>NC_090450.1:510745503-511048534 GCF_031143425.1 Pleurodeles waltl | reverse complement strand
AGTGGATGGGAGCATAGCCCCTCAGAGGTCATGCTCCTCTTTAATAAATCTTCCACCAGAAGTCTGTCCTTATGTGATAGTATTGGGAAATGTTCTGTGTTTGACTGCAAATTGTTTTGAATCTTTTGTCCAACTCAAAAACAAGGTTCTTTACTGGCTTTGTCCCACATCTAGAATTTTCGTAGGGTGGGAGGTTCCTTGAAAAAGAGTTTTGTGGTAGATTGTGAGATAGTTACCTTCAAACATCCTATCACTGTTCAGAATGTTTTTGACAGGTGCCTACCAACCTTGAAAGTGCAGGCATATATTTTCCCACTCCCTTTTGGCTATTTCTACTGACATTGACAGCTGGCATCTATGATTTAATCTCCCAAACCTATGGCTCTCCCCTTACATAGTACCACTGCTAACTGTTCTTTAGCCCCACTTCTAGAAATGATTGCCTCATTTCTGACAATAGATCCAAGTATTCCTTGATTCTCTTGGCACTCCAGTCCTGCAGTTGGGGCCCTGGCTCCCCTAACTTGGGTACCAGCAAAATCAATGTTGCTCTCTGCTACAGGACCGCCAATGCCAAATGTTGTATTGCCACTTAAGTCTTCCAGTAGGGCACCTGTAGTTGACTTGGTTGATTCTCCATTACTGATTCAGGGCCAGTAGATGTGATCACTTTCCCGTCTTCGTTAACAATGTTACCATTCATTACAGCTATCCCTAGTTGGAATATTGCTGAGATAAATTCAAAATTAGGTAATATGGAATGGGGTAATTTCATTGATGACCAAGAGATTTGTCTTTTTCAGGTGACAGTGGATACTGAAAACATTCGTAGAAGTCGATTTAAGAGTGCCTATGTCCCCGCTGTTAGACCCTAAGCAGGACGATCATCCAGTGGTTTACTCATCTAGTTAAACATTGCATTGTCTTGCTCCATGGTAGCACTCCCACTTGTGTCACCTGACATCCAAGGACTGATTGCTACTCTGCCAAAGGAACTATCCCAATTTTTAATTAATATATGTAACAGGAGTTCTGTTAATCAAAAGGAAACGCCATTTATCCACTTAGTGCATGAGATCTTAGCTCCTTATAGTCATACCCATCACGGTATTGTGGTAGGTGACCTGAACTTAACATATGAATCCAATAGTATGTTGCAGGACCTGTGCCCCGATGAAGACATATGCAGGGAACTCATGAGTTAACATCCTCTGCAAGGAGTAATCTCACCGGGGCTGCTCTCCAAATGGTGGATGTATCTCTTACACACTGTCTCCGATCATGTAATGGCTGTTCACTCTCTGACATGTGTCCTGCTCCCACCTTTCAGGAGAGGACATAGCCTTGTCATAATAGTTTACTTCATCCTAGATATTAGCATATGGGGATTCATGCAGAATCTGGTAGTGTTAGATAGGGAAGAGAGTGATCCTAATCCACTGATTTTAATTGTGAGGCACATATTGCCATGTGTTACAGAGACATGTACTCAGTATTGTGGGTGTGTATTAGAGGAGACTAACAATTGTAGAAATGTGAACTGGAAAGCTGCTTGTTCTTCTCCCAAGGTAGTATTGAATGTCTATGCCAATGTGGCTACCCACATGGCTATGATGCTCAACAGCTTGGGAACTATGAGACACTCATCACTGAACACAGTAGTTTATTCGCTGAGCTTAAAGATGTTTTTGTTACAAATGTCATGCAGATCCCCAGGAATGGCATATTGACGAGGTGGTTTTCGCCGCCATCCAGGAGGCAAGAACAGTCTTACAAAAAGAAGCCAGGCACAAGATTAGGTAGTCAAGAATTCAATAGAGTGTTGTAATAAGGTCAGCTAAGGCAAACTAAGAGAGTAAAAATTGTATGACTTGTACAAGCTTCCATCAATACAGACTCCAAGCCATTATGGCCAACAGTGAGCCAGTGTGCTGGGATTCTAGCTAACCCTGTAGAGACAGCTAAGATCGTTCGGGTCTGTAAAAAAGGACATCCTGATATTGCAACTAATTATCATCCTACCAGTTTCCTAGATTACCCAAAAAATATTTTCTGCAAGTAGGTCCTTGGTAGATTATTAGAATGGGCTGATGATAATCGGGTCAAGTCCTCAACTTCGTGATGGTTCTGTGGTAGACTGTAGATGTTGGTGGAGAGGCACTTGTTGGCACGTTCATTCCCCTTTGAGCTGCTTTAACATGGTTCCAAGAAGGAAACTATGGGAAGTACTTCTTGAGTTGGGAACTGCCAGCAAATTGCTTGACACCATTGTTCTCCTCCATGAGGGGATTTTGCAAGAGTTCAGTGGAGCCCCAATGGTGAACTAACTGAGGAAATTGCCATTGGAAAGTGAGTCATACAAGGCTGTGTTTTTGCCCCTACACTTTTTCTTTCATGCATATATATATATAAGCTGTATATAAAAAAAATATTTAAAAAAAAATCTTTACAAATGATTCCCCAATTTCAGCAGACCAGAAGGTTCTGGCCCTCTTCTTTGCAAATGACACTCTTCTTTTCTCTAAGACTAGGCTACATTGCAAACCCTCATTGATAGTTTCACCTTGGTCTGTGAGCTATTTTGCCAGGAAATCAATGCACTTAAAATGAAGCAGATGACATTTTTTAAAGGGAAGAGAGCTAGAGGAACTATCCATTCATTTATTGTTAGCTTTATTTCGGTAAGACACAAATACCATAAAAGCACATCACTAAAATCACAATTTTACAAAAATAGACTGTGGATAATACCTAGAATATAGAACATTTTCCCTTTAAGATCATGCCACATAAAATCGTGAAAACAAATGTAAAACTTTCCATAATAAATATCGTAATACAAATATATTCCTAGTTAAAAACGACAGATAGAATAAAAGTACAAAGCATTCCCATTATGTGCTCCTATTATTGAGATGACTTTAACATTTTTGTTCTAGCACGCCAAATTTCATCTAAATAGCTTGCTAAGGCAAATGCCACCATGCCCTCGGTATTTGACCTAAAAATTCTAAGGGCAGTAAAATGATTCTGGAAGCCCATGATTCTACAAAGAGGTACAATCCATTTGATTCGTTGTTTATCATAAGCAGGACAATGGAATAGTACATGTGCACTACATTCAGGAAGGCAGCCGCCCATCGGACAGAGATTGGCATAAAGATCATCTTTAGACCCAGTACAGGTGAAAGAACGTAGCGGTAGCGAGCCTAGCCTGAATCTGATGTAAAGGGCGCGGGCTCGAGGGAATGTAATCAGATCCATATATGATTCAAACTCATAGTGACATTTGACTGATGTAAACTTATCTGTCAAACTACCTAAAGGGACCTCTGCTAGTTTTCCCAATTTTAGCCACTGAGGAACTATCAATCTGGGAAGGAAAGCCTTGGAAACCGTGAGGGAATTCAAGTAACTGGTGATCCGCTTGTCTGACTTCGGATCATGGGCCTCAGTTATCTTTAATAGTTTACTCTTGATAAACCATCAGGCTGCGTCTATCCTTAGATTTGCCAAGAGGACCTCATGATATCTGATTCCACTAGCAATGCAGATTTATAAGGCCCAAGTAAGGAGTGCAGCCTTGTATGGAGCAGTGCTATGGGGACATTTCTCCACAGATCCCATGGGTAGTAGTGAGAACAATTTCATAAGAGCTCTTGTGTGCACCTTCAGATTAGATCTAGAGCTCAAGGCAGTCTCACTGTTCAGTTGATTGAGGCCCATTCTTCATTGGAGCCATATATGGTCCACTGAGGAACTACTACCATATAGAGATGATCTCATTGACATTCGGTGCCTGTATAGTACCCGTAAGATTCTGTGGTTAGTTTACATTAAAACATCTCCTATATGACTCAGGGTTAGGGAACTATTGGAAAGAAACTTGCACTATCATGCCCTCTGTGGTTACAAAAGCAAGATTATGGGGGCAAGTTAGTTCTGGTAATGAATCTTGTAGTCATTTGGGTAGTCACCTTGGGTTTTTCCTCTTGCATGAGAATATGCCAAAGGCAGAAGAATTCCTAGATTTCATCCGCCCTGGGCGTGCACGTTCGCTATTCTGCAGTTTAGTTATAGCATTCTTCAGATAGCTGCATTTACCTCTAATTTGGTTTCAACACAGGATAGGTCCTGTTTGTGTCCGGTATGCATGCTAACTAACGGAACTAAAGAGAATTTACTATTCTTCAGTGTAAAAAAATACTGCATCAAGAGCAAGATGGATAGGGCCCATGTGCTGTCATTTGGGTCTCATAAACCATGTTGATGCACTTAGAATTTGGACGTCTGACTCAACTAGGGTGATAGTGATTGCATTCTCTAAATTTCTCTTTGCAACATGGTTGATTAGGCATAAAGTGACTGCTGCCTCATTATGATAAATCCACATTAACCTTTGCTCGAGAGTTTAACTCTATGAGCCTGACAAAGTAAGCATATGGTCTCAAGAGAGTGTAAAGGGATATCTGCTCTCAACAGAATAGATAGGAACTTTTGAATTCAAAGTGTGTAGATGCAATCAGAAGCTAAATAGCACAGTATTGTCCTAATAAACATGCCATTTCTACATTGAAGATTAACTCCCTACAGTTCGCAAGATGTAGGAACCAATCAAAATCACCCATTTCATAATAAGTGGTCTACGTTCTCCGTTACCTGGCATCGCACAAAGAAGCTCACAGCTTACTTGCCTCTATCCCTTATGGGGAAACTAGCTATCGCAAAAATTATAGTGCTCCCTAGATGCTTATATGTCCTTCAGATGCAAAAACAACAGATGATGGACGGAATGTAGAGCAAATCAAACATTCCCCCTTGTCACAGATCTGAGTTTAATCCATCAGTTTTGAATGAATTAAACCAAGATCGGTGACTGGGGATGAATATTTGATTTGCTTTGTATTCCGTCCATCATCTGTTGTTTTTGCATTTGTTGGCCCAAGTGGGAAGGGTATGCCCAGACGTGGGTCCTGTGCCATCAGACTCAAGCTAGCCTGGCTGATGAAGGGTGATACCCTGAAACTGGTCCCAGGATGCTTTTTTCTGGTCCAGGGAGGACCTGGCCTGGCAGTTCGGGCTGGGCTGTTTCCATGGGGAACAGGGTCAAGACTGGTTTGCATATGGCTGGGTCCAAAGTGGAATGGCATGGCAAGCAAAAAACAGATGGGTTAAATCCAGGTCTGTGACTGGGGGTGAATGTTTGATTTACTCTGCATTTAGTCAAGCATATGTTGTTTTTGTAAATGTGCTTCAGGGCACATTCTACAGCCTGCTGTTGACTTATTGTGGGCAGACAAGTGTAGACGGGTGTGTCTTCCACATTGAAGAGACCATGGTACCAAGGAGGTATTGAGCTTTCTTGCATGGAACTCTAGTATATGGAGGCACACTTACGAAATGCCGTCTCCTGGCTAGAAATGGGCTCTCACACAAATTGAGTACTCCCAACACTACTGATGGGTGGTTCTCTGTTCCCTCCCGACATGCCTTATTTGATACATCAAGCGACAGGGGTTTGGGAGGGTGCAGTAAAAAGGGTGATGCAATGGGCGCCCTGTGCTCTGTCCTTGCCGCACTGGATACTGCAGCCTTTCTGCAGGATAGCAGAGTTGTTGTGGATACAACTATGGAAGGATGGAGTTTGTCACACTTTGGGGGAGTTCCACCCGGAAGGGCACTTTATTGCGTATGCTGCTGCAGTGCAATCTTTTAGCCTAGATCAGAGTCAATTTTTGCAATATCAAAAACTCTTGGCCAAGGAGATAAAGATATGGCCCACCTTCCCTGAAGCCCACCCCAGCTCTGCCACTCTCACTACGATACTGAAAATGGCCGGCGGTCGGCATTTGGTGTCACAACTGTATAGAGCATTGTGTGAGGACCTCCTGAAGAGATCCCTCCTGATTGCAGCTAAATTTGAGGGATTGGAGCTGAACTCACTGACAGAGAAAGACTGGGTGCATATCCACGAGGGGGTCCACAGTGCCAGCTCCAATACTAGGCTTAAACTCACATAATATAACTTTATTCATCAAACTTACCTCTCACTCAAGACCCTATGTCATTTACCCTGCACATTCTGACAAGTGCTCCTGGTGCCGAAGCCTGATGACGGACTTCATACACTGATCTGGGACTGTGTGGCTCTTTCACCATACTGGTGGCTGATACTCAACAATCTCAATAGAGCCTCTGGATGCAGGGTACCACTGGAAAGTCAACAAGAGATACTAGACCTAATTCTCTTCCCCTCTTGCAAGAAACTTAGCAGGATTTATTTTCTATTAGGTCTTACACTAGCAAAACACGGAAGAGCCATAAAATGGTTGAGTGCTGCCCCCCGTAATTGCCAATTGGCTCAAAGATATCACTGAACGGACCACAGCAGAAGAGGTCCGTTTGAAATATGTCTGCAATGATAATAAATTGGAGAATGATCTCTAAATCTGTGCACCCACGCTCGCTGACCTGAGGGAACTCTACACAGATGTATCCACTGGACAATTAACTAGTTCTGTACATGACCAAAGAGATGAATGGATATACTAAGCCATTATTATGTATTCTGTTTCAGATTTCTGCAAAATGAAATACCTTGCACATGAGCTGGTTTGGGGGGTTTAAACATGTTGAAATAACCTTTTTTGATGGAATACTTGACTTACCTGTCTCACGTTCCTGCATTCGGCATTGTAATTGTTTGTCTCATTTCAAAACTCAATCTTGATAATTTATTAAAAAAAGAACCTCACATCTTCATGGCCTTAAGAGTGTGTATCATACTGTCCTGGTTCACAGGTGCATGATACAAATTAGCCAGTTGCAGTGACACCAACAATAATATCACTTTCACTGGAGCTAAACAAAAGTAAAACAATTAGCCTATTCAGACAACTGCAGTTCAGCTCCTGGAACGAGAAAAATAATGTTGTGATACACAACTGCCAAAAGTACAGTTTCAGTGTTACTATGGCTAACTTAACTTGAACATACTTTTGCTGTTGTTACTTATAACGTGAAATTACTAACTATGATGGAAAGTTAACATGGAAATCAGACTTAAGATTGACATATATGATGTGTACTGGTATAAATATTTAATCAAAACAGGCATATATCATTTACTGCTTTTTCAGCTTGGCGATCCTTAATTTCGTTACTGCACCCCATTACAGGAGGAGCTAGTATTGATTAGAAATTCTCCTTGTGAATCCATCCTGCCTATGGTGGTAGGTGAGATTTTCCATAGGACATATTTGCAATGTAATAATAATGAGGGTATACATGGTCATTACCCATAATACAGGTTCGCTTGTGGAGCGGTATGTTTTCTCTTCGTATTGGGAACAATATGTACCCTTCCATGAAAGTTCACCATCATTTCTATGGTAAATGTTCATAGTGAAAAAGACATCAAATGTGGTTGAAGTCTTGTTTCACTGAATCGGGCAGCATTTTTGCCACCATTTCTAGCTGACTTGCTGTTACTTCATGGTAGATCCAATAACAGAGCCAGACAAATCCTCACCAGTGGGGTGTCTGACACCAGCTAACCCATAAAGGCTTGTGGTACAGGAGCAAGTAAAGACGCAATCTCTTACATTTGTAGAAGGGATTCCTGTTGCAACAATCTTTGAAACCAGGGGTAAGTATAGAGCTTTGCACAGGTTAACTAAAGGTATAACAAGGTACTTAAGGAAGATCTTTGGTTTAAATATATATGGTCATCTACTTACACTTGAACATACTGACAACTGGCCCTCTAAATACCTGCAACCTAAACATACAGTAACAGCAGGCTCTAAAACCATAGTTATGAAGGAGAATTTTGCCAAACTAAAGCACTGAGAACTGACATCAACAACTGTATGCTATCCAGGAAAACTATTTCTCCACTTTTCTTCAGGAGACACCTCCTAGGTAGGAGGGAGATTGATTAGGAGTCAATGTGTACAGAGAGGGCAGCAATCAGCTCTTATCCCAGCTGATAGCACAAAGTCCATGTCACAACCCCTAAACAAATCAGCATGGAACTTCCCATATAGAGAGTATACTCCTGCAGTCAATGAACCCCATCACACTCAATGGAATTCAAACTACACCCAATCTGTAACATTGGCCTACTCATTTCACCATTGCTATCTGGCAAAGCAAAGTGAGGCAGGGCACCATACATCAGCAGACTAAGACTGTTTCCAAATACACCAGTGATATGCCACAGGGAAAATCAAGAAGTTCCTACAAGTTCTACAATCTGGTACATAAACAGTAATTCTGGCAGACAAGAGCAGACCAAATGCTATGACCCCTACCATTAGAAAACACTGCCTAATGACATCAGCAAACAGTGCAAACTCACCACTGCCTACCACACAATGTAAATGACACAAGATTGGACAGAAAGCAGACAGAAAAGTGACCAACATTGCCAGTCTCAATATTTCCATTCTTTTGAAGGGGTTATAGTCCCTTTGTAAATTTACTGTAACATGCAGATCAAAATAAGAAAGCCCGTCAGAAGTCACATCATTTCATTTGCAGTTTTTCCGTCTTGGAATTTAACTTGGAAGAGCCAAAGGCCATGGGCTAGATGTTAGAAAGCTAGGAATAGCAATTTCCTAATTGAGCAAGTTGGAAATCTTTATTTATAATGTATGAAACTCTTTGGATTTTTGTTAGAAATGGGGTCTCTAGTTGGCAGTCAGTTTACACCCTGTCCAAGTAAGGACCCTCACTCTAGTAAGGGTAAGGGACTCTCACTCCTAAGATAACCCCTGCTCACCCCCTTGGAAGCTTGGCACAAGCAGTCAGGCTTATTTCATAGGCAAAGTGGTAAGCATTTTTACTCACACCCAATAACACAGTGAAAACGCTACAAATTTACATCACACCAGTTTAGAAAAAAACTAAATATTTATCTAAGTAAAACAAGACCATAACAACAAAAATCCAACATACACAAGCTATTCACTTATAGTCATTTCTGCTTTTGAAGTAGGCAAAAGTCAAGGGTAAGTCTTTGTGGTTCACAAGACTCTGCCTCTCCGCGACCTGGTCCCAGACACACTCTAGAGGGTTGGAGACTGCTTTGTGTGAGGACAGACACTCCTCCCACCAATCTAGCCCTGGAAGACCCATCAGGATATGCAGACACACGTCAGCTCCCTTTGTGTGACTGTCTAGAGTGAATTCACAAACAGCCCAACTCTATTCAGCAGCTAGGCAGAGGCACAGAATGGTTAAGTGTAGGAAAGTACTCTTTCTTAGCATTGTTATCCCATTTTATGCCTGATTGTCAGTGTGCTTGACTGTGTTCACTGGGATCCTGCTAACCAGGACCCCAGTGATTATCCTCTCTCTCCCAAAACTCGGTATTTAACTCTAAATTGGCATACTGGTGCCCCTTATAAGTCCATTGTATACCCCGAGCTTTGGGAATCCAGGGTATCCCTATGGGCTGCAGCATATATTTTGCCATCCATAGGGAGCCCATGCAAAGCCTTCTGCAGGACTGCCATTGCAGACTGTGTGAAAAGGTGCAAGCACCCTTTCATTGCCATTTACACTGCACCAGGTAACTTATAAGTCACCTCTACAGCAGGTCGTCCAGCCCTAAAGGCAGGGTGCAAAGTACCTGTGTGAGGGCACCCCTGCACTAGCAAAGGTGCCCCGACCTCCAGGACCATTTTCTTGGACTTTGGGATGCCATTTTACGCATGTACTGGACATATGTCACTACCTATGTCCAGCTACATAATGGTAACGCCGAACATAGGCATGTTTGGTACCAAACATGTTGGAATTATACACCAAGGCTTTTGCAAGCATTGGTTATATGGTTCCATGCACTCTGGAGGCTCCTTAGAGGACCCCCAATATTGCCATTTCAGCCTTCTGAGGTCTTCCAGGCAGCCCCAGCTGCTGCCACCTCACAGACAGGCTTCTGCCCTCCTGTTGCTTGAAAATATTGAACCCAGGAAGGTAAAACAAAGGATTTCCTTTCAGAGAGGGGTGTTACCCCCTTTCCCTTTGGAAATAGGTGTTATATGCTTGGGAGGGGTAGCCTCCCCAAGCCACTGGAAAGGCTTTGAAGGGCACATTTGATACCCTCCTTACATAAACCAGTCTACACTGGTTCAAGGACCCCAGTCCCTGCTCTGGCTTGAAACTAGACAATGGACCACTCCCCTGTCCAGCACCACCCCAGGGGTGGTGCTCAGAGCTCCTCCAGAGGGTCCCTAGGTTTTTCCATCTTGGATTCAAGGTTGGCAGGGAACTCTGGGAGCATCTGAGTGGGCAGTGCCAGCAGGTGAAATCAGAGCCCTTCCCGATAGGTGCTTACCTGGTTGGCTGTCCAAACCCCCTTTCAGGGCTATTTAGGGTCTCTCTTTTGGGTGGTTCCTCTGATTCTGATTGCAAGACTCCAGCAGGAATCCTCTGCACTCTCCACTTCGACTTCTCACTGACGAAACTTCATCTGGACCCTCCAGGAACTCTACAAGCTGAAAAAAAGAAGCATGTCACCTTCTGCAACATTGTGTCTTCAGATCCAGCCAGCAACTGCAACTCTTTCCAGGTCGTGAATCCTCTGGGGACAGCTCATATTTAGCCTGTAGCAAAAGAGTGAAGAAATCTTGCTGGGGTGAAGGAGTCACTCCCCAGCTTCAGCAGGCACCAACTGCACTGAGGACTGGCTGCATGGATCCCCTCTCCTGCTAAGCAGCATGGATCCTGCATCGTGGGTGGTAGACTGAAGTGGTTCCGACTGTCCTCTCTTTCAACTGTCCAACTTTGGTGGAGGTAAGAGCTTGCATCCCCATGCAAGACAGTACCTGGGTGCACCACATATTTTGCAGCTGCCAAGGCTCGTTTGCATCCTTCCTCCAAGTTCTTCATGCATTTCGTAGCTCCAGCCCCAGCACTCTATCCTGTGATGCACAGCTTCCTGAGTAGTTCTCCAGCGGCGTGGGAGCCTTCTCCGTAGTGCTGCATGGGTTTCTTCTGCAACTTTCTTGATCCCATGCTGTGGGACTTCTGTGTGTGCTGCCTGGTCTTCTGTGGGCTCTCTGAGTTGCTGAGGGCCCCGTTTGGCTCCACCTCCTGGGTAGAGTCCACCTAGTCCTTCCTGATACCGGGCAGTGCCATTTTCTACTAAGCTCAAACTTTGCACATGCAAAGGCTTGTTGGCGGACTCCAGCTATACAAAACAGACTGCAATCCTCCATCCGGCGTGAGACATCACTTGCATCCTCCAAGAACCCAACTTTGCCTTCTTGGGTGCAGTACTGACTGTTCTTCTTCTCTGGTGACTCTTCTTTTGCACCTTTATCTGGGTTAGCAGTGGTTCCTGTTCTGCGTGGACTCCTCTGTGCTTCTTTGACTTGGTCTCCTTCTTCCACAGGTCCTCTGGTCCAGGAATCCACTGTTGGTGTCTTGTAGTGTCTTCCGGTTCTCGCATAATCCTTCTTCTCATTTCTTTGTGTGTTCTGGAAACTTTATTGTGATTTACTCCTGCTTTCCTGGTCACTGAGGTGGGTTCTAGTACTTACCTTTGGGGTTTTCTACTACTCCCAGCTCCCCTCTACACACTACGCTTGCCTAGGTGGGAGCACTTTCTTAGTATATGGTTTGTGCTCCCCCAGCCCATTTCTGACTATTGTGATTTTCACTTATTTAACTGTTTGCTAACTGTTTGTATGCCTATTTGTGCATACTAGTGGAAATAATTTGTGTATTACTTACCTCCTAAGGGAGTATAGTCTCTATGGTATTTTTGGTAGTTGTGTCACCAAAATAAAGTACTTTATTTTTGTAACACTGAGTATTTTCTTTCATGTGTGTGAGCACTGTGTGACTACAGTGGGATTGTATGAGCTTTGCATGTCTCCTAGATAAGCCTTAGCTGCTCATCCACAGCTATCTCTAGAGAGCCTGGCTTCTAGACAGTGCCTAGACTATATTAATAAGGGATAACTGGACCTGGTATAAACTGTAAGTACCATAGATAGCAACACAAGAGGATAATGTATGGAGTGCTGAAACTTTTCAACCACTCACCCCCAGTCACAGATCTGGGTTTAATCCATCGATCTTTCACTCACCATGCCACCCCAGTTTGGACCCAGCCAGATGCAAATGTGAACATTCCAGCCCGAACTGCCAGGCTAGGCCCTCCCTGGACCGGAAACAGGCCTCCTGGAGCCAGTTTCAGGGTATCACCCTTCATCAGCCAAGCTAGCTTGAATCCAGTGGCACAGTGAGCAAGGGACCCACGTCTAGACATACCCTTCCCACTTAGGGCAACTTCAGCAACACAAAAGGATGATGGCCAGAGTGCTGACATTTTTCAAGCACTCACCCCCAGTCACAGATCTGGGTTTAATCCATCTTTCTTTTGCTCACCATGCCATCCCAGATTGGACACAGCCATATGCAAATCAGTATTGACCCTGTTCCCCATGGGAACAGTCCAGCCCGAACTGCCAGGCTAGGACCTCCCTGGACCGGAAACAAGCATCCTAGGACCGGTTTCAGGGTACCGCCCTTCATCAGCCAGGCTAGTCTGAATCCAGTGGCACAGTGAGCAAGGGATCCACGTCTGGGCATACCCTTCCCACTTAGGACAACTCTAGCAACACAACAGGATGATTGACGGAGTGCTGAAACCACTCACAGATCTGGGTTTAATCTATCGATCTTTCACTCACCATGCCACCCCAGTTTGGACCCATCCAGATGCAAATGTGAACATTCCAGCCTGAACTGCCAGGCTAGGCCCTACCTGGTCTGGAAACAAGCATCCTGGAGCCGGTTTCAGGGTATCACCCTTCATCAGCCAAGCTAGCTTGAATCCAGTGGCACAGTGAGCAAGGGACCCACGTCTAGACATACCCTTCCCACTTAGGGCAACTTCAGCAACACAAAAGGATGATGGCCAGAGTGCTGACATTTTTCAACCACTCAACCCCAGTCACAGATCTGGGTTTAATCCATTGTTCTTTTGCTCACCATTCCACCCCAGTTTGGACCCAGCCATATGCAAATCAGTATTGACCCTGTTCCCCATGGGAACAGTCTAGCCCGCACTGCCAGGCTAGGTCCTCCCTGGACTGGAAACAAGCATCCTGGGACTACAACTTCTTGTAGACCCTGGTACTCATCCAACGGCCCGCCTCCTAAGCAACCTTCCTGGGATCAGTAAGCTTGCTGTCAATCAAGTACTGGTGCACATCTGGAAAACAGAGACTAGACAAGTGCTCCCATACAAACAAATTGTACAGCCACTGATAATCTGTTATCTCACTGCTCTTCACCCAACCATCCAGTGCTCTGCAGAAGGAATGCACACACTCAAGCCATGTCTGAGAATCAAGTTTCCTCCTCTCCCTGAACTTTCTCCTTTATATCTCTGGTGTTGGGTCATACCTAGTGATGAGGGCATCCTTCATCCTGGTGTAGGTGAGCCCACTAGCTACCCCAAACACCAACAAGGTGTCCCTCCCCTCTGCTGTGAAGTGGTTCCACAGGCCAGGCCCCCCAGTCTCTCTCAGGGATCCCGTGAAGGTTGAGTGCTGCCTCCTAGCTCTAAAAACCGCCTGTGGATGTCATCCTCCTTAGTGTACTCTTTACCAACATTCTTTGGAAGATGCACCCTTCTCTCAGACTGAACTGATTAAATGTTGCCTCCATCTAGGCTGGACCTACTCCTCAGATTCAGCTCCTTCAAGCCCTGCTGCTGAGCTTTAAGCAATTTCCTCTCCTCCATGGTAAGTTTCTAATTTTTCTGCCTCCCTGTTGATCTTTGCCAGCTCCACCTGTAGTTCCCTCTCATGCTGAAGCGTAGGGTTTTACATCTCCATTTGATACCTCCTCTCTGCTTGTCTGTCCTTCAGCTCTTCTGGAGTCAGACCTCTGGAGGAAACACTGCTACTTGCCGTGGAGAGCTCATCCCTCCTAGGCAGATCCTGGTTATCCACCACATCCTGCAGGGTGACCTCCTCTCCCACCACAGCAGCATTCACCTCCTCTGTGGGCCCACCAGCCCACTCTGCTACCAACCAGGTCCTCAGCACTTTGTGCTGCTCCTCCTTTTTATTGAGAACTTTAATTGAACACTGGCACTTCTTACAAAACTTCCTGAGCAGAGACACTAAGTATGTCTCCAACTTCACCTGCTCAAGCTGTACATTTGCAGCAACTGCTGATGGCTCCCCAGATTGAGCTATATTTATAGATAAGGCTCAAAATTGTTGCAAAGTTCAAAAAGGCAAGGGAAATCCAGAAAGGAAAAAACACTCAATGTGGTTGCCTTATTGTCTGCATTCAGACAGTAGTGTATATCAATCACTGTATGCAAAGTACAAATACAAGTCCTATCCTCACCGCTGATCACCAGTATCATTTAGACTGAGATCACTTGCACGTTAACACTGTTCAGCGGTAGTAAAGTGCCTATGGTCCTAAAGACAACAAAAACAGGTCAGAAAAAATAGGAGGAACGAGGCAAAAACTTCGAGGATGACCGTGGAAAAGGGCCAGATCCGACAATTTTTGATTTTTTTTTAAATAATTTTTTTATTGTATTATAAACACTGCAGTACATTACAAAATCATGGGGGATCAAAGTACCAGCATTTATAAACAATTGTACATCAGAGAATAGGAAAGAACGGACGCAATAATAGGATAGTGACCTTTGTACTACGAGAACATAATATATTGTTCAAGTCGAGCATGCAGTGGGAGAAGGGGGTTAAAAGAAATATAGATAGGGGTGAGAAAGAGGGAGTAAGCAAATAGGTGGGCAAAGAAGGTTTCGTGTCGACGGTTACTCAGGATGTAAACAAAAAAGGATAAGGGAAGGAGACAAATGGACAAGCTAATCGTGCAGCAGGGGTTTGAGGGCAAAAGCGCCTGGCTTCCCAGGGGCACAAAATAGGTTTATCGCTGTGCCGATGACTGGAATCGGAACAGGTTGCATTGCATATGTATTAGAATGCTCTAGGGTTGTGGATTGTCAGGGTAACTGCATGGTGAAAATAAGAGGACGTGGGTCTCCTGTCTCCGCTTGGCTAGTTCAGGCTGATGCAATGTATTCTACTCATGGCACGTGTTGAGGGATCTTACGAAAAAGGTAATCTGAGGATGATGGAAGGGATCAATCAATATATAGCCTCTGGCGAGGTTAAGAACGAGAAGGAAAAAAGAGGGAATCAGAGTAAAGAAGAAAAGAAAAGAGAGGGATAAGAATTATAAGGGAAAGAAAGAAAAAGAATACTAGACGGAGGAGGAGGAGAGGGATAGAAAGGAGATAGGGAAGGGAGGGGGAGGGAGGTGGGGAAGAGTGGGAGGGGGTGGGTGTAGTTTCCGGGTGGTTCGCTATCTATCTACTGTGAGGAAGGGGGCCCACACCTGTGTAAATACTTGGGCTCGGTCTTGTAGCTTATAGATAATTCTCTCATGCGTGGCCGTGCGGGTCATGGCTCTCCGGAGCTGGTGGGGCCTCTGACCGCCAATGTCGGAGTATGCATATTTTTGCAGTGGCTAATGCAGTGTGCAGCAACCTTTTGTGTGGTCTAGAGAGGTCTGGCAGGGAGGTCGTATCATGCAAGAGTGTGAAGGAAGGGGGGAGTGGCGACGGGAGCAGCATAGATTCGGCTAGAGTGGAGCTCACAACGTCCCAGAGTGGTCGAACTGTGGGACAGTCGGTCAAAATGTGTTTTAGATCATAGGATGTCTCTGGGCATCTCCAGCACTTCGCATGTGGAAGGAGTCCTGTCCTGTTGTAGTTTCACTGGGGACCAGTGCCAGTCGTGTAAGACCTTAAAGAGACAAAACTTTAAGCGTGCCTGCCGCGTACCTTTGTCCACGGCTTCCAGAACGTCTTCATAGTCGGCTGGGTCTAGGACTGCCTGCAATCGGGTTTGCCATTGCAAACGTAGCCTATCCGCCAGGGGCTGGGAATAGAGTTGTCGGGTGATTAAGTCATAGAGGCCTGCCATTACTCCCTTATGTTGCCCCCATTGTACCAAATAAGCCACTATGGGGGAGGACTGGGACCCCCGCCGGACAGCGTCACCTCCCAAGGGTCTGGCGCTTTTGACAATGTTTGGGACAGTTGGGACAGTTGCAAAGCTAGGGAGTAATGCTCCACCGACAGGAGCCCCATGCCCCCATGTGAACGGTGGACTAGGAGCTTGGCAAGTGATAGTCGCGGTCGCATTTGGCCCCATACGAATGATCTAATGAGCGCATCTATGCCTCTTAGTGTGGAGAGGGGTACCTGCAAAGGGAGGAGCCCCAGGATGTAGATGAAGCGGGGTACTGTAACCATCCTGACTGTCTGCACTCGACCCCACATTGAAAGGCCTAGCTGGGCCCATTTTGCAAAGTTGAGTTTCGTCCGCGCAATGAGAGGTTCGATATTGTCTGCCACCATGTGTGCCAAGCCAGGGTTGACTAGTACTCACAAATATTTGAGGCGTATTGGCATCCAGCGGAATGGATAACCTAGAAGTGCTGCCTTTGTGGTTAAACGCGAAAGGGGGAGTGCCTCACTCTTATCCCAGTTAATGCGGTAGTCAGAGACGGTTGCGAATTCCTCGATGACCTCTAACAAGGCTGGTATGGATCGTTCTAGGTCTGTGAGGGTTAGTAGGACGTCATCGGCTTATAGATAGATTTTGGAAATACCTTCAGCTAACGGTAGGCCGGATATAAGGGGGTTGGATCTGATAGCCATGGTCAAGGGCTCCATCGCTAGTAGAAACAGGAGGAGTGAGAGGGGACATCCCTGTCATGTGCCTCTACGGATAGGGAAAGGGTCAGAGAGGAAGCCTCCACAGTTGACTTTGGCAGCAGGCTGGTCATAAAGCAGCCGTACCATAGAGATAAATTTGTCTCCCAGACCGAATCTCTCCATTGCCGCGAACAGGTAGGGCCATTCTATGCGGTCAAACGCCTTTTCAGCATCTATAGACAGGGCTAACGCCGTCTCCGGTGAGTCCCTTGCAGTCCATAGGGTATGACATAGGGTGCGCAGATGGTTCCTAAAGGTGCGGCCTGCTACAAATCCCCCCTGCGTGTGGTGAATCAAGAACGGTATTACTTTGCGCAGTCTGTTTGCCAAAAAGCTTGCTAAAATTTTGATGTCTCCGTTTAGGAGGAAGATGGGTCGGTAGCTGCCACATAGTAGAGGATCTCTCCCGGGTTTTGGTATAATGGCTGTCGTAGCGTTATTGGATATGGCTCCCAGCGTCTGGGTTTCACAGGCTTCATTCAGGGCCTGGTGCAGGATATCAATCGCCTCTTTCCCTACCCACTTATAGAATTCCGCCGGGTATCCATCCTCACCGGGTGACTTGTGATAAGGGAGGTCGGAGATGACTCTATCTAATTCCTGCCTGCTTATTTCCCCTTCCAGCAGACTGCGTCCCTACTCTGATAAGGAGGGGAGAGCAAGGCCCCCTAGGAAGGTGGCAGTCTGTGTCAGGCTAGCTGTTGTTTCCGGTGTGTAGAGGCATCTGTAAAACAGCGCAAATTCATTTGCAATAGCTTGCGGGTATGTCAATATTTCCCCAGAGGAGGATCGGATAGCCGGGATAGCCAAAGCGGCTGTTCTTTGATGAAGTTGGGCTGCCAGCAGTCGCCCAGCCTTCTCGCCTTGTTGGTAATATCTCCCTTGTAGCCTCTGTAGTGCATACTCAGCCTGGGTGGTATATAGCTCGTTGAGAGCCATTTGGGCGCGTTCTAGTTTTCGGCATCCTGAAAGGGAGGGATGCGCTGTATATTGTCTAGTAAGTCGACGAATGTCGAGTTCCAGTGCCACCTTTTGCTCTTTCCTGTCTTTATTCGCCAGTGCGGCATCTCGCATGAGCTGACCTCGAATCAACGCCTTAGCTGCGGCCCACATGATTCGACTTGAGTTTACAGTGCCTAGGTGATCCTGGGCAAAAGTGGTTGCGTGGTCCTGCAATTGTAGCTTACCCTGGGGGGATCGGTAGCGATGGATAGGTAGCCTCAAGGGTTCGCGACCCGGGGATATTAGACCAAACTGGATAGCTACAAGAACGGGAGCATGGTCCAAAAGGCCTCCCTCTAGTATGCTATCGTCAACAGTATGGGCTACTAGATTGTGAGATAGCAGAAAGTAGTCAAGCCGGGATTGGGTACTGTGTACCGGTGAGAGAAAAGTAAATTCTCTCTCTGCCGGATGAGTCAGCCTCCAGTGGTCTACCAGGCCATTGTCCGAAAGTATATCAGTCTGTAGGGCCCTGTCTGTGTTGTTACATGTGGCCAGGGGTCCAGTTCTGTCCAGTACTGCGTCTCTAGCTATGTTCCAATCACATCCTATTACATAGCGAGATGACCCTATCTCGGTCAAGAGTCATTTGAGCTGGAGAAAGAAAAGGCGTTTGGGACCCATTGGTGCGTAGACAGAGCCCACACATAGTGTAGTCTCCAATCTTCAGTTTGACGAATACATAGCAGCCTTCAGGGTCGGTCCATGATTTGGTGATCGTGAAAGGGAGGGTTTTGCGCAATAAGATCGCCACCCCACACTTTCTTGGGGTGCTCTCCGTATTGGATAGAGGTGGGTTACAGTTAAACAAGATGGTACCAACCCAGTCCCGTTGTAGTTTATCCGATTCAAGTCTGTCCAGGTGTGTCTCTTGCAATAGGGCTATGTCAGCCTGTTTGGAGTTAAGATAGGATAAGACTTTTTTACGTTTAATGTAATGAGTGAGGCCGTTTACATTCCATGAAACTATCCGTAGGGGTACTGTTGGTGCTTTATTCATGTTGGGCATCCTCCCTTCTTTTGTCGACCCACCCTGGGGTATGAGCGTGCGGGGAGGGGTAGCGGAATAAGGGTAGGGGTAGGGGGGTGGAGGTAAGTGGGGGCAGGGGTAGGGGTCTTTAGACAAAAAGATACTGTAGAGAGGACAAGAATAAGTAGGGGGAGGAAAGCAATAGACGTGCAGGATAGTAGGAAGAGAAAAAAGAAAGAGGCGCATCAGTGGAAAATGGGGAACTATTGGAGATCTAAGAAGATAAAGGAAGAGATCAGGACTGGGGTCCCGATATCTGCAAACTTTAACCGGCGGGTCTAAAACCTAGGCCAAGTGAGCATCGACGCTCGTCCAGCGGGCCCCGCTCCAAGAGAGGCAGCGCGCGTGGGGCGCCCAGGTCCCCTTGTGCAGGTATCATCGCCCACCTACGGATCTGGATCGTGCCCGGCAGGGGCAGGTGGTCCAGGAAAAGGAAAGGAGAGGAAAAGGGGAGAGGAGAAGGGGAGGGGGGGAGGAGGGGTCCGTGTATAGGGCACACACTACACCTTTATCAACCCAGAACCGGGGGTGGGGTAATGCTGTGTCGTTTAAAGAAAAAAAGGGCTCATGTGTCGTAGGTTTTTCTCTTTTCCTTTTTCCTCTCCCGTACTCCCCCACCCCCCAAAGTATGATGATGTTCCTTTGCACTATATAGGTATGTCCGTGGTCTGTTCTATGTTCTCCTCCCCCCCGACACCCACGGTAGGCCTTCCAAAGCACTCACTTGAAGACCAGGGTATTGAGACCCCCCTCAAAACCTAGCGCCCCATCTTTAACCCGGATAAACTAGCCGTAAGTGGGAGTAGTATACTGATAAAATGTTAAAAATGATAAGATGGTTCCCGTAAGTCCTAGGAAGTGCATAAGACTAGTACTCCAAAGAGGATAAGTGAGATGGGGTAGAATTACCGTTTCTGAGTGAGAGCGGAGGGGGAGAGGGGTGCGAGGGGTGGGGGGAAGAGAGGTTTCTGGGCCTCCGAGGGGGAGAGGGTGGGGAGGGGCATCCAGGGGCTAATGGGAATAGGCAAGGGCAAAAGTAGTAATCAAGAACAATCAAAACAGTCAAAAGCATTCGAGGTCTGTTAAAGGCACTGGCACTCGACATTATAGTGTCTTAGGGATGCACATATAACCGGTACTCATCTCTCCATCTGGCCATCTCTGCTGTAGGGCCTCTGTGGCGCTTCTACGATAGCCCATGATTCACGATTCACGACGGCGGAGACCCATAGGTGAGGATTGAGTCCGTTTTGCCTCAGGCGGGGGTCCCTGTGGGTTTCAAAGGGGAGCGGGATTTATCCCTATCGGACAGTGTGTGTACATCGCCACTGCCTGTAGTAGTTGCCCCCTGTCATCATAGTTTTTTGTTAGTCTCTCCAGGTCTTACCCCCGATTGGAGAATCAGTAGCTGTTCTTCTGTCAGAATCTAGTACAGCTTCTGAATGGCCAACTCCCAGGGCTTGGCCCTGTACATCCTTGGAAGGGGGGGAGGACTGTGGCGTTGTTTCCATGGTTTGTGACGTGTCCTGCAGTCCCTCTAAAAACATTCTTCGGTCATCTGGGTTAGAGAAGGCCCGTGACTCTCCATTCTTGGTGATCCACATCCTGGCTGGTTCGAATAAGCCGAATTTCACGTCTAGGTGACGGAGGCGGGAGCAAAGAGAGAGAAAAGCTCTCCTTCGTTCTGCTGTCTCTCTGGAGAAGTCGACAGAAGGCCGTATTTCAAGGGTACCTAATCGGAGTGGGCCTTGTGTTCGGGCTGTCTGTAGCAATTGGCGAGTCTGTCCATGGCGCAGCATGCATGCTATGATTGGGCGAGGGCGGACCTTCCCATCCTGTCTCTTGGGGCCGAGTCTACGCGCTCGTTGGAATTCCAGAGGTGGGTCAAATGTTATGTCTGTTAGTTTGGGGAGCATATCTCGCAGGTAGGAGGGGATGTCCGCACCCTCCGTCCCCTCTGGAACTCCGAGAAGGCGGATGTTGTTTCTACGACTCCTGTCCTCTAGATCGGTTAGCCTGCTTCGGAGGTGCAGGAGTTCCTGGTCTCTGTTGGCCCAGGAAGTAGTTTGGGCTTCTACTGTCGTCACTCATTGGTCCAGTCCAGAGATTTGCGACTGGAAACCTGCTATTTCTAGACGCATAGCTCTTGTCTCTGCCGTCAGTGCCACAATGGCGTTGTCCATTCCTTTCAGTTTGCGGCCCACCGCTGATATCTCCTGCAGTATTCGATCCATTGACGCGCCTTGCGTGTCTTCTATCATGTTAATGTTGGTGTGCGGGGGGGCTAGGGGGTCCACTACGGGGGAGTGTTTCTGTTGGCACAGGGCTTCAGAGAAAAGCAGTTGACGAGCTGGTTTACCCTGTGCTTTGCCCGTCGTCTTGCCCCTTGGCATTGCAGATTTCCCAGTGCTAGTAGGGGTCTGGAGGATACTTGTCATAGCACTAGCTGGGAGTGCAGAAAGTGATGTGATGTGAGGGGGGAGGGGGGTTGAGGAGAGAGGAAGCCCTGATTAGACAGCAGGCTCGAATAAGCAGTAGCTGGTCCCTCTAGATGACCTCAGAGAGTCGACATCCAGTTGCTTGGACAGAATATTACTCTGGGTACGGGTTCGAGTGCAGACAGTGCCTCCTCATTCCAGGGGGGGAGAGAGGCCTCTTGCCGTCCTCCACGCCCAGCGTTGGCTTGGGGGGGTCGCGGTGAAGAAGAAGGAGTAGGAGTGGAGGATGAGGTGCGCCTCTTAGGTTGGGCCTCCTGACTGTCTGGAGGTACTTTCACTTCAGATGTTCCTAGCTTTCCCCCCCTCTTCCTCTACCGTCCATCTCCCCTCCTCCTTTGCTGTACTGTACTTGTACTTGTGTAGTCTCTTGTTTTGTCGTTCTTGCCGTGTATTGTTTCCCCTCTCCTCCTGCGTGTTGTTTTCTTTGGACTATTTTGTGCGCTATTCGTGGTTAGTTGGGTCTTACTTTTTTGTTTTTATTTATTATTGCCCTTTTGTCCTTTTATTGTGCTTGTCTTATGCTGCTCCATGTTGCTCTCCCCCTTGTTCGTTAGTTCTCTCCTCCTTTATTTTTTTTCCTTCTGTATCCCTTTATTTAATTGCTCCCCCGTTAGTATCGTGCTGCCCTTCCCGTTGGTGGGCTGTGGGTGTCCCCTTTGTCCCCCCGGTCTCTTTGTCCCTTTTCCTTTGTTTCTTCCTTTTTCCTTCTCCGCCCTACCCCGCTCTATATCCTGATCTCCTGGTTGCTTCCTGTTTTAATTTGTTTTCCTTCGTCTGGTTGTGTTTCGTTTTTTTGTTTTCTGTTTTCTGTTTCCCCACCTCCCATGCAGGTCTCCGCTGTGGCCGTAGGTGCAAGGCCTTCGATTTCCAGCTAGGTTAAGGGGGGGTGCTGTCGGGGGTGGTCGGTGTCGCCAGCCGCCCTCGGGGTCCAAGAGGGAAGGAGGCGCGGCTCCCCTTTGTTCCGAGGTGCTGATCTGTGCCCCGTTCTTCTCTGCTCTCCCCAAGCCCAGGGGCGAGCGGTCACCGCACGCAGGGGTAGGCGGGAGAGGCATCGGCCGCTCAGTGCCTTTTCCGATGGGCGCGGTAGCGAGGGTAAAGGGGGGGCACCCCGGCACCGCCACCCTCGCGAAGCTCGGCTCCTAGGCGGCTATCCTGGATCGTGGCCAAACCACGCCCCCCCAGATCCGACAATTTTCATTTGTGATTCCTAGTGGGTCACAAATAGACCTACCTCATGAATATTAATGAGGTAAGTCACAAAATAGGACTTGCAGCTGTCAGAGGGATGCTTACTGGTGTCAGGCCAGTAGACTACCATGTCTGTGATTGCTTGTTAAATAAAACACTTTTGTTTTTTAAACACAGCCTATTTTCCTTAAAGGAGACTGGGATGCATTTAAGAAAGAAAAAAACAGAAACTTCGAAGTTTCCTTTTTTAAGAGCAAGCAGAGGTCCATGGGACCATGCATGCTCTTAAAAATATTTTCCCAACAATTCTCAAAGAGAATGGATTCCTAATTGTCAATGGGTTATCACCAACTTTCAATTTGTGGTAAATTGTGATTGTTTTGCGACCGCATTTTGGATGCAAAACATTCATAAATACAACTGCAATTTAGTATAGGAAGGGACACCATCAAAATGCCCCTTTCAAACACTGAATAGCAAAACCTAAATCGCGGCTCAGGAACAAATACCAAATCGCAGTTTGGGCTTTGTACATCCCAAAAAGATTTGTGGGGTCACAAACAGCCCTATTCTGCAAATCTGAAAAAAGTACTTTGTACATTTATCACCAAATGTCATCAAATAAAACTACTCGTGAAGTGGTGATTAATACAAAGGTGGGCTTGGAAGAAGGCCAGCTGCACTGATTCATAAACTCTCGGCGCCTTGACAAAAAGAGAATAAGATTGCGTTTCAGGGTTGTCAAAGAACTTATTAAGAAAGCTGAGCTGGTGGCACAACACAAGCGCAAGCACAATTTGCTAACTTCTTAATGTGCACAACCAACTAAAGGGAAATGAAAGACTGTGGGCATGATTTATATTTCAGTGGATGGGTAACTCCGTCACAATGATGCCGGGTATCCCATCCACCGAAATATAAATCCCATAGGAAATAATGGGATTTATATTTGTCTGCCGAACTCTAAATCAGGCCCTGTGTCTCTACTTTACAAGTCTTGTGGAGGCAATGTGGATCCATCTCACGTTCTCCACTCTGTATTCATCAAAGCAGTTAGAGCATGTGTTGGAGGGTACATGTGGGTTGGAGATGAGGACTCAGATGAGTGAAGGGGAAACACCAGAGATTTTGTTTAGGTCAGAATTGTATTAACAAGAGAGTGACCTGTCTTTTGAATTTGGAATCTGGATAAATGTGCATTCTGGTATGGTAGTACAAGGAGCAACAAGAACATGTAACCTAGAATGCACAATATGGAGACAACAGAAACACAACCACACCTGCATTGCACCACCAATCCTTCACTCAGTACCTGCAGATAAGTCCCTGTAGAAAATAATGAGTGTACTAGCAATGGTTTACATTCGGGCATGTAGTAACCTATGAACTGGGGGAAACAGAATTCTAGCACAGTACATCACATAATTTCATTCAAAAGACTGAACTTCATAATAGAACATATAGTACCTGACAATTTCCTCAATTTAACACACACATCCAGTGTAGTTATTGTTTTTTATCATGCGTTTGCTGGATCGCACGTGGAGGTCTTCTTCCCACCTCAGGTTCAGAAACCACACAAGCTTTGGTGAGATGCCACAACTTGGCCCATCTACACTAGAAGGCAACCCAATCTTTGGACTCATTGAGGAGTGTGGTAATCAGATTCATTCAACACAAATCAATTGCATGAGAAGTAAGAACAATTTTAAACACCATGACCAATTTAACCACAGAATCAAACTCTAAACTGAATAATGTTTCAAAGCTTTATTACAACCACAAAGTCAATGTAACATAAATGGTGCACAAAACTAAGTTATAAACATACATGAAAACCACAGGCTGACCAAAATGTCTAAAGATATTAAGCCTACTAAACATCAATACTGTTAAACGCTCCTAGAGGATAACACAAATTAACAGAACTATAATATGCACAACTTTTCATCCTTGGAGTGGACTCCCTTAACTTTGTGCCTCTGTTTCCCAGGTTGTTGATGTCTGCTGGACTCGGTTTTTGCTGTTTTTGTTACTCTGGGCACTTTACCACGGTTCACCAGTGCTAAAGTGACAGTGCTCCAATACATAATGTATATGTAATTGGTTCATCCATGATTGCCATATTTGATTTACTGGTAAGTCCCTAGTAAAGTGCACTAGAGGTGCCCAGGACCTGTAAGTCAAATGCTACTAGTGGGCCTGCAGCACTGGTTGTGCCACCCACAATAGTAGCTCTGTAGACATTGCTCAGACTTGTAACTGCACTGTCTGTGTGTGCAGTTTTAAACTGCAAATTCGACTTGGCAAGTGCACCCTACTGAGACGCCTACTCTGCCAAGTGGTGCCCATCCAGTTCCTGGGACCCTGAAAGTGTTAGCTGGCAGTCCCAGAGTGAGAAAACCACGCACCGACCGGCGTGGGGAGAAAAGATCGATGCAACTCTGATCCGTGGCTGAAAAATCGACGCGCCGCCGGCTTTGCGGCTAAAAATCGATGCTCGCCTGTAGAGAGGCTTGAAGATTGATGCACGCAGCTGGAGAAACGGCATACAGCATCGCTGACGGAGGCTGGTGAGATTGAAGCCAACGCTGCTTGGTTTTTTGGATCATCGTGCGGCAGGATTTCCGACTCAAACATCACTGGGAGTGTAAAAACTACACAAGGCCTGCCCGGACGCGAGAGTGCGGTTTGAATCGATGCATCGGTCTCCTGAGGAGAGAAGAAATGATGCACACTGATTCGACTAAAGGAAAAACAACGCAGGGTCTCGCTCGTGAGTTATATTGACGCTTTGCAAGCCCGTTTTGATGCACACTTGCACATGTGGGGTTATTTTTGATGCACCCAGGTACATTTCCATGCCAACAACGTTAGCATTGTGTTTAAAATTACATGAAGACTCTTTTTGGTTTTTAATTGATATCTTGACTTGTGTATTGTGGATTTTTGTTGTTTTGGTCTTGCTTTGTTTATATACATATTTTCTATTCTAAACCTGTGATGTGTCATTTTGTAGTGTTTTCTTTAAGTTACTTTGTGTGTTGGTACAAATACTTTACACCTAGCACTCTGAAGTTAAGCCTACTGCTCGTGCCACGCTACTAAGGGGGTGAGGGGGGTTAGCTGAGGGGGATTTTCTTTTACCCTGACTAGAGTGAGGGTCCTTGCTTGGACGGGGGGTAACCTGACTGCCAACCAAAGACCCCAATTCTAACGCACATCAAAATCAGAATTTAAAGCAGATGATGGAGATATCAGTAAATCATCACAATCCACTTATTAACAATCAGTTTACAGGGCTGGGTCGTCCTTATCCCTAATACAAATTTGGCTTGCATGTGTGGGAACAAACTAACACATGCGGGCAAGGCAAATGAAGAGGCAATAATAATTTGGAAAATCATCTAACTGGAGTAACTCACAATGAACATACAATGGTGTAATTGTCGAAGGTGAAAAGAAAACAAAAAAACAATATTACAGATTATACCTCTATTCATGGACAGCAGACAAGAAAGATTTGTCAGACCAGAGTGCTCACAGCTTCTCAGCATCAGTAGTCAACAGGGCCAGGGGTAAAGCAGAACAAGAGCTGCGCACAGGGCAGGTGTGCAGTTTAGAAGTTATTGAGCATAGTAGTACTGAACAGCATAAGTAACGGAACATATAAGACTATTGGACACTCACAGCATGAAGGCAAAAAATATTGGCAGAAAACTTGAAGAGGAACAAGAGGTGACAGCATGAATTCCCGAGGAGAACTCCCTTCAAGTTTCAAAAGTCTCTTCCTAACTAGAAATGTCCACAAGTTTCTGATTGTACCTTCATGTGGGCTCATCTTACGCAAATTGATCAGTATCCAATGGAACATCAATGAGGACATCAAGTGTGCACCTATTCCTGATTTTCTCACGGAATGTGCGAAGTCATCTCGATGAATTCATACAGTTCCACCAAATTATAACACTTGTTCATCAATTGAAAGTTTGTGATTCTTTCCCACAGTGCACAGCATAATTCTAACAGTTCTCATATGTATTTAACAATACTTCCTGCCTTGTTTGACAGCTAGAACAAATATTGTTACATTTGTAATTAAGTAAAACATTTTCTCTGTCATTAGTACAATAGGGCATTCACTAACACATCAGCAACCTAGGAATTAATTAATGTAAAAGGGAACAGAATGAATTAGTACTTTTTCTCTACTGTCACAAAATGACTCTTCAGGCCTAGTCTAGCTAAGGATACATAAATACATATTAATGCTATTAATATAAGTAAATCCTATTGCATCCCTTAGAATTTGAATCAAAAATGCAAATACATTTATTTAAACTGTAAACATTCGAAACAGCTTAAAGACACATTTATTTCTGTTAATTAAATCATTTAAATCAATATAAGTATGATTAATTCATGTTATTTAATACTCATAATATACTCTATTTCTACTATTCTCCTAAAAATAATACTTTTACTATCAATTCATGTCAGTAGTTCACTTGACTATAAATGCACAGCATCTTTCATGGCAAAACACGATGTCAAAAAGAACTGGGGTCACAATGTCCGCCATTATTCAAATGTGCACATTATTACATTTTGTGTTCATTTTTCTGTTAGGTTTTTAAATGAAGCTTTTCAAGTCGCCATGTGCTAACGTCTATGCCACAGCTGTATTTTTAAAATGTGATCTCTATCACTTTTATTAGTCCTAAATTTGCAGGCTAATGTTGAGTATTTACATGTTATTGAAGTCGTCCCACAGCAGAATGCAGTGCATTGCTAAATAATGTGGAGTCTTATATTGACTGGAGCTATTTAAGCTATTTTAGTAACACTTCCACAAGCAGATCAAAAAGGGGTTCATAGATTACACACGTTTATGTATTTGTGGGCGAGAGAAAACATGTGTGGTACTTAACTATACTGCTAGGTTTTGTTTTTGTTCATACTTTCACTGGTATTCAATATTGTGGTTTAATTGGTGATTGAGTTTCCAGGGAATTGTGGTAGAGTTCTAAAGATGTGGCAGGCAGGATTACAAGTTCACATTGAGAGCTGTTATGTAATAGAGCCACTGGTTTCACTGCCTATGGACCCTTCAGAGTTCCTAAAACTTCGAAAAAGCTATTGGAAGGAGTCTTTTATCAACATTCATACTTTAAGTTTATTTCCAAATCAATACTTCTTACACTGACAATGTGGACTTAGTAATGCCACCTATCCAATTAATTTCATTGAAAACTCCTCATATTTTGGAGATAATCATGGATTGTGGTTTCAGGCTGCAACTGATGGAGAAGTACAGATGGGCAATGCTAAATTATGGGAATGTTCTTCACCAAGAGAGTCTAAGCTACAACTTATAAATGAGAACAAAGCTTGAGTTGTCGATGATGTCACGCACAGTGCTGAGGTGAAAAATATCCCTGTAATTCACTTACTTTTTCCCTATCTATAGTTTTTTTATTACCCAATTCTATTGATTTCCTGACATATGCATACAGTAATTTAATACATGTTCTACAGAGATGTGACATGGTACTTGTGTATCATATACAGGAATATGTATTTAGCATGAGTCAGGCATTATTGGTTTGACTTTAACATTGAAAGCTTAACTTGACAGTTGGAGAAAAGAAAGGAAGAATTATGCTTAAGTGCCACTGTCTCAATTCTGCCCCACTCCAGCAGAGCTATGCACCAATGATGTATGGTTGGGATCATGTGTGATTTTCAGTTCATGGCAGTGCCCGTCTACCAATAATTAAAGCAAGGTCAATAAAGCAGTTGGTTACCTGCTTTCAAAGAGACCCAGGAGGAGACCTCCAATAGTGTATATGTCAGTGTGCTCTGTTAATTCAGTGAGGGTCTCTGTAATTTCTTTCTAGAAGTGTTCAGACTCTGGGCAGGCCCAGAACATATGTATCATGTTAGCAGCAGGGCTTCAGCAGCGGGTGCATTCTGAAGGGGACCCATACCTTTTATGCTGAGTATCTTATGTGAGGGAGGCCCTATGCAGTATATTATATTGAAAATATTGGAATTTCACATCCCGTTACCTTTTTTGTGGTTTATCATCGCTCACTTCTTTATTCAGGAATTCTTTGCCCACATCTTGTTCCCAACTTCTGCGAGTCAGCAACAATGGGTCACAGATCATGGGGTTCATTACAACATTGGCGGTAAAAGGCGCTTACCCCCGTGCAGAAGACCGCCAATACACCGCCTCAGCTGCGGAATTCCGCCACAGCTATTATGACCCACATCTCGGAATCTGCTGAAATTCAGACACCCACACAAGTCCGCCACACCAAAGGTCAGTGATAAACTGGCGAAAACAAAACCTCCACCGTCACGCCAACAGAAACACGCCCATGCTATCACGACCCACGAATCTACGTGGCGGTCTTTCAACCGCGGTATTCCATTGGCAGTACACACCGCTGCGCTCAAAATACACACACATCTCCAAAACACCGCCACATTGGACAATTCGAATTACACACACCAGATACACATACAAACACCACTCCCACACACCCAACACAATATAAAACACACACCCACATCACCCACAAACCCCTATGACAAAAAAGTATTGACGAAGGCCAGAGAGAGAGCACAGCAAAGACAACCCCACCAGACATAGGCACACAACACCATCACCCACACAACATCCACGCACAAAACACCACACACCACTATACATCACCACATTCATCACCACATACACCACCCCTTACATCACCTACACCACCCCATGGCACGCCAAAGACACCCCCCCAGGTTCTCCGAGGAGGAGCTCAAAGTCATGGTGGAGGAAATCGTACGGGTAGAGCCACAGCTGTTTGGATCACAGGTGCAGCACACCTCAATTGCAAGGAAGATGGCGCTATGGAGAAGAATAGTCGACAGGGTCAACGCAGTGGGACAGCACTCAAGAAATCGGGAGGACATCAGGAAGAGGTGGAACGACCTACGGGGGAAGGTGCGTTCTGTGGTCTCCAGGCACAACATCGCAGTACAGCGGACTGGCGGCGGACACCCACCTCCTCCCCCACAACTAACAACATGGGAGGAGCAGGTCTTGACCATCACGCATCCTGAGGGCCTCGGAGGAGTCGGTGGAGGAGTAAACACTGGTAAGTCAAATCTTAACTATCATATCCCCCACCCTACCTGCATGCTATCACACTCCCCCACCCTCACCCCCTCCCCTATCACTCCAACTCCTCACTAATGTACTAATAACACAAACCACCCATCCCAACACCAAGCCCTGCATGAAACAACAAAGCATGGACACCCCTCACTAAAGCATGCCCACTGCACATACCCATAACACCCCCCCAACCATCATCACACAATCCCCCACACAGGAATGCTAGCACTGGGGTACACGCTCATGCACCCACTGCACACCATGACGCACACAGATGCAATAATCATGCTTTTACACCCCTGCAGGACCACTACCTAACGTCACCAGACAGGAGGGTCCAGACATATCCACCCCAACAACAGAAGAGGCCAACAGTGATGACAGCAGCTCTGGCCAACTGGATCCAGATGACCAGCCCGGACCATCGTGGGCCTCGGGACAGTCGGTTCCCCTCGGACAGGCACAGCCCGACACTGACCTTCCACCCCCAGGAAACACCAGTACAGCACCCACCCAGCGGGCCCATATCTCCGTCCCGAGGACACGTCAATCAGCTGTGTGTCCACCACTACAGAGAACCCAGGATAACCCACCACCCCAACAACAACAGGGACCTGGGGGCAGTGGTAGTGGGCACACGGTCCAGGGGACGGAGGCCCAGGAACACAGGGGAACTGGGAGGGCTGCTGTGTGACAGGGGGCGGACAGGCCAAGGGATCCCACTCTCCACGAGACCCTCTCCTCCATCATGGGAGCATACCACCACTCCCAGGAGATGATGGCTACGGTCCTGGCCAAGTTTCAGGAGACCCAGCGCCTGCAGGAGGAACAGTATTTGGGGTTCAGGTAGGAACTCAGAACCATCATCTCCACCCTGGGCACCATCGTAGGGGTGCTCGAGGACATACAGAACACCATGAGGGACACAGTAGCACTACAAGGGGCCCCTGACACTAGCGTGGACGATGAACTGCCCACCACCTCCACCGGCGCTAGTGGACAGGACGCTCCGCCACAGGACCACCACACCAGCACCCCACACCCTGCAGACGGAGAACCACCCGCAAGCGGTCCCTGAGATCCAGGAACAGGACAGAGCACGATGGCAAGACCCCCGCCAAGAAATTAGACCACCCTGATTGTCATCCCACTGTCCCACTTTGTAACCCTGTCCATATTGGAACTGCCCCAGCTCCACTTCCTATGCCCATATGGGCAATGCACCTGTGAGACTAATAGACTGGACTCTGCCATGGACATTCCTCCACCATCACCCATCACCATTTTACCACCCCCTACAATAATGTGCACTTCAATAAACACCCTTGAAGCACAAGAACAATCTGGAGTCAGTCTGTGATTTTGAAAATGTGTGTTAGATATGACAGTGACAAAATGCGTTTTCAAATGTAATGTCAACATACCTATGTCACACATCACAAGTCCATGAAGGATGCAAGCAGATGACACACGTTGGTAACCACACCTGTGAAACAGTAATGGAAATGTACAACTCAGTTACCTAATACTGCTTGAAACTGACAGACAGGATAAAGGTAGAAGTGTGAAAGTACTTGTAGTAGTCAAGAAAGTGTTCTCACCTGTGTGTCACTGGAAATATTGCTGTATGACTGAGTCCCTGTTGTCAATATCTTCTTCCTCTGCTTCCTCCTCATCTCTGTCCACAGGCTCCACAGCTGCCACAACACCGTCATCTGGAAAATCCTCTTGCAGAAAAGGCACCTGGCGTCGCAAAGCAAGATTGTGAAGCATACAGCAGGCGATGATGATCTGGCACACCTTCCTTGTTGAGTAGAATAGGGAACCACCTGTCATATGGAGGCACCTGAACCTGGCCTTCAGGAGGCCGAAGGTGCGTTCGATCACCCTCCTAGTCTGCCCATGGGCCTCATTGCAGCGTTCCTCTGCCCTTGTCCGGCATTCCTCACTGGGGTCAATAGCCATGACAGGTTGGGGTAACCAGAGTCCCCTAATAGCCACACCCGGTGCCTCTGGAGTTGACCCATCACATAAGGGATGCTGCTATTCCGCAGGATGTAGGCGTCATGCACAGAGCCAGGGAACATAGCATCTACCTGGGAGATGTACTGGTCTGCCAAACATACCATCTGTACATTCATCGAATGATAACTCTTCTGGTTCCTGTACACCTGTTCACTCCTGTGGGGGGGGGGGATCAGAGCTACATGGGTCCCATCATTGGCACCTATGATGTTAGGGATATGTCCAAGGGCACAGAAGTCACCTTTAACAGTAGCCAAATCCTCCACCTGAGGGAAAACGATGTAGCTCCTCATGTGTTTCAGCAGGGCAGACAACACTCTGGACAACACGTTGGAAAACATAGGCTGGGACATCCCTGATGCCATGGCCACTGTTGTTTGAAAAGACCCACTTGCTAGGAAACGGAGCAATGATAGCACCTGCACTTGCGGGGGGATTCCTGTGGGATGGTGGATTGGTGACATCAGGTCTGGCTCCAACTGGGCACACAGTTCCTGGATTGTGGCACGGTCAAACCTGCAGGTGATGATTAAATGTCGCTCCTCCATTGTCAACAGGACCACCAGCGGTCGGTACACCAGAGGATTCCGCCATCTCCTCACATGTCCCAGCTGACGGTGCCTAGGAAGGACAAAAGCAACCACAGAGTCAAGCAACTCAGAGGTATATACCCACAGCTACACAGAACATGAAACATAATCCAAAAAGTTGTCTGTATGTGTGTTGAGTCCACGCCTAGGTTTGTGTGACGCAGTAGAAAATGAAGCCATGGGGCCCCTGAAATGGCGGCTGCCTGACCTCTAAAGTGGGGCAAAGGGGTGTGAGGTAACTGCGCTGTCGTTGTACACCGTCGCGGTAGGCGGTCGAAGACCGCTGCGCAATGCTGCATTGGTTAACATTGGACCCTATGGGTCCCAGGAGCCAATGACGAAGTGCGCCGGCGGTGATGATACGCACCGCCACGGACGTCACCGCCACGGACGTGACCGCCGCGGACGTGACCGCCATTTTCTATCTGTTGAATCACTCGATACCTGATCTTCGACAGGAGAGGACCGACACTGCAAGTGCTGCTGTGACCTTGGTCTGGAAGAGACAATGGCACGTGCGTCTGGGGAAAGGGCCCCTGCCTTCACTGCACAGGAGTTGGAGAAGCTCGTGGACGGGGTCCTCCCCCAGTACACGCTACTCTACGGTCCTCCAGACCACCAGGTGAGTACATAGGGTGCAAGTTGTATGGGCTATGCCTGGGTGGAGATGGCTGGTTGTAAGAAGGAAGGGGGCAGAGTTCTGCGAGCATGAAGGACTGTGAATGCATGTGCCACATGGCAAGGGTAGGGATGTGGGCCACTCACTTTGACGGTGTAGTTGGTAATGACTTCTCTTCTTCCCCTGTACATGTCATGTAGGTCAGCGCCCACCAGAAGAAAGATATTTGGCGTGCCATCGCCAAGGACGTCCGGACCCTGGGGGTCCACCAAAGACGGAACACCCACTGCTGTAAAAGATGAGAGGACATTCGCCGCTGGAGCAAGAAGACGGCGGAGGCTCAGCTGGGGATGGCCTCCAGACGTGGGAGGGGTGCCCGTCACACCAAGACCCACCCGATGTTCCGGATCCTGGCGGTGGCCTACCCTGAGTTGAATGGGCACTTGAGGGTATCACAGCAGACACAAGGGGGTGAGTACACTCTCATTCAGCTGACTTTGCGCGCAGTGGCGGGGTCTGGGTGGGGGGGAGGGCTATGGGATTCCCTAGACCAGGGCGAGTTCCGTAGGCTAGGCCCCTTCGTAATGCAGGCCATGTGGCACGCCACCCCACCTCTGTAGAGTGGCAAGTACAGGTACACTTGCCCCTGTGTCATCTATGTGTGCAGATGTCCACCATAGCCATGTAGGCCATATCCCAGGAACTGCATCAGTAGAGCCCAACAGCGCGGCGTAGTGCAGAGGGCTGCTGTGTCTGTATTGTCCGCCAACGGTAGTGGTAAGCCATGCACTCAACCTGTCTTTCTTCTGTCGTCGTCCCCCTTTTTGTGCTCTCCCTGTTCTTTTGTGCATCAGCATCATCAGGCGGAGGTACAGTGGCACCGGAGCACGAGGGGGCTGCACCCCACATGGCCATGGAGGGCCACACCACGGACTCAGAATACACCAGTGGGACGGAGGGCGAGGGGAGCTTCACGGCGGTCACCGTATCAGCAACCAGCGACATGGACTCGTCCTCCGATGGGAGCTCCCTTGTGGTGGCGGCAACATCTGTGCCCCCCACTTCTACAGGTACAGCCGCCACCCCCCCTACCAGCACCGCCCTCCCAGCAGCCCCTCAGCCTTCGCCCTGTGCCCGCTCAGTCAGGAGAGTGGGCATCACCTTCGCCCCAGGCACCTCAGCCCCTGCCCCTGTCACCTCTGCTGCCCTCAGTGAGGAGGCCATTGACCTCCTCAGGTCACTCACTGTTGGGCAGTCTACCATTGTGAATGCTATCCAGGGTGTAGAAAGGGAGTTGCAACACACTAATGCATTCCTGGAGGGCATTCATTCTGGTCAGGCTGCCCATCATTGAACCCTGCAATCTCTGGCCTCAGCACTGATGGCAGCCATTGTCCCTGTGTCTAGCCTCCCCCCTCCAACTTCCTCCACCCTGACCCAATCCCCTGTACCTCTGCCTATCCCAAGCACACCATCAGACCAGCCTGCACACACGTCAACACACAAGGGAAGCTCAGCCAAACATAGGCACCACACATCCCACAGGCACTTACACAAGCATCACCCACATACAGACACAGCAACATCCACAGCCTCCACTGTGTCCCCCTCCTCCTCGTCTCCCTCCTCCCTCCCAGTGTCATCTACACTCTCACCTTCATGCACTACCACTACAGCCACTAGGACTCGCACCAGCACACCCACCACCACACCCCGCTCACCTGCACTCACTGTGTCCTCTCCCAGTGTGTCTGTGACGCCCCCTCCCAAAGTACACAAACGCGGGCACACACACACCCAACATCCATCCACCTCACGACAGCCTTCAGAACATGCACCTGCACCCAAATCATCAAAAGTTACACCTCCTACAACCACCTCCTCTTCCTCCACTCCCACACCCCCTCCAGCTACCCGTCCCAGTGTTCGTCAGAAACATTTCCTGAGCAACGTTGACCTCTTTCCCACCACCCCCTCCTCCAATTCATAGGTCCCGTACTAGCACCTCAGCCAAAAAATCTCCAGTACCAGTGGTGCCTGTTAGAGGTATGTGGAGTGAACCGGGCACCAGGGCACCCAGTGTGACACGGAGCCAAAGCACAGCCAGTCCCCTCCCTGTGAAGCACCAGAAGTTGGACAGTGCCCGACAGGATAGGGGGAAGACTCCAGCCAGCAAAGCCGCTCACAAGGGTCCCGGGGGGAGTGTTGAGTCAGCTGTGGCTCCTCCACAGGGGAAGGGGCAGAAGAAAGTGCCAAAGTCTGGGAAGAGCAGCACAGCGGAGAAGGCCGCCATCATCCCCGCTGCCCAGGGGGCCACCGCCAGCCCTATCGTCACTGGTCAGGAGACCACCACCAGAGTCAGTGCCCAGGAGGGCAGTCCGATTGTCACTGGTCAGGAGACCACCGCCAGAGTGAGTGCCCAGGAGGGCAGTCCCATCGTCACTGGTCAGGAGACCACCGCCAGAGTCAGTGCCCAGGAGGGCAGTCAGATCGTCACTGGTCAGGAGACCACCGCCAGAGTCAGTGCCCAGGAGGGCCCCGGCAGCCACAGCCCCGCTGGTCAATGAGGGACCGCCATGGCAAACACCGCTGCACGGGTCAGAGAAAGCAAAGTCAAGCACACCGCTGAACAGGGCAAGCACCGCTGAACAGGGCAAAGACTGCCATGGCAAGCACCGCTGAACAGGGCAAGCACCGCTGAACAGGTCAGAAACTGCAAAGTCAAGCACCGCTGAACAGGGCAAAGACCACCATGGCAAGCACCGCTGAACAGGGCAAGCACCGCTGAACAGGTCAGAAACTGCAAAGTCAAGCACCACTGAACAGGGCAAAGACCGCCATGGCAAACACCGCTGAAAAGGGCAAGCACCGCTGAACAGGTCAGAAACTGCAAAGTCAAGCACCGCTGAACAGGGCAAAGACCGCCATGGCAAGCACCGCTGAGCAGGGCAAGCACCACCAAGTTATGCACCGGTAGCCCATGTGCGGCATGGGCAGTGACGGAACTGGGACCGTCACGGGGAGAGTGATGCACTCTGGGCACAAGTCCCCCTCCAGAACCAGTGGAGAACAGCATCCACTACCTCAGTCCTTAACAGGATGAATCACTCTGGGCACCAGTCCCCCTCCAGAACCAGTGGAGAGATCCAACCACTACCTCAGTCCTTAACAGGATGAAGCACTCTGGGCACCAGTCCCCCTCCAGAACCAGTGGAGAACAGCATCCACTACCTCAGTCCTTAACAGGATGAAGCACTCTGGACACCATACCCCCTCCAGAACCAGTGGAGAGATCCATCCACTACCTCTGTCCTTAACAGGAAGAAGCACTCTGGGCACCAGTCCCCCTCCAGAACCAGTGGAGACTGTCATCCACTTGAGAGACTGTGGCTTTGCACTCCCCCAGGATGGTACAGTGGGCAACCCACCCACTGAAAAGACTTGAGAGACTGGATGAAGCAGTGGGCAAACCACCCACTGGAAAGACTTGTGAGACTGTGGCTTAGCACTCCCCAGGATGGTACAGTGGGCAACCCACCCACTGGAGAGACTTGAGAGACTGTGGCTTTGCACTCCCCAGGATAAAGCAGTGGGCAAACCACCCACTGGAAAGACTTGAGAGACTGTGGCTTTGCACTCCCCAGGATTAAGCAGTGGGCAAACCACCCACTGAAAAGACTTGAGAGACTGTGGCTTTGCACTCCCCAGGATAAAGCAGTGTGCAAACCACCCACTGGAAAGACATGTGAGACTGTGGCTTTGCACTCCCCAGGATGGTACAGTGGGCAATCCACCCACTGAAAAGACTTGTGAGACTGTGGCTTTGCACTCCCCAGGATAAAGCAGTGGGCAAACCACCCACTGAAAAGACTTGTGAGACTGTGGCTTTGCACTCCCCAGGATGGTACAGTTGGCAACCCACCCACTGGAGAGACCTATGAAACTGTGTCTTTGCACTCCCCAGGATAAAGCAGTGGGCAAACCACCCACTGAAAAGTCTTGAGAGACTGTGGCTTTGTACTCCCCAGGATTAAGCAGTGGGCAAACCACCCACTGAAAAGACTTGTGAGACCGTGGCTTTGCACTCCCCAGGATGGTACAGTTGGCAACCCACCCACTGTAGAGACTTGAGAGACTGTGGCTTTGCACTCCCCAGGATACATCAATGGGCATGGAGCCCCGTCGTGGATCTGGCGTGGTGCTGTCATCCGGCTGAGGTGCCCCCACTTCCCTTCCCCCTGAGGTGCCTGTTGTATTTCGATCTGATGCCCCAGCAGTGTTCTCTCCGTTTCTGGACAGGTATCGTGTGTGGGCCTCGCCCATGCCTTTTGGACCCAGTGGTCCACGGACATTGAATGGTGCATACCTGCACTACTAATCGTGATGTATATTTTGCTGCATGTGTATATATATCTGTATATATTAGCTTACTTTATTTTGATACATTACAATGGTCGAACTCATTTCCTTTTGTCTTTGCATTCTTCCTGGGGAGTTGGGGGTTGTTACTGTGATGTTTGGATATGCATTGGTGTGTGTGTTGTAGTGGGTGAGGGTCGGGGTGGGGGTGGGTGTGTTGCGTGTATGTGTCCCTGACTTTTGCCTCCCCCCTCCCCTATGTCGTAGGTGCAGTACTCACCGTTGTCTTCGGCGCCGGCATTGCTGATGATCATAGAGGAGCAGGAAGACTATCGAAGGGAGTATTTGGAGTTCCGGCTCCATCGTGCCCTCGTTCCTCGTGGAGTGTGTAGAGGTGAGCATTTTTCCCATTGAAATGGCTGTTTCCGCCATGTTTTTATCCACGGTGAATCCGCCCCGGAAAAGGTGGCGGATTGGTAGGTTGTGATACTGTGGGCGGTACTTTGTCTCCCGCCTGTCTGTTGGCGGTGACCGCCGCGCTGCTTGTCTGTACCGCCGTGGCAGTCGGAGTGTTAAAGTGGCTGTCTTTATTGGCGGTTTCCGCAACGGTCATCATTCCCTTTTTTTTCAACCGGCCTGTTTGCGGTCTTACCGCAGCTTTATCACCATCCGCCAGGGTTGTAATGACCCCCCCATGTGTGTTAATGACCGAGTGAAGAAGGTGTTCAGGCGCCTACCACTGCCTATGATATGCAGTGTGTGCACTTATGGATGAGAGGCGGGTTCCAATTCAGTGATCGACCATAGGTCAGTTAAGATGGTGAGGAGTCTGGCGTGTGCAAGAAGGTGGCCAGTAGATGTGCCCCAATCAGTTTGTAAGGGATCAAAAGGTTCTGGTACTTTATCTCTGAAAAATGCTCCCACTTTACTGATTCCTACTTCCTCCCATTGTTAGAGACCCTCACTTCCCAGTATTTTCAAAAGCGGCTTAAAAGCAGTTAGTCTAACTTCTAGGGAATAGGGCAGGATTGGGGCATAAGTTTAATACTTTGTTTGTAGCTATCGTGGGCCACTTTTAGTAGTGCACTAGAGTGTTGGGGTAGTGTGGCTGTTGGGAGAAATGTTTCTTAAACTATACCTTATGCGGTTCTGGCATTGGGTTGTCCCAGTTCTCCTAGCAGGTGGCCCGCTAACCATCGGGCAGACCACTGGAATTGAGCAACCAAGTAGTAGTGCTCAAAATTTGGGGCTCCCAAACCCCCTTTCTCAATTGGCAGTTGTAATTTACATAGCACCACTTGAAGCCTGCCTTTATTCTAGAGGAAGTTACCAAGTGTAGTATGGAGCATATGAAAGACTTTTCTGGGGTTATGTACCAGTAGATTATGAAAGTAGTATAGTAATCGTGGAAGCATAACCATTTTGGGCAATGCAATATACCTTGGACTGTGAGCAGGAGTGTGCTCCAAAAGGCCATCTGAGAGCCTTTTAGATGTTACAGCTCTTGTAAAGTTACCATCAATCAATTCCTGAGTGTTGTGATAGACGTTTATGCCTAGATAGTGAAAAGTGCTAGGCACCCAGCCTAACTCCCGCGAATCTACTGAGAACTGTTGTTGAGGGCAATCCGGGTGTAAGGGAAACAAACAGGATTTAGACCAATTAATTCAGAGAGGATTGCTGTTATGGCATCAATGCCACACCTAATATCTCAGATATAGACCAGCATATCGTCTGCATACAAGGAGGTAGCATGCAGTGTTCCCTCCAGGAGTATCCCCTAATCCCAAGCCTGTTGACATAGCCACTGAGCCAATGGCTCGATGGCCAGGGCAAAAAGGATGGGTGAAAGAGGACAGCCCTGACGTGTATCCCTTTTCACCAGAAATGAAGGGTAATACATTGTTCTAGCTTCACCCGGGCTATCGGGTCAACATACAAGAGACAAAAGAGGCTTTGGAGTCAGTCTGTGATGCGGAATGCTGTGAAGGCAGAGAACATATAGTTCCAACTAATGTATCAAATGCCTTTTTTGGCTATCTATGATGTTGTGTTTTCTATCCCTGCTTTCAACTGCTACCCAAGGCCAGAAGACTGATGTGGGAGTCATTAATAATATGGTCTCTTCTCTTTGCCCCAAATGTAAAAAAAAAAATGGCCTACTTTATTTCTAAATCAATATGGAACACTACCCCTATGAGAAAGATAAAACATCCATTTAGCTAGATTTTTAAAACCTATCTTTTAACCTATTCATGACAGTCCCAATGATGTAGGTAATTGACATGTTCCTTTCACAGTTCTGATAATGTTAAGCACAGTTCATGATAACCTGTGTAGTGCCAAGCATTTATTTTGATGTTCTTCATGTTAAACGGCATCCTCTTCTACTTCAGTATGATGCTGCTGTTGTTTATGACATCATAATGTCACTTGCATAACTAAGATTTACCCATCAGTAGTTATTTACAGACCACCGTTATGTGCTGATATACTTCATATCTTCCCTGCCCTGGCTCCAAGCTGGTTGCATGCACAATGCAGTGGTGACAAGTCCTTTGTGTGAAGGCAGGGCACAGCCTAATCAAGTGCAAGTGGGGCTGTGTCCACCTGCCTTTCCCCGTCCTGACAGTGATGGCCCATCCAGGAACACCTAATTCCTCTGTTGTGTGTCTGTCTGGGAAGAATAAAGAATGTCCGAATGCCAACTTACTGCACCCAGTCATGTGACCCAGGAGCAGGCTGCATGCACCAAATAGGGCAGGAAAATGCCAACTTTCTCAAAGTGACATATTCAAACTTGCAACTTAAAATCTGATTGTATCATTTAAGATGGTTTTAAATTACAATTTCTCAGGCACCAAACATGAAATGTGTACCTGGTACCATTCAAAGGTTAGCACTTAATAGATGTAATAAGGCAATCCAGCATTATTCTTTTGGACAAATATGATTCACAGCAGTGAAAAATAAATGTTGATGTTTTTCACTGCCAGTGCAAAATAAAGGTACATGTCCAACCTTTTTAATTACAATGCAGCCTTCCCTATGGGCTACCTCTGGCCTACATTAGGGGTGACATATGAAATCAAAGGGGAGTTTAAGGCTTGACAAGGTGGTTATATTGCCTAGTTGATTTGCCAGGTTTAAATTACATTCAGGCTGCAGTGGGAGGTCTGGGACATATTTTAAGAGGCTACTTAGGTGGGTTGCACAAAAAGCACTGCAGCCCTACTAGTAGCATTTAATGTTCAGACAATGCATATATGTTTTACCACTTTACTGGGGAAACATAAGTAAATTAAATATGCCAATTGAGGTACACTAACTGCATCATGCTTTAGGGAGTGAGCACAAGCACATTTACACATGTTATCAGTGGTGCAAATAATCCTAAAGCCAACAGAAACAAATTCAGAAACATAGGAGTGATTTCAAAATGTTTGGGGGAACCCAACAGAGAGGGCGAAGTCCAACACCCACCATACTGAACTAGATATGCATCATTGCCCATGGGTGTCAACAGTCTACCAAAGTTCGTACCTGACATTAGAGATTTATCTTGCAATTTGCCATTTTCTGCCATACATCACTATGAAATTAAGCAATCTTTACCTGACATTAAGCGTTGGTGACAATGCTGTCACCTCATGGTTGAAATGTCTGCAGAGAACAGAAGAACAAAACAATGAGGGCCTTATTCACAATGGTAAACTTAAACTTTGTATAAATTACTTTTTTCAATATTCACAAACTATGATTTAATAGTAAATTTACAAATGTGGAGACTCCACAGTTGGGGTGAAGTACTCTGCACATATCAAGATAGGCCTGTCTTATCTTTTCATGTGTGAAGTTGTCTGCCAGACTGTGGTAAAGCTGGAGCTGAACTGTCTGAAGTCAATTTTGTGGTGATTTGAATTTTGAGGTATCTTAAATATTGGGGTATGAGTTTCAGCTTCCACAGTTGTGGTGCTTACCTGAATGTCAATGCCTGAATTATGGTATTACCTTTTTTGTACGTTGTTTATGGCCAATCCAGATTGGTAGTCATCTGTTCATGGGGACGTTGTGGAAAATGAGTCTGAAATGCAACAAGTAGGCAGCAGGACTTCTTCAAATTCTTTTACTGAGACACAGGAGTACGTTTTGATCCAGCAGGTAATTGTTTGCATATTTTGTCAATGAGTATGGTCTTATGTATATGATCTGTTTCTGGTAGACGGTTTGTGTCATGAAGAATGCCTTCAATGTTGTCACCTGAGTTTGTGATTGAATCTGATATTAGTCTCAGCACCTTGTTCATAACAGCTTTAGTTACTCAATACAATTCTGAAATGAAGCCAGGTAATGCTTAATGCTTACAACTGCTGTCTGCCTTTTGAAGATTCAGATTCCTTTGAAGAAAAAAAGACAGACTGGCCAGACTGTGTTGCCCTGGTAATTTTGAAGTGTGTTTGAATACTACATTATTTACAACTCTAGAAGGGTGAAACCCTCAGAGAACAGCAATAAGCTAATGGACATGGACTGCTGGTATTCAAGAGATCCGCTCCAGAAAGCCTAATTATCGTACATGATATTTCCTTTTGAGAATTGTGTAGAAGTAACCATATGGTCCTCAGCCACACCTAAATCTAAATTTAATTCACCTCTTTTGTTGCCCAGAATTGTTATAGCTTATTTTTTACCATTACTTTTTCATGACTTCATGATTCTTTTGCCACGTTTTCCAACCATATTTCACTGCTCTGAGAAGCTCATGTAGATGAGCTTTTCCACCAGCATTTTTTCTCTTAAAATAAAGTTGCTGCAGGGCTGACATGCATGCTCCCAGAGCGACACCACAGTTATCTACCAGAGCAATCCGTATCCAGTAATCTAATTTCTCACTGAGTTGTTTGAATGAAACATTGTATATTCTTGATTAACCACTTAGGGGGTGATTCTGACCGCGGCGGACGGCGGTCGCCGCCCGCCAAGCGGTTCCCGCCGAAAGACCGCGGCGGTCATTCTGGCTTTCCCACTGGGCTGGCGGGCGACCGCCGAAAGTCCGCCCGCCAGCCCAGCGGGAAACACCCTTCCCACGAGGAAGCCGGCTCAGAATGGAGCCGGCGGAGTGGGAAGGTGCGACGGGTGCAGTTGCACCCGTCGCGAATTTCAGTGTCTGCAAAGCAGACACTGAAATTCTTTGTGGGGCCCTCTTACGGGGGCCCCTGCAGTGCCCATGCCATTGGCATGGGCACTGCAGGGGCCCCCAGGGGCCCCACGACACCCCATACCGCCATCCTGTTCCTGGCGGGTGAACCGCCAGGAACAGGATGGCGGTATGGGCTGTCAGAATCCCCATGGCGGCGCAGCAAGCTGCGCCGCCATGGCGGATTCCCATGGGCAGCGGAAAGTCGGCGGTACACCGCCGGCTTTCCGCTTCTGGCCGCGGCTGTACCGCCGCGGTCAGAATGCCCTGCGGAGCACCGCCAGCCTGTTAGCGGTGCTACCGCCGACCTCCGCCATGGCGGTAATTACCGCCAGGGTCAGAATGACCCCCTTAGTAACCTATTCTGGTGCAAAGTAAAAGGAGCACATTGAAACAATATGCAACTAATGTTTGCCTTTGTTCAACATATAAATTCCTTACTTACTAGTCTGTACTTGACAAAAAAAAATACATTTAATCTTTTTGCAGAAGCTGAACTAAAACAACTCTATTTTTAAATGCCATCCCGAGAACAGCACCAATGATTGAGCTCAGCTACAGTAAGGAGGGCGGAAAATGGACATGGTCGAAAGGAATATGGCATCAGGCAGAAATGTGTTGTTGATAGTTTGATGTCTCCCTACAAATAATGACACATTTTATTATCCTCCCTGACCACACCTTTCTGCTATGAGGAAGATATGCAGGCTTAGTCTCACCAGTATTGTTCTCTGGAGAGCTGATATGAAGTTTCCACAAGTGGGGGCCAAAGCCATCTGAACCAACCATACCAAGTGACAGGGTCAGCAACATATAAGCGAAACAGTGGAATGCTGGAAAACAGAGTATGTCAGCAGCAGGATAACACAGAGTAAACAAAGATGACTTCTCTTTCCAGATAAAGCGATACAACTACTGTCCATTTGAATATTCAGAGGCAAATGATCTATGTTATTGATTGACACTGCCAACACTGAGGGGCATATTTATACTCTGTTTGCACCGAATTAGTGTAATTTTCTTTTACTCTAATTCGGTACAAAACTAAATACATATTTATACTTTGGCGCTAGACCTATCTAGCGCCAAATTTATGGAGTTAAAGTCATTTTTTGGATGTGGAAACCTACCTTGCCTTAATGAGATGCAAGATAGGCGCTCCCATGCAAAAAATTACTCTATGGCCTTAACGCCATATTTATACTCCTCTGCAAAAATGGTGCACAGGAGGGAGGAGGGGGTCAAAAGATTGAGCAAAGCATCCTTTGCCCCATTTTTTAACGCCTTGGTCAGGGCAGGTGTTAGGGGACCTGTGGGCCTATTTCCATGGTTGAGTACCATGGATAAGCCCACAGGTGCCCTCACCAGGCCCCAGGGACACCCCCTCCCACACCAGAGGGACTGTGGAGGATGGGGGACCCCATCCCAGGTAAGTACAGGTAGGTATTTAATTTTATTTTTTTTAAGTGCCATAGGGGGCCCTGAAATGGGCCCCCATACATGGCACAGGGTGCAATGGCCATGCCCAGGGGACCCTTGTTTCCTCTGCTGGCCATTGGGGTGTTGGGCATTACTCCTGCCTTTTCTAAGGCAGGAGTCATGTGGCATGGTAGGTTCAGTGCCATAAAATGACAATCTGGTAAGAGTAATTTGTTTTTACTCTAACCTGCCTAACGTCATTTTTTGGTGCAAAATCCTCTTCTTCCATACCGTCAGCTCCACCCGACTAACGTCAATTTAATTGATGTTAGCCTACCCTTTGCACTGACTTATACAATTCCATAAATATGGTGCCTGTCTGGTGCACAGCAATGGTGCAAGCCGGTGCTAAACATTTTGGTGCAAAACTGCGTTAGTGCAGTTTTGCATTAAAAAGTATAAATCAGGGCCTGAATGCCTTCAGTATAGGTCATTCCAGCATTGGGCGTTTCACTTTCAAATAATCAATTGGTAAAGTGGGCTGACCTGTCTGTATAGTTAGGCCCATAGTTATACTTTTTGATGCAAAAATGTGCAAACACAGTTTTGCGTCAAAAAGTATAGCGCTGGCTTGCGTCATTCCAGAGTGCCAGCCAGGTGCCAAATTTATGGAATGCCGCAAGCTGGCACAAAGGGTGTGCTAGTGTAAAAAAAATTATGTTAGCGGGTGACGGTATGGGAGAAGGGGGTTTTGCATCCAAAAATGACGTTAGGGTGGTAAGAGGCAAACAAAATGCCTCTTACCAGCCTAGTATCATTTTTTGACGCAAAACCATTCATACCACATGACTCCTGTGTTAGAAAAGATAGGAGTCATGCCCACCATCCAAATGGCCAGCACAGGGGACCAGTATCCCCTGGGCATGGCCATTGCACCATGTGCCATACAGGGGGCCCCAAGTTGGGCCCCCCATGGCACTTTAGTTTAAAAATAAAAATACTTACCTATACTTACCCTACTTACCTTGGTTGGGGTCCCCAATCCTCCGGTGTCCCTCTGGTGTGGGTGGGAGTGTTCCTGGAGCTTGAGGAGGGTGCCTGTGGACCCATTCCATGGTGTTCAACCATGGAAAGAGGTCCACAGGTCCCCTAATGCCTGGTCTGACCCAGCCATTAAATAATGGTGAAAGCAAGCTTTGCACCATTATTTAGCCCCTCCTCCCACCCGTGCGTCATTTTAGCATGGGGATAAATATGGGGCAATGGGATTAGCACCAGTTTTTAAATGTGAATGCCTACCTTGCATCTTATTGACGCAAGGTAGCTTCATGCATTTAAAAAATGGTGAAAACTCCAATATTTTGATGTTGGACGGGTGTAACGTCAAAATATAAATATGGAGTTAGTTTTGCGCTGAATTTGCGTAAAAATAAAAAAGTGATACAAATTTGGCGCAAATAGAGTATACATATGCCCAATAGTTTTATAACTTGTGCTGAGGTAAAAACCAAACCTGATTCTAAACTAACCCTAAAAATTAGAAATCGTGGGTGAAAGGTATTATAATTGTGAGATTGCAGCAGAATCGTGGATTGTGGAATTATCCATCAGCCTTTTCTCATACGATTACAGGCGTCTGTTCTCAATATCATCACACGTGCAAAATGAATTTTATTGACTGATATCTTCTTGATGTATTTGATGAACTTTATTAGTCTTTAATTGGTATCCGAGAGGCCATATAAGCAGTGCATACGATCTATTGCGGGTTTCTAAGCCTGTATACCAATATTTACTTTTCTGTGCGATGTTACACTGTTTTTCGTTTAAACTAATAACATGTATTAAATATTATGCTTAGCTGCTGCTGCACACCTTTGAATGATGACGCTGTAATATGATCAATGCAGTGTAACATGGATTATTTTTCCAACCATAGTTAAGTTCAGTGTCCTGGTCACAAAGCAGGACTTGGAAATGCATTGAAGAGGTTATTCTTTGCTGCAGGGATTCTTTATCCATGTCTCCATTCACTCCCAGGAAAAGTGCCCTTTGGGACAGTAGTGGTAGCTCTAATGCAGAAGCCTTCTCGAAAGCAGACACTTCACTACCTGCAGCAGTATAGAAATGGAGCACAGATTCATCGAACTTAACATTAGCTGAAAGTCCCAAAAAAGAAATGCTCTCACATAAAGGGACATTGAACGTGGCACAATGGAGGGAAAAGGAACGTAGGGAGATGTTGACTTTTTAAGCTGAGCTTTGTTCGAGTTGTAATCACTCGTGACCCATCACAGACAACAACAAAAGCAGCTATTAAATTTAGGACAGAAGCTTGCACCTGAAAGAAACACGATTTATCATCAGCATTACAATCACCGCTGCCAACACCAAGTAATTGTGTTGTGGCAAAGAAGCAGTTCAAGTCCTTTCCGCCCTATCAGATCGGGTCAAACAATGAGATTGATCTTAGCCCGGATTTTTATTGCCTGATCGATCACCCATCCAGACAAGTGGCCACTGCAAACAATTTGCCAATAGAAGAGGCTTTTTACTTTCAGTTTTCTCTTTAGCACTTCCTTTAGACCGGGAGACGGGAGGTTGCCGCCAGCAGCCCACGAGCTTCTCATTACAATGCTAGGATGGACCAAAGGATTATAATAAATAGAATTTCTCCGTGTCTCCACAGTCTGCCAGTAAATGTCCCATTATACACTGCGCTGAGGAGTCTCAATAATGGATCAGAAAATACTCACGTCATCAGGAAGCATGGTGGTGTGTGGCAGTCGGACCTACCACCCCTCAGCTGGTTTAAGACAACCATGGCCCATACATATGAGTTTATTAAGTCCCTGGAGTTTTCACCCTCTCTGCCTTGTACTTGTGCCAGGCTGGGAGGAAGCCCTGTAAATTCATGGAGGAGCGCACTGATCCCACTGCTATCACATAACGAGGTATCTTGGGACACCCTGTGATTACTTTCCCTTGTACAAACAGTGGTATCCTACCCATACACCCTAAGCTGTAAAACGGAGGGAAACCACAATATTTCCCCTTCAAGAAGGTCGTTGCTTCACTCCAGCAATGTCATCAGTGGAAGACGTACATTTCCAGGTGATGCAGTTAGATCTACCTTGCTCCTGTCATGCCGTGCCATAGATGATGGCGAATAACTGTGGCAAACATGTTGGTAGAGTGCTGAAATGGATGTAGGGCTTAGACCTGGACCCAGACTGTACTCCACGCAGGTCTAATTAGCGTTCATATTTTTTAACGTATTAAATACGGGCAAATAGGTCAGATGACTACACGGGAGCCTTACTAGACTGAAATTAGGATTTCTTTTTTTTTTTTTTTTGCAAACAGGAATGTCACTCTTTCTGAAAGTCAGATTTAGTGACTTCTATTACACAAGCTAAGGTCAAAGAAAGTCAGTACTCTGGAAGTCATTACTATAAAGTACAAACCGAATTTTTATTTAAATGTTTACTTCATTGCTTTATGGAAGTAGTATTGTCACATTTCACACATTACCCAACATGCACTAAATGTTGCTTTTGGTATGGTCATAACTATTTATAACAGAGTAGATGCAGTGGCACCACGCTCAGGAGTGTGATGTGCTCACTGCACCCATTGAGGGCTGTTCTTTTCATTCCAACTATAGTATTCAGTGCCCCTTTTCCTTGCCTGCGCCATGCTCCATGGCATCTTTCTATGTCACTGACTTTAGATGATTGTTTTTACTATGGTTGAGCAATCACTAATTCCCTATCATGCCTTCAGAGCTTACAAGAGGAATCTCTGCTACAGGATTGTGGACAAAATAAAGATAAATGTATTCACTAATGTTGACACAGAGTGACAATTCCATGATTCTGAGTACAACTTCTGGTCATATGAATGGTGTCTTTAGATGTGCACTGCCCTGAATTTTATTGTGCCAAAAATATTTTTTCAGTGTTCGCGCCTGCTTGTGAAACATTTGAAGAAATGTATTGGAACTCATTACTGTAGCAGTCACTGTAATCATAGGAGTATATATGAGTGATCAATGTTGCAAGATTGAGAATGGAGTAAAACATTCACATAATAAGAACTGTTAACAGACTGACAGTTTGGAATGTGATCTGGGTCACAAAATTCCATGGCTGAGCCATCTCAGCTGTATTGCCAAAAGACTGGGTTGACCGGAGCAGTTTTTATGCCCTCACTTACTGAACAAAAGGGAGGTCAGTTGGGTTAAAAAAGAGTTCTTGAGATTAGCATCCGCTTCTAGAGAAGTGAAGGAACTAGAAAAACCATCCATGAGAATGTATATTATGTTCAAAATGTGCCAGGGCATCAAACCATATCTCCATAAGGTTGATAATTCTTGGGAGAGAATATTTCTGACTAGGTTCTGGTTGGGCTCCATGAGATGCAATTTTTGTTTTCTCCTTGGCCAGTATGATGTTAAATATATTTTGGTGTGCCCCTGTGATGGTTCCTCCCTACAAGCTCTTATGCACTTTCCCCTCTTCCATAAACACTACAAACCTTTGAGACGCAGATTTTTGTTGCCTCTTTTAAAGGTTTTGGGCTTCCGGCAATGTCGGCTTGCTTTTTATCACCTCTATATGGTTGCTGATCCAGTTGTTGGATCTGCTCTATACATTATGCTGGCACAATTCTGTGAATTTTTAACCATAAACCGGTGGAACTTTTATCTCTTTTATTTAATGTATCTTGTTCTGTGATGTTTGTCGTTATGATTATTATTAATAATTGAATAAATATAAAGATGATGAACTGTTAGCAGATATTTTTCAAATTCCTAAAATAAAGTCACTGGTGTCAATGTAATGTAGAACTAATTGTATAAGGTAATTCAAGATTTTGTGCCTGATTATGACTTCGGCGGAGGGGATTACTCCGTCCCAAATGTGACAGACATCCCGCCCGCCATACTACGAGTTCCATAGGATATAATGGACTTGTAATTTGGCGGGCGGGATATCCGTCACATTTGGGACAGAGTAATCCCCTCCGCCGAAGTCATGATCAGGCCCTATGTGTTTTTTTGCAATGTTTTGCAAAACATGGCCTGTCCCCTAGACACTCTGGACAAGCTCAGGCTCAGAGCCAAATTACCAACTGGAGACAGGGAAACAGGTGGCCGAACCCATGAACCATTACAAGACAATGATATGTTCTGGGCAAAAATAAGCCCAGTAAGAATGTAGGGTTATTTATTTGTTAGAAGATTGTTTCACCATGGAGGGTCACACTCACATGAATCTGCATCAGGGTCTTGATTTAGATTTCAGAGGGCGGGTTACTCTGCCACAAAGGTGACAGATATCCCATCTGCAAAAATATAAATCCCATTATTTCCTCCGGGATTTATATTTTAGAGGAAGGGATGTATGTCACTGTTATGACAGAGTAACCCATCTGCCAAAATCTAAATTAGGTCATATATTTGAATGACTTTTAAACAAAGTTATAATAAAAACAATCAATAATAACATATTAAAAATAATTGGATCATTGTTGATTAAGCCAAAGCAAACAACACAGTGGAAGGATGGCACAACACCTTCCAAAGCACACTAGGCCAAAGATACCTAATTGTTTGAGTTCCCAGAAACCTTAAAAAACAAAGCTGCCATCAACTTAGAATAGAACAATTTATTACTGAACTAACATCTAAATTATCAAAACAAACCAAAGAAATGGATCAAATATTACAGTGCAAAATACAAAGATTTGTTACCAACTAAGGCCTAGAATCCAGAACAAGAACACTACTCCAGTATTTCAACTACACCTGAAAAAAAAGTATACCTAATACAAATGTACTGTTATTCATTTAAGTATTTAAGTAAGTAGTATTTTTTATTATTGAGTCAAAAATGTATATTTAAAAATAATCCAAACATATCAGATCACAAGGCAAAAAATAAAATAAATAATAATAAATAAATTAATGTACATTGAAGCAAACACAGATCTACCTTGCATTTACCCATGTGATTCAAATAATAGCACTGTGCAATATTCAAGACCATCACCATTATTATGCATTAAAGAGGCTCTGCCCAGGCACTTCAACATTTTGGAACATTTTGATATTGACTTAACTTTGTGTTAAACTCAATCTCAACACTTTAAAAGTTTCAAATTACAATGATAAGAAGCCATCCATCTGGAAAGGGAGAAAAGGTCAACAGACATATAAGCTGATAAGCCGCTCTTAATAGAAGATAGAGTGACCCAAGCTATGGCCAGCAGTTATGTTCGGTCCAACCTCCCTCCACATATTGTTGACGATTTTCAGGTAAAGGGGCCATAAACACCTACATTTTTAAATTGAATTTAGGAAAAAGTATTTCAAAACGGTGAGAGGAATGCAAAATAAGCATCAATCTAAACATGGGTGGATTACAGTGACCATTTTATATCCATGAGATCAGTAAATTCACCCCGATGTGGGCCTTTTTTCTGCAATGTAATCTGTCACTAAATGGACACAGTCTTGGAATATCATGGTATAACTACTTTAAGAACTAAGGGCAAGATGGTCACAGTTAGGTCACACATAGTGGAAGAAACGTTCACTGACTTTTTGTAATTGGCCGGTCATTTTGCAATGAGACCTATGTATGCACTATCAGGCCATGTTAGAATATGCACATTTAAAGAAGGCCACAGAACTACCTGCCAGCTAAATATTAATTAAACAGACCAATATTAGAGGACCCCTGCTGTTATCTAAGGACACAGAGAGAATGGCCTGCATGGGACAGCAAACCTCCATCTCAGAATTCCATTCCCTAAAAACACCTTAAAGCAGTGGTTGTCAAGCAGTTTAAAGCCATGCGCCCCCAAGTCGGGAACAAAAGTCATCGCACCCCTTCCAAATGTTTCACAATTGGCTATTAAACTGGCAATGTTTAAATTAGGTCTGGGTGAAAAACTCCGCCCTGTTGGCAGAGTTTGTGGACTTCGCAACGCTGCATTCTGCAAAGAACGGGGAGCTACCGATAGACTGCATTCTGCAAAGTAGCAGAGTAGTTTTCACCGATGGCCATTTTGCGTGCACAGGAAGTGAGACGAGAGACTTTTGGTCTCTTGTGAGTACAAACAAGATTTTTACTTGCTCGCAACAGTTAGCACTGCGCCAGCAACTTTTGGCACATCTTTTGTGACGTAGGCAAGCCAGAGTGAACGTGATCAACTGCTGCTGGAACGTTGTGAAGCTGAAGCAGCTAAAAACGTTGAGTGAAATTTTTTCTCTAATAGACCCTTCATGTTGATATTGTTGTGCAAGGAGTACTTTGTTTTTTTTGTTTTTTTTTCAACAACAGAAAGTACCCCAGAGACTCCAACTTCCTGTTCCTGTCCAGCAGGCTCTCCTTGGGCTTTTTCCATCTCCTGGTCACATTGCATTTGGATTTTAAGCTGGAAGGAAAACTTCCTTTGTCTCCTGGATGTATCATTGGATTTAAGGACTTTCTTGAATTTGAAATTTAACAGATAAGTTTAAAAAAGACTTGTATAAGGGTGTTGTACATCTTGTTCGGTTAATAGAGGGCATGCACCAGGATTTATATGCATTTTTATTCAATTTTTAGAATGTATTGCAGTGGGTGGCCTGCATTTGGGGCCTAGTTATAATTTTATTTGTAATTTTTAATCCATAAAATAAAAATGTTTTACACTTCTTTACATTTTCTCTATGTCGTGTGTAAATTTGCAATATTCATTTAATTCACTACGTTAATGTTAAGTTGTCTAGTCTGCTAATGGAATAGGCCTTCCAACGGTAGGCCCAGTACTAGTCTTGGGTGCATGATGAAACAACTGTTTGTAGTGTTTGTTGAACAGAAAAATCAGGTGTTTAACCATATGGCTGAAGAACATTTTGTTTAGACAGCCAGTGTACTTTCAGGCCAGCATGTGTTCTTCTTTGGTGTGGTGGCCATGCCTCCTTGCTGGTTGTTGTTTGACCATGCGGCTGACAGTCATTTTATGTGTTATTATTCAGGCATAGTAGGACATTGCTTATTACTGAATGCACTGTATGAGCAGTTTTTTATATTTTATTACATTTTTTTTTTTTGCATTTTTGATTTTGCACCTCCACCACTCCTTGCCTCCCAATTCCTTTTGATTTTTAATGGTATCCCCATTCCTCTAGTACATCAGCAATTGAATTTGTATACTTTTTTGTAATTTGTTTCACAATCTTGTTCTATTTAATTTTTTAATAACAACATAATAATAATATTTAACATAGTTTTAATTTTTTTCTTGGTTTTGGAATTTTTGTTGGGTGGTCTACATGTTGTCTGCTGGCGGTGACAGCTGCACTGTGGTGGTGGTTGGAGGAGTCTCCTGGGCAGACCCTGCACTCCCTGATGGCTGCATTGTGGTGGTTGGCAGAGCCTCCTGGGCAGACCCTGCACTGTCAGATAGCTGCATTGTGGTGGTGGTTGGAGAAGCCTCCTGGGAAGACCCTGCACTCCCTGATGGCTGCACATCCACAGCTGGCGTTGAGGGCCCTGTGACAGCCGGTTAGTGGTGGCAGTGTTAGCCTGACAGATTCCGCAGGCATAAAGTGCCTTGTCTCCTGTCCATGGGTTGTGGATCCCTTACCCTTCCTGGCTGGGGTGGGTGGGCTCTTCCCATCTCTGCCTAGTGGTGCAGGCGCCTTCCCCTTCTTCATAGCTGATGCAGGCCCCTTCACACTCTTCCCTTGTGGTGCAGGACTCTTCACACTCTTCCCTTGTGGTGCAGGACTCTTCACACTCTTCTCTGGTGGTGCAGGACTCTTTACACTCTTCCCTGGTGTTGCAGGCCCCCTACCCTTCTTCCCTGATGGTGCTGGCTCCTTCACCTTTTATGTTGTAGGTCTGTTATCCTTACCATCACGTGTAGGTGGTGCTACCACTGTCCCCGTGGACTGTTTGGCTGAGGTGCTGGGCTGTGTCCTTGGTACCCTGCCCATACATGCAGGACGGGGGAGGGGTAGGGTTAGAGGTGAAATTGGGAATAGAAAAGCTTTTTAGGAATGTTAGGGTGGGAGGAGGGAGGAGTAATGGGAGTGGAGGATGAGGGAGTGGTTGTTGGAGGTGTGTGTCTGCTGGATTTGGGTGCAGGTGCATGGGCTGTATGCTGATGTGAGGTGGATGGCTGTTGGGTGTGTGAGTGCTTGCGTCTGTGTCCCTTGGGGATGGACAGACACGGTGGGGGAGGACACAGGGGATGTGTGCATGGTTGTTGTGGAGGTGTCTGCCAGTGAGGTGGGTGTTCTGCTTGTTGTTGTGATCCTGATAGTGGATGAAGATGTAGTGCATGTAGGTTTGAGTGTGGACGTGACTGGGTGGGAGGTTGAGGAGGAGGAGGAGGGGAGACAGTGGAGGCAGTGGATGTTGTCATGTCTGCAACTGTATGGTGTTTGTGTGAGTGCCTGTGGGATGAAGTGTGGTGCTTGTGTTTGCCTGTGCCACTCTTGTGTGTTGCCTTGAGTGCATGCTCATCTGTATGTGTGCCTGGGATGGGTTGGGGTTGAGGGGAGTGGGACTGGGAAGTAGTAGTTGGAGGAGGGACGGTAGAAACAGAGACAATGGCTGCCATCAGAGAGGAAGCCAGAGCCTGAATCGATCTCTGTTGGGCCGCCAATCGACCGTGAATGCCCTCCAGGAATACATTGCATTGCTGCACCCGGGATGCCAGTCCCTGGATGGCATTCACAATGGTTGTCTACCCTACAGAGATGGATCTCAGGAGGTCAATAGCCTCCTCACTCAGGACAGCAGGGCTTACTGGGGCAGGGCCTGAGGTGCCTGGGGCGAAGGAGATGCCCACCCTCCTGGGTGAGCGGGCACGGGCAAATCGCTGGGGGGCTTATGGGAGGGTGGTGCTGGTACAGGGGTGGCGGCTGTACCTGCAGCTGGGTTGGTCACAGAGGTGTCTGCCACCACTGAGCTCCCATCGGAGGAGGTATCAGAGAATGTGTTGTCCCCCCCAGTCTTTGCCATGGTGCTCCCCTCGTCCTCCATCCCACTGGTTCCCTCAGCGTCGGTGGACTCAGCCTCCATGGTCATGTGGGATGCAGCTCCCTCTGTCGCAGGTGCCCCTGCTTCTCCTCCAGATGATGCTAATGCACACAAGGACAGGATGACAAAACAAGAAAGAGGGGAGAGAGACAAAGGATACACTGGGTCAATGACTGCACCAACACCACCGTTGGTGTACACAGCACCCTCACACACAGGGAACAGGCTTATGCAATATGCATTACACTACCAGTGATATGGCTAGTCACCAAGGCATGATGGGGAGCACATCACCAACGGCAGCACACCTGGGACCCACGATGCCCTGCCTGGAACTGACTATTAGCAAACTAGGTTACCAGTATTTGCCATGCAACCATTACCCTTCAGAGGACCTAGGCTGCAATGTCTGGCACCCACTAGCACACAACCACCACCCGGATAATACCCCACCAGCCAAACATTTTTATGATACCCACTGTACTCACCGTCTTGTGGCTGCTGTGATTCCCTCAAGCGCCCATCCAGCTCAGGGTACGCTACCGCCAGTATGTGGGCCATCGGGGGGGTCGGGGTCCTACAGTTACCCCTTCCTTGTTGGGAGGCCATCCCCAGCTGGGCCTCTGCGGTCTTCCATGCCCAGCATCTCAGGTCCTCCCACCATTTGCGACAGTTGGTGCTCCGCTTGCCATAGGCCCCCGGGTCCGCACCTCCTTGGAGATGGCACACCATATTCCCTTCTTTTGATGGGCGCTGACCTGCAGAGGCAATACAGACAGGAGAACAATATTAAACTAACAGTCCAGGGTGTCACACACATGGCCCACCATACCCGTTTTCATCACCATTGGCACACACATTGCCCATCACACGACATGTACACCACCTACAGATAATCCCCCCTTACGCAATGCCTTCACACACATCCCCATGCATCCATGCCACATGCATCATGCCCACAGTGTACTCATCTGTTGGTCTGGAGGCCCATACAGCAGTTCGTACTGGGGTAGGTCCCCAAACACAAGTCGCTCCATCCCCTCTGAAGTGAAGGCTGGTGCCCTTTTCCCAGTCATACGGGCCATGGTAGGTTCCAGACACAGGTCACAGCAGCACATGCAGTGTAGATCTTCTCCTGTTGAAGTTAAGGAAACAAGTGAGGAATGAGTTAGAAAATGGCAGTCACGTCTGCGGCAGTGCACACTGTCACCGCATGCGTACATCCCCATTGGCCACTATACTCCATAGGGCCCAAAATTATCCAATGAGGAATTGCACAGTGGTCCACGACCACCTACCACCATGATGCCCAACGTAGGCGGAATTACCTCACTTCCACCTGCCCCTCCACACAGGACAGGCGGTCGCCATTTCACGGTGGGGTGAACAGGGCTATCAATAATTGCTGCATCACAGGATAAATAGGCACATACTTTGAAATGTACACTGTCCCAATACATAATTGCACAATGTGGACTGCTGCTGTGGTTTAGTTGTTCAAACTGTGACAGCCTACTCACTCTTGTGTCCCTTAGATACTTACCGATGCGGATGAATAGGAGATGGAGACATACCCCCGTGTACAGAACCCTGGTGGACTTAGCTACACTGGAAGACAGGCACATTATACTGACCTATAGACTGGACAGGGCCACAATCACAGAGCTGTGTGCCCAGTTGGAGCCTGACCTGATATCAGCTATCCGCCATCCGACTGGGATCCCCCCTCTTGTGCAAGCTCTAGCAGTGCTCCATTTCCTGGCAACTGGTTCTTCCCAAGTGACAATGGGCTTGGCAGCAGGAATGTCACAGCCAATGTTCTCAATCGTGCAGGCAAGAGTCTTGTCTTCCCTGGTAAAACACATGTGCAGCTACATAGCTTTCTCCCAGGTGGAAGATTTGGCCACAATGAAGGCCGGATTCTATGCAAGGGACCATATCCCCAATATTATTGGTGCAATTGACAGGACACATATTGTGTTTATCCCCCTCCCACCAGAATGAATAGGTGTACAGGAATCATAAAAGTTTCCACTCCATGAATGTGCAGATGCTGTGCCTGGCGGACCAGTACATCTCCCATGTCAATGCTAAGTATCCTGGGTAGGTGCATGATGCCTTTTTCCTAAGGAATAGCAGCAACCCAATGGGATGGCCCAACTACAGAGGCACAGGGTGTGTCTTATAGGTGAGCCTTGGTCCTAACCCGGTGTATGTTAGTGTATGCCTCTGATGTTGACCTAATAGGATAGTGTGTGGCTAAATGTTGTCCCTCAATGCCTGCAGGTGACTCTGGCTACCCAAACCTATCAGGGCTGCTGAGCCCTGTGAGGAATGCCAGGGCACAAGGGCTGAAGGGGGTGAACCAGAAGGATCACTGAGAGGACCTTCGGCCTCCTGAAGGCCAGGCTCAGGTGTCTACATCTGACAGGTGGATCCCTGTGCTACTCACCGAGAAGGTCTGCCAGATAGTAGCAGCATGCTTCAAGTTGCACAAACTGGCCCTCAGACACCATGTATCTTTTCTGCAGGAGGAGGTGACTGGAGATGCCCCTGTGGCAGCAGTGGTCCCTGAGGACAGTGAGGATGAGGAGGCTGAGGATGAGGATGTCGACAACAGAACATCAGTTATCCGTCAGTACTTCCAATGACACACAGGTGAGACAGTGCAACTTCACATTTCTATGGCTATTGGTGTATTCTGTGTTTCAGTGGCATGCTGGCATTACCCACTTGTTACCTCTACTTACTGTCACCAATGGATTATCATTTTACAGATGTTGGTGATATGAAAACAATGCCCTGATGTGATCACTACAGCCAGCTACAGGTCATTCTTTCTATGCTCTCACCATGTATAGTTCATTTGCAATGGATGTAGCTGTTACCATCAATAAAAATTGTCAATACATGAAATATTAGTACTCAAGCTTTTTCCAAGGATGTTTTTTGTAGTGCTAAGAAATAGAGGGGAAAGTGCAATGGAATGGGGTGATGATGTAGGAAAGTCCAAGTATTGTTCCAGTCTGTTTGTGGCACAGGTGCAGTGTCCAAGGGGACATAGGAAGGGGAGCAATGGCAGTTCAAGGTGGACAAGGTGACTGAGTGGGACACAAGGGGGACAATCAGGAGAGTCTCATTTCCTCAAGGTGTTCTTGGCAAGTGTCTTTGGCTTCTGTCTGGGTCGCAGGGAAGGTTTGCGGGTGGTTTACCTTCTGCAGAGGGAGGGGTGCTGCAGCCTGTGGGTCCTATGGCGGGGGCTGCTGCCCACTAGCGGCATTGGATGTGGAGGGCTAGTTGATGGACTGGCTAGTGGTAGGGGCCCGCTGGTGTGCTGTTGGCTTTCTCTTGATGTTGGCCATGTCTGCAAGCACCCCTGCTATGGAGATCAGGGTGTTGTTAATGGCCTGAAAGTCCTCCCTGATCCCCTTATACTGTCCCTCCTGCAGCCACCTGATCTTCTGCATGTTGTCTATGATCTGGCCCATCATGTCCTGGGAATGTTGGTGGGCTCCCAGGATCTCAGATAGTGCCTCCTGGAGAGTCGGTTCCCTGGTCCTGTCCTCTCCCTGTCACACAGCAGTCCTCTCAGTTTCCCTGTTGGCATGTGCCCCTGTCCCCTGAATGATGTGCCCACTGACTCCAGGTCTCTGATTGTCTTGGGTGTGAGGAGTGGCCTGGAGTCCCTGTACCGGTGGGCAAACTGCTGATTGATGTGTGCTGGGGATAGAGGTTTGTGTACGCTGGGTGGGTGCTGTGGTGTTGGATCCTGATGGGGGAGGCTCTGTGGTGGTCTATGAGTGGGCTTTGGTGACCGGCTGTCCAGTGGTCCCTGATAGGCCAGGTAGGTCCTCCAGATCCAGAAGTCCAGAGTTAATGTAATCACTGGGGGCCTCTTCTGTTGGGGGGCTGGAAAGTGGTGGCACCTCCTCTTCACTGACATTGGATGGGGTACCTGTGGGGATGTAAGTTATGTATTATGCTTCAAGTGTATGACATTTGTACTTCCCTGGCTTCCCCTCTATCATTGGTGTTGCCCTGCCAGCCGTTGCTTGTGTATGGTGATGTATTGTGGGATTGTTAGTTTCCCTGTGCTTTGCATGCTTTAGTGATGGGTGTCCATGCAGGGCTGGGAGGTGTGTCCATGCATTGTTTTGGCATGCAGGGCTGGTCATTGGGGTTAGTGAAATGTGTAGGTGCCCTGTGTGGAATGGAGTGGAGTGATGGGAGTGAGGGTGTGGGTGTGAGATGGCATGCAGGTATTGGGGGGGTGATAGGTAGTAAATATTGACTTACCAGTGTCCAGTCCTCCGGCTACTCCAGCGAGTCCCTCAGGATGAAGTATTGCTAGTACCTGCTCCCCCCATGCTGTGAGCTGTGGGAGAGGAGGTAGGGGGGTCACTGCCAATCCTCTGTATGGCAAGCTGGTGTCTTGTTGCTATGGAACGTAACTTCCCCCGTATGTCATTCCACCTCTTCCTGATGTCGTCCCTTGTTCTTGGGTGATGTCCCACAACATTGTCTCTGTCCACGATTCTCCGCCATAGCTCCATCTTTCTGACAATGGATATCTGCTGTACCTGGGCTCCAAAGAGCTGTGCCTCTACCCTGACGATTTCCTCCACCATGACCCTTAACTCCTCCTCAGTCAAAAGGGGGTGCCTTTGTGGTGCCATGGATGTTTTGTGATGTGTGTTGATGAGGGTGTGTTGGGTAATGTGGTTGGATGTGTGATGTGGAGTGCATGAGGGGTATATGGGTGTAAGTGGTGTTTGTGTCTAGTTGTCTCTGTGCTCTTCTTCTCAGTCTCCTGGTGGCAATTGTTGTTCGTAAGGGGTTGTGGGTAATGTGAGTGTGTGTTTTATAGTGGTGTGGGTATGTGAGTGTGGTGTGTGTATGGGTGTCAGGTGTGTGTATTTGGTATTGGCTAATGTTGTGTTGTTTTGTATGTGGGTATCCATTCTGTGCGCGGCGGTATGTACCGCCAATGGTTTACCGCCGTTGAATTCCACTGTGGTGATTCGTTTGTCATAATGTGATGGGAGTTGTTTTGTTAGCGTAATGGTATGGGTTTTGGGACCGCCACTTTATCACTGACCTTTGGTCTGGTGGATTTGTGTATGTGGCTGTATTCTGTCAGATTGGTGTGTGTGTGTCATAATATGGTGAACGGATATCCGCTTCCGTGGCATATGTTGGTGGCCGTCAGTGTGACGGTAAGTGGCATTTACTGCCAATCTCATCAATAGGGCCACTGTGTCACCCAAACATTACATCTGTGCCACAATTCTTGACCCATGTACAAACATTTACTGGCCACTTTCCTTCCTTTTTCGGACGAGGATGTTTCAACCTACAAGACGTGGATTGCTGAGCAAGCCAGAGACCTAGAAAAAGAACGGCTGGAAATTAGAGGCTCACTCACATTCAGGAGTTATGGGGGTGCAGCCTTCAACTTTCATTGTGCCCACAGACCATGCTGTTGGTTCACACCAGCCAAAATCAACACAAGCAAAAACAACATGCGCAGGAGCAGCAGCCCCAAAATCTGCACTTGTTTGGTTTCTGAAGGCAGGCCTTAAATCTACTGCAGAGGCCGAAGGCAAAAAGATCAAGCAAGGTGGAACACCAATGACTATTGAGTGGATGGTCCAGGCCTACCTGGATGACCTACTGGAGGTCTATCTGGATCACAACCCATTCTATTGTGGTCTATTGGTATGGGAAGAAGCGCCAATGGCCAGTGCTTAGCAGACTGGCAATAAAGTATCTGGCTTGCCCTGTAGCCAATGTGTCTGTTAGTGTGTGTTCAGTGCAGCTGGCGCAGTTGTCACAGTGAGAAGCACCAGTCTCTCACCCCAAAATGCTGAGAGATTGAGCATGATCAAAATGATTCAGTACTTTATACCACCAAATTACAGCTTACTTGAAGTACAACATTAGTTGGATGAGGGTGATTGGTCAGACTCAGGTTATGGTAGTGTGTTAGCTGACGAACGTCTGGGCGAACCACTTGAGTTTGAAGATGAACTCTACTTCCCTGACTAGACCTGGGGCACCGTAGAACTTTCTACTATTAACAAACTGCTTTGAGAAAAAAAGTATATATATAATATATATATATATAGATATATATATATTGATATATAGATATAGATATAGACTTACTGGCCAATGTGTGTTTTGTTTCCTGAATTGAAGAGGATCAGCAATGTGCCACTATGCTTGATTGGAACATGTAAGTAACGCTATATGCCTCAACGATTGATAAGAGGGAAATGTTGAGATGGTTTGTGTGACTCATGTCTAGTGGTGGCAGATAGTGAGAGTGTGTGTTTAATATTTAACTATATAATTATGCTTGTTTGTGTTTCTGTCATGATTGATTTACTATGTTAGTGGCATAATAATAATGGGAGATAATTGTTTTCCTGAAGGCGATCTGTTTTCCCTTCCCCTTTGACACTTAGCGAAATTTGCCAGCGTTTTCACACTACTTTGTTTTCTGGTGCTTTGTTTTCTAGTTCACATTTGTCAAAGAAGACCTGACAAGTCCATTTAGCTAACAAACAAAATTATAGTCCAGAAAAAAACCCACTTAGGTGGTCATTCTGACCCTGGCGGTCATGGACCGCCAGGGCCGGGGACCGCGGGAGCACCACCAACAGGCTGGCGGTGCTCCCAAGGGCATTCTGACCGCGGCGGTATGGCCGCGGTCAGAGACGGAAAACCGGCGGTCTCCCGCCGGTTTTCCGCTGCCCTGTGGAATCCTCCATGGCGGCGCAGCTTGCTGCGCAGCCATGGGGATTCCGACCCCCTCACCGCCATTCTATTCCTGGCGGTTTTGACCGCCAGGAACAGGATGGCGGTGAAGGGTGTCGTGGGGCCCCTGGGGGCCCCTGCAGTGCCGATGCCAATGGCATGGGCACTGCAGGGGCCCCCGTAAGAGGGCCCCACAAAGATTTTCAGTGTCTGCCATGCAGACACTGAAAATCGCGACGGGTGCTACTGCACCCGTCGCACCCTTCCCACTCCGCCGGCTCCATTCGGAGCCGGCTTCCTTGTGGGAAGGGGTTTCCCGCTGGGCTGGCGGGTGGCCTTCTGGCGGTCGCCCGCCAGCCCAGCGGGAAACACAGAATAACCGCGGCGGTCTTCTGACCACGCAGCGGTATTCTGGCGGCTCCCGCCGGCACCGCGGTTACCGCGGCTGGCGGGAGTCAGAATGACCCCCTTAATGTTTCTCTTGTTGTTAAACACATCTATGCGCTACAGGTCACTCTGTCTCAATTGGGTCGGGAGACTGTGACTCTCCGGAGCAGTTGGTATTGAGTTGGACATAATAATCTTTTTTCAGAGTCTGGAGGATGATGGGAGGAGTCAAAGCATGAATTGACAACCTAAACAACTGCCAGAAGAAGGAAGTCATCAACTTCATGGAAATAAACTTGAATGATGATGAGTCTAAGAGGCCTACTCCAATCTGTGGACTGGTGGCTAGAGGTATGTCGATTACTTGGAAATGCAATGATGCTGCGTGTGTCTGCTGGCTATCTCACATTTGAAACTATGTGGTTGGCTCTAACAAATTCTAGGAGACAGACATGATGGATGATAATGTCACACTATGCACGTGCTCTAAGCTAAATGTTATGATGATCATGACAGTTGCGTGTTTGATCATCCCTATACATGCTGCCACTTGTCTGTGAATGTTAGTTGTTGCAATTGCTCTCACTTAATTGATCGCATATCAGTCATGAAATTAATGATCGCAAAGGTATTTGCTCTTGCTCTGACACCTCTGAGTCTCTTGGTACACTACTCCTCATGAAACTTACCTTCCATTCCAACCTTCTTGATTCTACAATATCATGATAATCATTTTTGTTTACATTCACAGGCCTTCTCTTCTTCTGCACAATACAACTTATGCTCACCTTATAGGACCGTTCCAAGCAAGTATCCAAGAAGATTGCAGATGTACCTCACAATTTTGCAATACAGACTAGTATCATTTTTCTTTCAATAATATTTTTTTAGAACTGTGTTAGCTTCACCCTAAGATTAATGATATGTACTATTTTGCAAACATAGATGACCAAACATTTTTAGATATATATTATAACAACTTGGGCCTCACTGGGGCTGACAGAATATAACGTTATCTGTTTCATACATATTCATTTTTCTATTACTCCCACAACACGCTGCTGATCATTTCCCAGATAAATACTCTGTTTGTGCAGTGTCTGTCTTTTTGTAACACCTTTCCCCAAATCCCTTTCTCATTCAGTCATCAAATTCCTATCTCTCTTCCACAGGGCTACGTGATTTATTGAGGTGTTACTCAATAATTTAGAACATTCATTGATCACACACTTGACTGGGTGGATGTGGTAGAAGCAACATCAACTCAGTGTGCAGGATCTTTATTTGAGTACACCTAGGTGGATTGGAACCTTGCTTCCGATGCTTTCCCTGTTAGTGTGCTAGCATGCTACTACACCACCATAGTACCTTGAGAAACCATGCAGCCCTCACTTCATCCGTTCAGGTAAGATAATTATGGAGCATTGTTTTACCTTTAGTTTAGACAATATAATTGGCAATGACAAATCTACCTGCCTTACTCCTATGGGTCAAATCTTGAGAGTTTTAGAACAAGGTTATCTAACCCCATAAATAATTGTTATACACTATCAACAGATTTTAAAACATGCTGCGCTAAAAGGAATACACTATCAGAAGATTTGAAAAACACACTGGGTAAAGGCAGCAGTGTGAATTAAAACACCCCCCCAAAAATGTAGGCAGAAACAACTATAAATACATATTTATTTTCCCACATCCATAACAACAAAAATAAATATTCACCCCTTCCACCCACAACTGGCCCACCCCTAACCCCAGACAAATGTTCCTTTCCCTACCAATGTCCCCCAAAAAACTGTTCAAATGTCCATGACATAAATGTAGCACAAAACATAGTAGAAAAGTCCTGCAAAAACCCATTCCCACCCTCTCCACCCACAATAAGTCCCACCCACCAAAATAAAAGGTTAAAAAAGGGGAAGAAGAGGGCAGTAAAAGAAGGCCAGGATTTGTCTGAGGAACCAATGCATGAGTGCCTAATGAGCCTCTAAAAGCACTAGCCTCTGAATGACATGGGATGGGAAGACGGTGTCCAAGGAGGAGGCATCAGGGACATTATGGTGGCAGGCGGCTACGCTGGCACTGCTGCACTGGTGTTGTTAGACTGGAGGTGCTGGGACCTGGCTGGGGCCCTAAGTACTGGCACTAACTGCTGCTGCTGCCTCCTCTTCCTCTTCCTCGAGGACCACCAGCTGCTGGTACTCGGACTGTATGGCCTCTAGCTTCAGTCCCCATAGCTGGGCTGCTATTTCCTGCCATGATGGTGGACCAGCAGAAATAGCTATTTCAAGAAAGAAAAAAGAGAAATTGTAAACTATGTTCTGAGCAAAACACTTGTTTAAAATCATGTAGTGTAGTGGCACAGTAGCAGTACATTTGGTGGTCACCTCAGGCCATTCAATTTAAGGTGATAAGAGTCACAGCCATTAAGCACTATGGAGTACAAGTACTCTTCTCTCTCCTGTTGTGCTAAATTCATGGTGGCATTGCTAGCTCGGCTGGCACCCTAGTCATACTAGTTACTGTCTGCAGCTGGGGATGCGGTACCAGAAAATTATCTTATTCCAATGGCCCTTTTCTTCTTTGTACTCAGACTACAAGGCTGATGAATACTAAGAATGAATGACGCCATATAGTTTAATGAAATCAATCATGCAGACATCCTGTCTGCCATAGGTAGGTGGTGAGAAAAGCGATGCACTGCAGTACAGGGAAAGGATTAAGAAATAGTCTCTCTCTCTCTCTCTCTATATATATATATATATATATATATATATATATATATATATATATATATATATTTATATATATTTAGATTGTATTTGGCGCATTCGCATCATCTCAGACTATCCCATTCAGGAAAATTGAGGCTCTTACTTATGTACCACTTTACTTACTGTCCTCATAACCGTCCTCCATCACTCTTTGTAATAACTTTTTTTTTCCAGAAAAATACATTTGCTTTGCAGTAAGGAAATGTGTCTTCTTGACCTCCTCAATTACAGGGTAAGGTACAGGGGATTAGGATGGGTTGGTAGAGTACACACTCTACTGGTCAATCAGTTTCTCATCATCATCATCATGTGCCTAAGGTTTGGCTAGAAGTGTGACTCACTATGGTTGGAAAATGTTAGAAGGGAACAATTAGAACAGAAGTAACTCCTTAATGGAAGACATAATGAATTATATGTATATCACTTGGCTAGAAAAATGTGGTGCAAGCAAAGATTGGATTTTTCAAATTATGCAGAAGTCTGGGACCGAATTTAAGAAAGATTAAAGGAGTGAAGTACTAGGAATCAACTGACCCAATGGGCATTGGGAGAAAAGGGAAACACACCTCGTTTTTGCAGAGCAATTGAAACATGTTTGCCACATTAACTTGACTTAAGCAGACAAGAGCACATTGCAAAGCCAACACTGCAGTGACGATTCTGCTGAATTGAAACATGCAGCTGTTAGGTCATCATGGGGGGCACTGGTGAAAGGCCATAGTGAGGAGAGGGAGGTGATGGTTATTTGCTGTTGGGATGCATATTACCTACCTTGCTTGAAAACAACTGTGAGTCAAGTGAATATTATGAAATACCATCCAACCCTTTGAATTAAACTATTGATAAAAACCTTCCCAAGAAGGTAAAGTATGTGAACAGAAAGTCCCTATCCAGAAGAGCTCTTTTGTTTCTTCATTCCAAGCATTTATCTATTCATCATTGCAAATGTGTTCTTCTAGTACTCTAATTCTTCACCCTTGGCTTTGATACACACCGTTTAAGCTTTACATTCTCACATCCAGACCTTCACCTTTTAAAACCATACAAATTCCAAACATGGCTCTCTACTAACCTTTTACCAAAATCCATTTACCCAATAACCACCCATGCATGCTTTCACCCATTTACCCATCCAAGAGATCTAATGTACCTTTGGAGTCCATTCACCCATCCAGGCATGGAATCCTTTCAACTTCTTGGGCTGGCATCATTTCACCTGTATACCCTTTCATCAATGTTGAACAAAAAGCCACTGTTCCAAACAACATGAGGAAGGATATGTCACCAGGCACTCCTATCTACAGGAGCTAAAGACCCTCACACATCTAATTAGATGTCATGCTTCATCATAGGGTAGCATCTCGTCAGTCTGGTGCTGCAATATCTGACGGGCCCCACACGGAATCTCTTTGCCAGAGATCTAGGCTGTTGGTATGTGCTGCAGTGAAGAGCACATAGGAATAGATTTAAACCTACAGGCAAAGATCAAGAAAAACAGGAGAGAAAAGAGAAAATCATAAAATTGCCTCAGGAGCCTCCAAACCCAGCTTTTATTGAAAGTGGCAGAATCCTGGACAAGATTAAAATAAAACTGAGTAGAGAACACAGGAAATGATGTACTCACACTCTACTAAAAATAAGACAGAAGAGAATGGCCTCCACCTAAGAAGGTCAACATGTTTCGCACCTCACAGTCATCCAGTTGGATCATGTGGCACTTCTTCAGGACCAAAAAACAAACACTAACTTCTCCTGGACTTAAATCTCAATTGTGTACAGGTTAAACCACATTTTGGAGAAACAAATGAAATAACAATGAGTAAACTTACTCACACAATTTCACATCAAATAGATGTAGTCTATAGGAGCCTGTAGATGAAACAATATAAGACATAATCACCATATTAAGTGATAGCTTCACTTGCACAAGAAAACCTAGTGAGAGTATCGGCATTTATGGATAACAAACCAATTGGCTACCTTATTAAGTATTCTTCAAACATATGGATAGGGGAAAATAACTACTTACCTATCCTAAATTATGGACCCCGCTAAATCGGACAGGGAGAGTCGCTAGACTATCATTGAATCTGGACGCGGTAGAAAGAAGGAAAAGATAAAGAAAAAAGCAGAAAGACCACCATGTAAAATAATGAAAACAGCACCTTGCTCTATATGTAAATGAAGAATGTTATACATTAAAGGCAAAACACTATGTAGGTGTCAAGGAATAAAGGGGGGGATTCCAAAAGCAAACATAGTCGTAATACAGATAAAAACAGTATGCTGTGTTGCTGGACAACAGCCAATTTATCTTCATCAACTAGTTTTAATGTGAAAATGGTATACTACATAATATGACTAAGGAAAGTGGGAAAAATGAAAAGACTATCCATAGTAATGGGGTATGATCATCTGGAAAATGTGCAGCAATAGCTGACGACACAAAAATCTCATCCGGGCACTATGGTTGTGCGAGATCACATAGGGGGTCATTCTGACCCCGGCGGTCTAAGACCGCCGGGGCCAGGGTCGGCGGGAGCACCGCCGACAGGCCGGCGGTGCCCCGCAGGGCATTCTGACCGCGGCGCTTCGCCCGCGGTCAGAAGAGGCAAACCGGCGGTCTCCGGCCGGTTTACCGCTGCCCTTTGAATCCCCCATGGCGGCGCAGCTTGCTGCGCCGCCATGGGGGATTCTGACATCCCCTACCGCCATCCTGTTCCTGGCGGTTCGCCCGCCAGGAACAGGATGGCGGTAGGGGGTGCCGCGGGGCCCCCGTAAGAGGGCCCCGCAAAGTATTTCAGTGTCTGCTAAGCAGACACTGAAATACGCGACGGGTGCAAACTGCACCCGTCGCACCCCTGCAACTCCGCCGGCTCAATTCTGAGCCGGCGTCCTCGTTGCAGGGGCATTTCCTCTGGGCCGGCGGGCGCTCTTTTGGAGAGCACCCGCCGGCCCAGAGGAAATGTCTAAATGGCCGCCGCAGTCTTTTGACCGCGGTGCGGTCATTCAGCGGCGGTAGCTTGGCGGGCGGATCCCGCCGCCCGCCAACATTAGAATCAGGCCCATAGTCCTCCTAACAGTGATAATTCTAAATTAAATGGCATTGGAAAATATTTATTGTGCTAAACAAAAAAGGTAAGTTGGCAGGACTTTATAAAAAGTGAAAATATAAAGAAAGTCTGGAAATCGATTGTGCAAAGCACATTGTACTCACATTAGTCAATGACAATCTGGCCAGGAATCTACCTGGGGCCGCTGTCCCGAAGGATGGAAAAACAGAAGTGGATCCCAGTTAAATTTGAGTGTCGGCCCCACGAGCGTCCAATCAGAGAGAATCCTATGAGCGCCACGATTCGTGTCGTCATAGTAACAACCTCTAACTTCCTGGTTAGAGGGAACAGTAGAACATAATGACGGACTGTCATTATACTCACTTCGGCACCGGGAAGTGAACATCGTAAAATGACTCAGACTTCACAAATAGGGGGAATAAACACTAACAAAGGACTATCGACCTAATATTTAGACAAATAGAGGTCAAATGTCCTAGAATGGATAGCTTCAAGAGTGAAAACATCAGCTAATCAATCAGTGTGTTGGACTGGATAGTAATGAAAGGGAAAAGAGCTTAAAGAATAAGCAATGCTTCATAAAACGAGGAAATCTCTGAAGCGGGTCATATTTACCCAACAGTGGTAGAAAAAACAGCGAGCATCCTATAGTAAGGATCAGTCAATGCACGTATGAAGAAAGAAGAGAAAAAGGATAGTAAATCATTATATGAACCAGAACAAAGAGGGCCACCACAGTGGAAGACGAAACAGGAATTACTACAGTCAAATTAATGTATATGAGACACTCACTGGGTGGAGGAAAGGGTCAACCATGGTATCTCATCATTTAAACCATTGATATGTGTTCCCAATTTAAAGACCCAATGTTGCTCAATTTCTAAGAGCGATTTGGAAGAACAATTGGGAGTATCAAGGACAACCCACCCTAAGTTATCAGGGGTCTGGTTTACATCCAGATAGTGGGTACTGAGTTTGGTAGTTGGACGTTTGCATCTGATATTACTGCGATGTTCATTGATCCTCACTTTTTACAGGCCTTGTTGTCATTCCAATATATCGTAAATTGTATGGGCATGTGATCATGTAAATACAGTTGTGGGTATTCCAATTTGTGTGTTTAAGGAGCCGTCAAGTGCCAATGGGGTCCAAGTCTAAAGTGTTAAAAAAAATTGTGAGTCTGCACACATTGGGTGATGGCCAACTACTGGTGATAGTTGCCACAGTGTATTTTGTTGTGATTCATGAGAAACTGGAACTGGACATGTATGAACTACTAAGTCCTTGATGTTGGTGGATCTTTTTAAGACGAACAGGGGTTTGGGTATGGAGAAACCACCACTGCATAACATCGCCCAACATATGTTGATCAGTTTTTTAGGGTATTAGAGAGGGGAGTGTACTTGTACTTTTTTAGCGCTGAAATTGCGTCATTTTTTTACACAAAAGCGGCGCAAACTTACAAAATACAATTGTATTTTGTAAATTTACACCTCTTTTACGTCATAAAGCGGCGCAAATGCAGCGCAAAAGAAATAGAAATATGAGCCTAAGTGTCTCTAAATAACCTGAAAGTGTGGATTGCTGGACATACCCCGCAGTTTCAACTCGTGCAAGCTGCTCCGGTGATTTTTAAACTGTCCACATCGAGGGGGTTGGATTTTCCTAGAATTTGTGTTCCAGTCTTAGAGCAAATTGCTTGTTTGAAAAAGGGCAGTTGAAACTCTGACAGCCTGTGTGGACCACTTGCACACGCTACCGAGGCATAAATATATAAAAAGCTTGGTTACCCCTCAAGCCTTTAGCTTCAGAAATAAAAAGAATGCCATGGATAGTATTTTACCTCATAACCAAGAATCTAACGTTTGACTCATTATTAGAAAATAAATGTACTTCTCACAAAACTGAAAGAAAAGATAACACCAAATGGTTGTGTTTTCAGGTGAGCATTCAGACATGCAACATTGGAACTATTTATTAGCACTGGACACAAATGAGTAGCTAATATATTCTATTTTTTTGTTTCCTAAGAAATGCTCTTTCCTGTAAAATAACAAAACGTTTTGCTTCCCACATAGAAATGTGACAGAGACAAAAGACTAGAGATAGGTGACAAACAAGTTAGCTAGAAATGTGACATGTCTTTATTGTGACTGCGGAGTAAGAGAATTATTTTTTTTAACATTTGACATTGTTGTGTAAAGTGCTGAAGTCTGACATTTAACTGTATGAAAGGTAAACATGCCTTTCAACAGAGAATACATAATATCTTATGTACATCCTCTATTTGCCGAACATGTCAAATCGAAGGGTTAGCCTTGCATAATGATTCACTGCATCGCTTAAGAGTATGCCTCTGTTATGCCAATACGTCTGTCAGAACACAATCGAAGCCAAAAACAAGTAAATCTTTACATGAAAGATCTCCGGGAGTTACGTTTTAAAAGGAATCCCAGTGGAAACAATGAACGTAATGGATATCCGATCTTTGTTTATAGTTATTCCGCATATTGTTCAGTGGCTCATGATAGTATACCAACATATTATTTTATGCTTATTTTGGACATGCAGAGCTTATATAGCCTTGTTTGCTCGAATGCTCGCTTTTAAAATGTAACCAATGAAACAACAGATCTCAGACTTTAAACACGCATTGGTAAAGTCAATAGGTCTCGCCCATACAAGAGCTATTGGCTTTGGAAATGTGTTTTGCTCTATTGTACACTAGTGTGGCTCCTGTTCAGCATGGCAACAAGTTAGTGGTGTGGAGTGCAAGAGTGGAGTGGGGGAGCAGAGTGTGGTAAAGGGGTTTGTTTGAATGTTGTAGAATGGAGTAGTAGAATTAGAGTGTCTTAGAGTTAATTAGAGGAGAGTAGGGTTCAGTTGCAGAGTGTGTCAGACTGGGGTGGGGTGGAATATGGTGGACTGGATTGGATGAGGTAGTGGAGTGAGTTGGAGTAGATTGAAGTACTGAGGTGGATTGGATTGAGTAGAATGGGTAGATTAGATTGGTGTAGAGTGGAGTGGATTGAGTAGAGTGGGGTGGATTGGAGAGGGGTGGGGTGGGGTGGAGTTAAATAGGGTGAGGTGGATGGGCTTGGGGTGGATTCGAGTGGGGAGGATTAGATTGGATTGCATGGGTGGTTCGGATTGGATTGATAGGGTGGTGTGGGGTGAGGTGGGTTGAGATGAGTGGGCAGGGTTGGATTGGACTGGAGTAGGGTGGATTACATTGGACTGGAGTGGGGTGGATTACATTGGAGTTGGGTGAATTACATTGGACTGGAGTGGTGTGGACTGGATTAAATTAGGGTGAGCTGAACTAGGATGAAGTGGATTGTGATAGAGTGGGTGTATTGGAGTAGAGTGTGGTGGATTGGAGTGATTGGTTGGATTGATGTGGTGTGGATTGGAGTGGGGTGGTTTGGATTGGAGTGTGGTTGGGTGAATTGAATTGGGGAGGAATCAATTGAGGTGGAATGTGTTGGATAGGATTGGGGTGGATTGGAGTCGAGTGGATTGGAGTTTATGGACTGCAAGCAGTTGGGGTGGATTGGAACATGGTGGAGTGGATGGATTGGATTGGAGTGGTAGTGGACAGAACTGGGATGGGTAGGGTGGATTGGATGAGGCTGGGGTAGACTGTAGTGGGGTAGGGTGGATGGATTGGATTGGAATGTGGTGGATTGAACTGGGGTGGGGTGGACTGGGGTAGAGTGGGGTGGATTTGAGTGGATTGAAATGGGGTAGTTGGATTGGGTGGAGTGCACTGGAAGAGGTGGATTGTATTGGGGTGGACTGATTGGGGTGGATTGGACAGGACTGGGTTGGATTGCATTGTGGTGCACTAGAGTGGAATGGAGTCTGATGGACTGGAGGTGGGTGTATTCTATTTGGGTGTGCCGGATTAATGTGAAGTGGAGTAGAGTGAAGTGTACTCAATTGAGTGAAGTGTATTGGATTGAGTGTGGTGGATTGGATTCAGTGCGGTGGATTAGGATGTGGCAGGTTGGATTGCATTGAGTGTGTTGGATTAGATTAGGGTGGATTAGATAGGGGTGGGATTGACTGGACTGGTGTGGACTGGATTGGGGTAGGGTAGACTGGTGTTTGGGATGGATTGATTGGAGAGAGTGTACTGGCTTGAAGTGCGGTAGAGTAAGGTGGTTTGGAGTGGGGTGGATTTAACTTGGGTAGGGTGGACTAATGTGGACTGGATTGGACTGAGTAGGGTGGCTTAAAGTGGACTGTGATGTAGTAGAGTATATTGGATTGAATTGAGCTGAATTGGGTAGCAATGGACTTGATTGGATTGGGTAGATTGGAGTGGGGTGGGGTGGATTGGAGTGGGTGGTATTGGAATGGGGTGGGGTGGGATGACTGGAGTGGGGTGGGTTGGATTGGAGTGGGTGGGGTGGGATGACTGAATCAGATGGGATGATTTGAATAAGGTAGGTTAGATTGGAGTGGAGAGGATTGGATTGGAGTAGGGTGGATCAGACTAGAGTGGGGTGGATTGCGCTGGAGTGGGGTGGATTGGACTGGAATGGATTGAGGTGTGATGGATTGGGGTGAGGTGTATTGGATTTGAGTGGGGTACATTTGACTGGGTTGGATTTGGGGTGGATTGGTTTGGTGTGGGGTGGATTGGCTTTGTGCAGGGTTGACTGGGTTGTAGTGGGGAAGAGTGGGGTGAATTGAGAAGGAGTGGGTTTGACTGGAGTGAGGTGGATTGGACTTGAGTGGGGCAGGTTGTTTTGGATTGGAGTGGGTTGTTTGGAATTGTAGTGGGACAGGATGGAGTGCAGCGGATTGTTTTGGATTAAAGTGGGGCAGATTTAAATGGATGGGAGTGGGGCAGGTTGTTTTTCATTGAAATGGGGCAGATTGTTTTGGATTGGAGTGGGGCAGATTGTTAATGATTGGAATGGGGCAGTTTGGAGTGGGGTGGATTGGAGTGGAGTGAGTTGGATTTGGGTAGGATGGATTGGAGTAGGGTGGGGTGACTGGAGTGGGTGGGATAATTAGAGCGGGGTAGGTTGGATTGTGGTAGGGTGGGTGGGATTGGTGTAGGATGGATTGGACTGGAGTGGGGTGGACTAGGCTAGAGTGGATTGAGCAAATTATTTTGGACTGGAGCAGATTGGAGTGGGGCAGATTGTTTTGGATTAGTACAGGCAGATTGTTTTTGATTGGAGTGGGGCATATTGTTTTTGATTGGAGTGTGGCAGATTGTTTTGGGTTGAAGTGGGGCAGATTAGATTAGGGTGGCTTGGGAGGACTGAAGTGGAGTGGGTAGAAGTGGATTGGGGTGGGTTTGATTGGTTTGTGATAAAGTGGGTTGGATTGGGATGGATTGCAGTGCGGCGGAGGGGGGTGGATTGTGTGTACTGCCTGATTATGTGTTAAAGCATCATTTCTGAGATTACACAAAATAAAGAAACAATGTTGCTTTGCAATATTTCAAACACATGAATTCTCATCTTTTGCAAAGGAAAAAACAAAAGAAAGCATGATTGGAAAGTGAGAAAAGATGACTTAGCTAAATAAAATGCAAGTTTAAAAAAAATAAAACTTTGCAATTTTGCATGTCGTGCTGGGCACGTTTTTGCCACTCACATGCCTTCTGTTTGCAGGGCACTAAAAGTTAAAAAGAACAATATATTATCTTGATCATCTGGAGCAGCTGACTGGGACTAAATAAGTTGAATCAATCAGTGCTTCGTTCCTTCTCCACATGCAGGAACGGAAATGATGTCAGGTGTGCATTGACGAATTACAAGGCTGTAAAGAAGAGTGCCACGCAAAACAACAAATAGTGAGTGACAGACAGGCTCCAAGCCCGGTATTGTAACGCATTCACTCGCTGGCTCAACCCTAAAAATAATACATGTATTGCGGTTGCACCATATACACAGCAGTCCACCCAATGCGATACTGACACTCCTTTTTCAGCATTTAAACGCTTATCTTTCAGTATTTTGCATATTTTTCTTGACATTGAATAGAATAAAATATGACATGCTCTGATCTACATGTCTTATGCTCATACCCATGGTCTTGAATTAGATCTTGGGGGAGGATAGCTGAAGCTCGTTTTGCCAAGATTGCATTTCCCTCTCTTTGTCCACCAATTAATTAAGAGATAAGACAGTTGTGAGGATTCTTCCAGTTGGGTGGTAGGATCCACCTTTGCATTTGCCAGTAGCCTGTAAAATCCCTGCAAATGTGTAGGTTTTACTCACCAGGGGACATTAGGAGGTTTTTAAAAAAAAATGTCTCTCTTTTTCTTGTTGAAAGGTGAAAATATGTCATCAAAAAAATGGAAATGAAATGGCATGCTTGTTCAAAACAGTTGTTAGAGATTTTAATAGGTATAAATCATTTATACACCACCAGACAAAACAATGTAGAAATACACACAGAGTGAACAAGTTAGGTGTGAACTATCAAGTCAAGAGAAGTCGATTAATACCTTGAGGGCGTCTTTTAAAAGGCCTTTGTGCTAACATTTCACCATTTTTTATGCCATGGAGGTGCCAGTAATGCTCTACGCTGCTCCACATTTACAAACTGATGCATTGGGCTCAATGTGTCAGTTTCAGTTTGTAAAGCCTTGGGTCACATTATACCTGTGCCAGGTATAATGTATGCAAGGTAGGCGTTCCAACAGGAAAAGACACGCAGAGCTGACACAGTGAAATTTACAACATTTCACTGCATCATTCTGCAACTTCACTGCTTTTCTCAACAGGGGCCTCCTGGCATTGCTCGAGTAGCAGAATTTGTTCACGCTACTCCAGCAATGCGTCAGTTTAGCACCACAGATGTGTCAGAATTTCTGATGCATCTGTGAAAAAATGCTCCATTGAGCTCCGTATTGTAAATACAGTGCATCTATGGCATCGTTAGGGGGTCCTAGGGCAGCGCAAAAATCTGACTTATGGGAGCCGATGTGTCATATTCTTGCAAATGTGGCCCTGAAATTTTATATGAGCATGTTTTTAGTAGGGTGCATTTATAAGTTATATGCTTATGCACAGTGAATTTATGCTTTATCAGGATATTCAGAATCAAATACACTTCAGGTAGACATTCTACTGTTCTCTGTTTAAATGAGAATTAAGACTAATATCATTGCCTTAGCCACATCTCTGCATAGTGGATAACTCTTCCCCAGTATTTTCACAGTAGTATAACGAATAGGGCTCAGATATGTTTATGAGCTCCAGGAGATTCGGTGCCCACAAGTTACATGACCTTATAAGGGAAATTTGATCTTTGAACTTGTTCTGCTATATGGTCATGGAATGCCTCAATGACTTACAATATCTTTACATTACATAGAGCAAGACATTTATCCCAAATATAAAAAGTGAACATACCAAAGGGCCTGATTTAGGTGATGGCAGTAACAGTCCCGCTGTTGACTATTCCGTGGGGAACCTGCTGCTGTGATGGTACACCTGCCGTATTTAGATCTCAGAGTGAGCACAGGTGAAAGATCGTCAATGATCCTCCGTCACAGCCAAGTAACTTCACCCACATCGACGGCGCAATAGGCAACAGAGGATGGCAGCAGGACAACAGCCCCTTTTGTCACTAAGCCAATTACGATGTGGAGTCCTGCCAATGCAATTGTGGCAGCTAAACTTCTATGCCTGAGTTGCCAGTTTGGGAGCTCCATAAATACAAAACACACCTTTGTAATGCTTTCTGTGTATCCTGCTGCCATGAACCCGCTGCTACCCATCCTCCCATTGCTCCTGGGTCAGGTACACAATGAAATTCAACACCATCATCGCCAGAAAAGAAGGTAAGTCATAGGAATTCCTGTAACCCTCAGAGTTGTAGCGCCACAATACTACTGGACTTGTGCATGGCTCATTAATTTGTGTAAACACCACCGTAATGTTGTGCAATGCTGAAGTCAGAAAATGTATCAGAACAGACCTAAAGATCTAGGTTTCACCCACCAATCTGGTACGGAGAGCCTTCATGGTAATGGACATCTACAAATCAAGTCTCAAAAATCACAAAAAGAAAGGTTTTTGCACAGGTGTGTGCAATAATGTCCCAAAATATCAAAAGTATCTATTGAAACAGTATACCCAATTTTAACCAAACAATCCCATGATAATGTAGCAATTACACTACAACTTGCTACAGGTGGGTGTACAGAGCATGCAATGCAATATATACTGGTGAACTGCAAACATAGCAGAGATGTATGAAGGTCAAATGTCCCCTTTATTCTATGTAATATATAACAAACATAAGATCCCATTTAATGATAAAGTGCCATGTTCTTTGTGTAATGTATATGTGCATAATATTGACACATCATGTCAAAATAAACACACATGCATTTTCCAGTCCCACAAACAGAAACACATATAATTTTGGTGTAAGTGTCCAGTAACAACATGAATGCTTGCACCAAAATTAGATCATTCATCGCTAATATCCTACACTAACGTATGCATTTAAAAAAAAGAACTAAAATATACAACCTGTGTTTGTCACTGTCACAAATGAGAGTATGTGTGTGGCTCACACATTGGCAGAAATGATATTATCAGCAAACAGTTAGAAACAATCACACAATAAGGTATTCTCAAAATAAAGTTCTTTATATATTCATGAGATGTCTCTCATTGATAAATAAGAAAAGTCCATAGTGGCTAATAGACTAAGGCGTTAGCCCATGGGGGCCACAATAGATGTCAGGCCTGTCAATGGCCTCCTATATTCACTGCCAGAACACATATAAGGAGGAAAAAATGGGAAGAAATAAAGATATTTCTCCCCGTTGTGTCACCCTTACTCCAACCCTGGGGTGGCATAGGCTTTTGACACATTCCCAGTTTTACAAAACCTTGTAAATCTGGGAATGCATAAAAAACCATGGACATTGCATGGGAACACCCATGCAATACCTATGGAAACACCTCTGTGATGTAAAGTAAGGCAACAGAGCAACTTGTGCCACCTTTCCTTACTCCATATCTACAAGGCCATAAAAAGCCAAGCAAAGTGACTTTGTTTGGACTTGTAGATATGAGTCAAAAGCCTACTCTACTGATGAGTCACAAAAAGTGATGCACCAGCAGGGCAGGCCACTTGTAAATGAGCCGTATAGTGTCATCCTTCAGTACAAAGCAACACACCACACACAGAATCAGATACGGTCATATCAACTTACATCTTCAGAAATCCTCATGGGCTTTAGATGTGAGTCAACATCAACGTTGATGGCCTGCCACGTAGCTGGAAACTAAAGAGGTCAAAACACAACGACATCTGCAGACAATTATTTACCCCTTGTTGCTGCTGTTGGACCCTCAACTGCTTAGCAAGCTCCAAGTAAGCCACCACAAGGATGTGGGTCATTAGTGGGGGATTGCTTGATTGCTGGGAAGACTGGCCAACTTGGCTCACTGCAGCTTTCCTTGTAGTGCAACACAGGTCCTCCCACCTCTTCTGACAGTGCAGGTAAACCGCTTGTAGGCCTCCAAGGTCCACACCTTCTTTGTGATGGTCTTACAGATTTCCCCCTTTTGATGTGTGTTGACCTGTATGGATACAGAAAATTATGTGTCATTGTTTGGCAGTACTGCTGTGAGATTACATTTTAAATATACACACGTACATTCAACAAACACTCACTAGATTTATTTTACCAGCAAATTGTTACAGGTAGAGTGGATATACTGATTTGCAGTGATCTCATGTGCACCAGCAATAACTACTAGCTACTCATGTAACCTGATCAGTTCTACAACATCATCTTGGCGAGAGCTATACTAGCTATCCTGTTGTGAACCCCACCCCTCTTTACCCACAATCATTGTGAGATACTAAAGACCAAACCATCTGTACAATCCTTGCACATAGTCATTGGTCAGCATCACATCCAGTGACTGAGGGCAAGATGAAAGGGCTGCTATGTCACAGTGAAAGCAGGGTTTGGTGAGTTGTTTGAACAACTGTGTTTTGGAATAGGACAGATTGGGATGGATGATTGTGAGCCAGTGTTATCTGAACTTGCTGCACCTAAGCTAACTTCACTTATATGCGGCTACATGACAGGTTTAAACCATACAAAGCAGTCTAATACACATTTTGATCTGGAATCACATGTGACAGTACAGCAACAGAGAACTTCAGACCCTCTTTATATCTTAACTCAACATCAACATCAATCCAACATTGGCTATATGTTGTCAGTCATACTACTGATACACAGTCAAATGGTGACTGGTGGTCAGTGGCCTGCTGTTTGTGTGGTATGATTTTCTGTGATATATGGACCCACATTACAGCTTCTACTTTCAGGTGACTTTATTGTCATGCGCAGACATTTCAGATAGTGGTTAAAAACAATCTGTCCCAGCTACATTATTCTGTCAACTTCAATCACACTACTGACATTAACGAAAAGGAACAAAATATCCAGTGGAACAGAAAGGGAGAGGTTTCTCAGTCAGAGAGCCCCCAATCAGACATGGACCTGCTCCTCTGGGGTCCCATATAGTTAGCTGTACTAAGTCAGAACCTTCCTGGCAAGGAACTCAAGCTCCTTTGTGCTGAAAGCAGGACACTGTCACCTGCTTTGCCCGGCATCCTGGCTCCCAGAGGTTGGTAATAGAAGCAAAAAATGAGGAGCTCTTGATGGCTGCAGTGTTATGAGGCAAGTGAGTGTTTTTTTTCACAGTGCGGCACTTAAGTACAGGCGGTTCAGATCCATGACGGAGACAGTCACAGCCATTGGCTTTTGTGCATAGCCATCACACACGTTGGCCTATCGTGGGGCCCATTGTGGAGGGTACCACATAATATGCAGTCAACGTCCGCTGATGGCAGTCTAGTAGCAAATGTCCTGATGGCAAGGTCCGGTAACCGCCATTTTATGGTATGAAACTGCACGTTTTACAATTGTTAGTGCATCAGCAGCACTCAAAACGGAGGCTAGTGTACGTCTAAATGTCAATTATGAACAACACTTTTCTTGGCAAGATATGACACATTAACATGTGAACCGTGACTGTGTTTGCCAGCGATAGTGCTGCAGTGGAAATACTACCTCTGTTGACAGTATTTTTAGTAGAATAAAATTAAAAAATAATGCGCAAGTAATACAGTTCAGATGTATCATTTGCACATAAAGACACAAAAATATATATGATTAAAAAAAATTAACAAAAAGTCAAAATGTGATGTTAATATGCATATATGGATTACCCAATGACATTTCTACTGTAACCAAAAAGTCAGATGTGTTTTGACATTAAAAGTACGGTGTGACCATTTAATCTGATATTTTCTTTTCTATACATACAGATGTCTGAATCCAGCCAGGGGTAGGAGGTGACAGCCGCAGGTATTCCAGCACTTTCCTGACCTTGCCACCATGGAGAAAAGGGAGATCATCAAGCGATGTTGTCTAAATAGGCAAACTATCCTGGATTTGTGTCAGCAGTTGGAGCTTGATCTTCTTCCTCACAATATAATACAACAGCCATAACACCAATAGTAAAACTCATGGCAGTACTTCATTTTTAACCACTGACACTTTCAATACACTGTGGCAGTATCTGGGGGCATGTCCCAGCCAACATTCAGTGGTGTCCTTGCTTCCTTGAAGAAAACATCAACAGCTACATCCAATTCCCACATTCACACTATTTGGCCACTTTCAAGGGAAAATTGTTTTCTTTGGGTGGAATACTACATGTGGTTGGAGTAATAGATGGCAGGCATATTGTCTGGGTGCCAATACACAACAGAGAACAGGTCTACTGCAATCTGAAGAACTTCCATTCCATCAATGTGCAAGTCATCTGCTTACCAGACCAGCCAGTGTACGTGCCCTCTTTCCCGAGTCAACACATTATTCATTCATACCATGGGACAGCAATAAACCCATGAAAATGTCACAACTTGGACCAGAGAGGGCCTGGCTTGTTGGTAAGTACAATATGACTTGATGATCTTTAGCCTGAATCCTAGTTTACGAAGGGACAATGGCTTGATATGTGAGCAATCTGTTGATGTGTTGCTTCCATGCAGGAGACTCAGCTTATCTTAACCGATCGTGGGTATTGGCACCACTGAGAAATCCAACAATGCCAGGGAAAGTCTGCTTCAATGATGTCCAATGAAGAACACTGAGACAAGTGCAGTGGGCTTTAAGGCTCTTGAAGGCTAGGTTTAGCTGCCTGGACTAGACTGGTAGAGCCTTCCTCTATTCACACAATAAGGTGTGTCTTATCACAGTTGTCTGCTGCATTCTGCATAACATCACCCTGCAGAGGAATATCCCTATAATTTTAGATGAGGGAGACTGTGATGAGCCCCCGGGTGAGAATGTTGAAATGCCCTAATAAAGATGACAGTGGTGAAGAAGAAGGAGTTGACTTACATCAAGATGCGATTGACCGCCTCTTCACCTGAGTGTGTTTATCTTCACAAATTGTAACCTTCAATGTCTATACAACTTGTGGCATAGGGGAAATATCTGTCTGCTATGGTAATTTGATAGGGATGGTCAGTGCAGGAAAGAGCAAGGCAAAGATGTTAGTGGATCAGATTTTCCCTACATTGTCTACTGTGGTCATTGACAAAGATTAACTGTGCTTGTGCTAAGTATGAGTGTCATCATAACTTGCCATTTGAGTCAAATCTAATGTGTGAAATCAGTAATTTACCTTTGTTATTCTGTTTCAGGGTTCTTGACTATGTCATCTTTATTTGGGCATTTTAAAGTTGTGACATGTTGCTGTTTAGAAGTACAAAGTGAACATGTGTTAATCCTGGGACAGGCACCCACTTGGGATGGACAAATCTTTTCCAGAGTCAATATGTACTCTGATAGTATGGAAGGCCAGAAAATTGTATTAGACCTGTTTTCTGTGTGATGCTGCCATCAAGGCAATATGTGCCACTTGATCTGCTCACACCACATGTGTATGTAAAGCCCTAGAATAATGTTCTACCTTCACATTGGCTACATCTTCAAAGTTTGGACAGAGAGGAAGTTGTTAATGTGTTTCTTAATCCGTGATTTGACTATTTGTTAGCACACTACTGAATGGTGGATGTGTCATTGCACCAGATTATGCCTCAGTGTCCTGTACTGGTCATATGGCCTCAAATGTTCTTACTGCCATGATGTAGAATATTGGTGTTATTGATCTAGTATTCTTATTGTGAGGGCAGGATGTATGGTTCCAACTTCATCTGTGATAGATTTCCTATTTTATGGATACCATCGCATATTCACTTTTCTCCATGGTGTGAAGGTCATGGAACGTATAACCCTGAATGGCACAGACTACTGGGGTTAGGCCTGGTTTTTAAAACCCAGATTTCATTTCTACAAGGACTTGTTGCCAACATATGTATATTCCAAATACATTTAGAGTTGGCTTTGTTTTCTTTGAATAAATTGGTTAACACTTTACCTCTTCATCATGTCAACATTTTTGTGGCAACTGAATGTTCAAAATATTTGAAAACATGATGGTGGTAGAAGGACATGACAAATGAAATGTCACAAATAATCCAACAAGAGTCTTATAGTCTGTGCCCATACCATTTATTATCATTATACAAAAAACAGTGAGGTGTATTAAGACAAGATTAAATAAACAAAAGGAGTCTATCATGATGGATGTAAACATTTTGGTAAAGTCAAATACAGTTTGGAGTCCAATGTCCAACATAAAACTGTCCTCAGAAAAAGGTAAATGTATCCATGAAATAGTCCACATAGTGAATGGTAGCCACACAGGGAGGAAATTAGGCTCGGTGGCTCTCGGAGATGGTGGTGTGGTCTTGCCATTCTCTCCTGCTGATACGGATGGAGAAGGAGGGGCACATGTGCAGGGACTGGGGTGACAGTGTCCCATAGGCTCTCATTATCTTAATGAGACTACTAGATTTTGATTGTTCACAGTGTGGGGGACTAAGTCTGCCCCACGGTGAAGGACCCTTGTCACTCTAAATCCAGGTTTTGCTCCGGCTAACTAGCAGTGCCTCATCTCTCCCAAAGGGAAGGGACAATTGGGCAGCCGAGCGCATGACATCTTAGTACTTCCCAGGGAAGTCGTGGTCACTCAGGTCACAACCGGTTCTCTCATACACAGTGCGGTCTCATATATAAATGACAAAGCCAGTTTAAGTTTTAAAGATTGGTTTAATAAAACAACTGCATTTTAGATAGCAAAGCGTGAGCTGCAATAACCAGAACTACACAACACAGTAGGATTAAAATAGTAACGATGAGAGTGAAGCACAATAATAAGGCTATCATAGTGCAACTAGATTAGGTTCTCTCTAAGTTATATTCTGAGCACAGCATGTAAAGCTCTAAGCCTGTCTTTCAGGTTCCCCCGGGAGGACATCAACCCTCATACCTGAGCAAAGGCCTCTAATCTGCATCAGCATCTGCAACGGGGCAGTCAGCATCTAGTTGTAGGTTCCTGGTCGGAATCTCCCTCTGACGTGTACTAGGACTAGAAAGTGTTTTATAACTAACACGTAGAGTTTCTAAGAAAATGTCCCTACGTAAGGATGCGTATTTTCTACGAACACTAGAGACTAAACTTCTGCCACGTTTACCGGCAATGTACCAGACTGTAGTCTTGACTGAAGCACAGGGTGAGCAAGAATGCATTGTTTGAGAACACAGTGCTGAACTAAGCTAAACAGTGTGATAGAAAGAAATAAAACAAGACCATAAAACTGGTTATTGTAAAATAACAGTGCAAGGCTAAATAAAATGTATCTAGGGCAAAGTGCACAGAGGCCTATTATGTTAACCTACCGTGCATGAAGCTATATTAAAAAATGCTACACTACAACAGGATCCTCATGTGGTAGGACCTCCTTGTCTGTGGCTGGCAGTGGTGTACTTTGCTTAGATGTGGATGGACCACAGATGGGGCAGATGGACTGGGAAAAGTCCTGTGCATATGAAATGAAATGCCAAGTATCAGCCCAGTCAAGGAGCGCAAAATGGAATTGATAGTCTGCATTTCTACATTGTGCTCCCTCTGCACCTGCTTAATGTCCCAGAGCTCTGTTAGCATCTGACCCATCATATTTTGGGACTGTTGTACTGCACCAGGACTTTGTCAATATTGTTTTTGCTGAAAGAGATCCCAGTGGGGGCCCTTGGCTCACCCACAGATTCCCCCCCAGGAGCCCTACCCCCACTAGCCTGTCCATTTCAGTCCTTTGAGGAAGTGTGCCCCATCCCACTGAGTCCTGACATAACTGGAGGTTCTGTTGTTGGTGTCTCAACTGCAGCCAGGACTGGAGGCACAGGTTTGGTATGTAGGTCCTCTGTGCACAGGAAGTGGAGGTACCTTCATGCTGAGATGTTATTGCAGCAGTGATGAGAAGTGTAGGTGGGGGCTGCATTTGATTCTCTGGAGTTGTCTGGCCAGACAGACCAGATGGACCAGCTGACTTATGGCCATCCTGACTTACAGCAAGGAAGTCCTCACTGAAGGTTTGCTCCTTGGCTGGAGTGGAGGTGTCTTGCCTGGCAGACTGTGGTGCACTGGGCCGGGTGGTTGGACCTGTGAAGGTTACAGAGAATATATAACTAAAATATAGTATGTGCATTTCATGTGTCTTTGTGTACAAAAGAGGCAACCTAGAAACTAGGAAGAGAGTGATAGACCGATTAGGCATTTGTGTGATTTTCAATATTTTACAAATGCAGCCTGATTTACACAGATGACAACTCTAGAGCTAACCTTGTGGAGTTATCCTGAAATGCAAATGTGTTATTCCAGATTTGTAGGTTACATGTGACAGGCATTCAACCCAACACAGTGGTGAGTAAATGGGAGTACTGTACCATTCCAATGCCTAGCAGGCTGCAATTATTGGATTCAAAGTGTTTCATTTTACACAGTAAACTGTAATTGGTCATCATATGGCTAGTGCAAATTAGCTTGTATGTGGCTACTGCTTTTATTTTGCATGCCAAAACCCATTTTAGGAAAACTTGGATTCAACACAAAGAATTTTGTAAGCATTTTCATCAAGTCTATGTTGCTATGATCAGGTGTCAACGTTATTGTGATACACAAGAGGTGACATTTTAATCCCTAGCATGACATGGTGATTGACGAATGCAGTAGTTCTTTTAATGTGCGTACATATGGAAGTGAAGGACGGTAGAGCAACATTACATTGCACTTTCACTTTTCAGATCCAAACATAGTGCATCATGGTAGTCCACTGTTCACACCATAGACAATATTTGTTTAAATAATATGTTACACTTATCACTTCCAGTGACAATATTGGAGATAAACACACATTTGCAACTTGAATATGCATATGGATATGATATAAGTAGGAAAAAATACCAATAACAACCACTATACTTTCATGTGAAAATGAATGTACTTTTGGACCTGTTATTGGAACCAAAACAACATACATTGATAGTAAGTAATGGTCAGAGTTAAAGCAAAGGATTATCCATGGGGAACTACACACAATCTGAATATACATATTGCATAATATTCAAAGGAGAACTACAACCATGCTGCAAGTAATTTGTATGACACAACCTATTTGTGTAGTCAAAATTAGCTATATCTGTTTTGCTAAGGTTGTTGCAGCATTCTAAAGGTCTAACTTAAAGGCAGGACTCCATTTGTGATTAGTGAGACATACATAGGTGTAACTTACTAGGGATTCCTGTCAAGCCTTCAGGATGTAGCATCTGCATGATGTTCTCCTCCCAGGAAAGAGTCGAATGGGGGGTGGGAGAACCACCAGCAGTCCTCTGGGACTCCAGTTGATGCTTGGAGGCCAGTGAGTGAAACTTCCCTTGCAGGTCATTCCACCTCTTCCTAATCTCCCCCCTGTGTGTGCAGATTGTTGTCTACAGAATTCACTCTGTGAACTATTCTGGCCCACATTTTACTTTTCTGGGAAATTATAGAATTTTTGACTTGTGCTCCAAACAATTGGGGCGCTACTCTAATGATTTCATCCACAGACAATTCTACCTTTGTGAAATGGGGATTTCTCCTCCCTGCAATGGTGATTGTTTTCAAACAAATCTTGTGCTCAAAAAATGAAGGGTACTGAAATAAAGTAAAATTAAGAAAAAACACAGAGGGAGAGGAAAACAAAAAAACTGTCTCCTTTGTTTTGAAGTCTGGTACCTGTTTGGTCTACTGCAGTGTGGTGGCAAAGGATCATGGTCTTAACTGGAGTGTGTTTTATAGTGTGTTTTGCAGGTGTTCACAATTGTCCAATATACAACAGGTGTGGGGTGGAGGCATCCAACCAATGGCCACAGCCATAGTACCATACTGCACATGTTCCACTACGGAGTCCTGCCATCATGGGCCCTTTGCTGACAGATGGGCAGCACAAATGTGCGATCTAAATAGGGTTGGTTAAATACCACAGTCAAGACGGCAACAGAATGCTAGTCATCCGCATTGGAGTCCGGCGCATCGGCTGTGGGATGCAGCTGGCATGACGAAGTACACTCTGTCATGGTGGTCTTTGGATTAGCCGCAATACATCTAAATACGGTAGGGGAGAGACTGCCAATGTGATGGTCTTTTCGGGCCTGCCACCCATGCAGCTTGGCGATAATACCATCAAGATCTAAATCAAGCCCTGGAGACTCTGTTCATCTCTGTATTTTTTATGTTGACCAGAAGAGAACAGTTGTATTTCTTTCCACTTGTCCTGACTTTTATGTTGTGCCTGGGCTGCCAGTACATCGTGCCCAATGAGCCGGCAATCCATCCTCTAAAATAATTTTTTAAGTATATTTTGAATGTTTAGTAAGATGCCTTTGCAACAAATTCCTCTCTTGAAGTTTTGAAAAAATGAAGAGATATCGGTAACGGGTGTGAGAATAATCAACATTCTACATCTGGCAACCTTGTTTTTTTTTAAACTTTACCTTGTTCACAAATTGCAAAATCAACAATAATAATGTAGAATGAGGATGTGAGTATAGGTGAGGAGGGATAGATAACAAAATAGAAATGACAATAGCAGGCATCTCTACATTGAGCCAGTCAACCATGCATTAATTAATTTATGAAATAATCACAATAATGAGACAGAAAACCAGATACATTTTCAAATATAGATATGCACACATTTCTGAGTTTCTCATTTATTGCAGTATAAGGACACTTTGTTTATGGTGCACCGCTATACTGTCTACAACTGAGTGGGCAAGCAAGGAGGAAGACAACAAAAGGGTTGCCGGGTGGTTGCTGGCTGGCTTCTTTGAGCTCCAGCAGAGTACATGGAGCTTTTAAATGCCTTAAATTAGAGGCAACCTTGATCCACCATCACACTCAATTTCCTATTTGGTGGTGCTGTCTCTGAAAAGAACAGTCTCTCTTAAAGCCCCTCTTTAAATGATTACCCTTTTCCAGCAGAGTGGAATGGTAAGGTACAGGTGGTTTTCCATTTTAACTTGATAAATTTTAAAGGTAGACAAATCATTGTTTAAATAACCTTAGCCTTGCAAACAAAAATGGGGTTCTAGAGTGTGACAGATTCATACAAAAATGGGAAAAGAAAAAAGCTTTAGGCATATGTAGCTAGATCTTCCCCAGGGTTCTCAAGCTTGAAGTACAGTAAGGTGTCTTCCAAATTGCAGTACCAGGATGTAAAGTACTGATCAGTCAAATGGAATGTAGTATTGAGGGGTCCACAGTGCTTAATGTAGGAGAAATGTGAAGTTTGGTAAACTGCAGTGAAATATTTACTTATTATTATTACTATTATTAATAAAGATGGGCATAACTCATGTAATTTTGTGTAGAGTACCCATGTGGAATTAACTAAAATTACACAAGAAGAGTAATTATGCATTTCTTGGCTAATTCTACTTTCTTGGCATGAAAATGCCCTCTCATGTCAAAAATGGATGTGACGATGCATTTTGCACTAAGAAATAGGGCTAAATGCAATAGAACATGAACAGCGAGCAGCCGTTTAAGCTGTCTAAATGTGTACTTGGGTGGGATTTCCTTCCAACTTACGTCCAGCATTTAGTGCTGGTTTCGTAGTGCAAAAGGCACCCGGTGTCTAAATTGGACACAAACATGCATTTTGAGCTAAGAAAATAGTGCTAGAAGCAACAGAACATAAACAGTTCACACTTGCTAAATGTGCTTTTGTGGTAGGATGTTTTCCCCTACAAATTATTCTTAAATATGCAAGTGGGCTTAATTGTGTAATTACATGTAAAAGAGTAATGCAGAATTACCAAAATGACTCAAGTTACTCCTGCATGATTTCATTTCCACCCAGGCCTACTAGTTAGAGAGTTCCAAACATTTTGTATACCTCCAATTGTATGCCCATCTTTATCTTTGATTCCAAAATGTTTTATAGCACATTTTTTCTGGGAATGTTTAGTCCACCAAGACTTGTGACTTCTGAAAAGTGTTCTGGCCTGTCCGGAGCAGAAAAGTATGGTTCAAACTAAACAGAAGACAACAATAAGCTATCTCACTTGGGAAAAAATTAGTCACACTTAGCAAATGGAGAAAGAATAGGACCGTTTTTTCACATTAACTAATATTCAACATTATATACCTCACCTGAGAGTAAGAATAGATTAATTCTATGTTGCTAACCGTTAGGTGCCTATGGTTTCTGAATCGGTGTAGGCAAATGGTCACTCCTGAAGACAGATAATTAAGCTATACAGTTCTATGTTGTCTTTTGGTTAGGTGTTCACAGCCCGTTATGTGCAGAGAAGAAACTTATATGTATGTCTTTCAAACTAGCAGTGTAACTTGAATGTTGTCAGCTTTGCCAACTGTAAAAGTAGGGGTATAGCATATTTGGGAGACCTTCAGGAAGACCCTCTTTATTGCAATGAGAAGAAAAAATATGAAGGGTAGCCCTTACATAGAGACACCCACACGCACATGCACATGCACACCCACCTACACACAATACACACACAGACATGTTCTTGGCATTGCCAATGCCTATACATACTGTGTTTGCATTAACAGCATGAGTTTGGGCTTGTGCCTTGGTCATGAGTTTGGTTGCTGCAAGAAAGTACACCTCCACCAGTTGTACAATGAAAATTCATCCGATGTATACTTTCGCACCACTGTGCATAGTAGCAGAAATTGTGCTGAAACGTGCATGAGTTGATTAATATCCACCAGCATAATTTCCATTTATATGGGGAAATACTTGAAAAACACGTTTAAAAAAAGCATTGCATTAGAGCAAATCACTGACCTCTGTCCCCACCTTGACTCATGAGGGGAGGTTGACATCATGCTAATTATGTTTGGTGGCTCAGTTGTTTTTTGGTTTACCAATCTACTACTTCATTAAACATTGCATTTCTAAGAGATTCCTCAAACTCAAATGATGCAAACTGGGAAAACATCTTCGGCAAAGAGTCACTACTTAGGGGCTTGTTGGGCTTTGCAGCACTATTCCAACAAGAAGCTATCTTGAAGATGAAGCAAGCTACCTCAATAGGGCTCTTGTTACAATATTTTCAAAATCGTATCAAACCTGACAATCATTAGGGTTTGTGAATGGTGTTAACTTAAATTTTTTTAAGGAACAGCACATTCTTCTTTTGTGGTTACATTTTGGGAGTGTATGTGCTGGATTTTGATTACTTCCAGTTCCTCTGTCTTTGTTGATGGTTAGAGTGCAAATGCCTGCAAAGTGATTTTCACTACATCAGACTTGGCTGTTCAGTTGGAAAACAGTGAGATGCAATAATAAATAAGAAATGGAATTAGTTAGAAAAATAAGTAAACATCTACATTTATTTGTTGTTAAAAATCCAATTTAACTGTGGAATCAGATTTGTTGTAAATAATATGAAAAGACTGCCTTTGCCCTGCTAGAAGTCCTGGGAATAAACCTGCGTTTTGGTCTCCCACTTCAAACAGCCAGTAATTAGCATTTACATAGGCATGAATGAGGTGTGAACTTGCATGGCAGATACTTTAGAACAAGAGTTGAAGTTACTTGACTGGTGAATTTCAGTGGTTTTGATTGTTAAAATAGAATATTTTAACTGACATGTTCACCTAACTATACCATCCGTTTCACCTTTGTTTTTGTCAGTGATTTTCTAAGGTTTCTTTATTTAAATTGAGATATAATTACAATTCTTAACTTTGATGTCACTTTAAACTTTGTTTTGTTCAGTGGATTCCTATGTCTTTTTTTAACATAAGGTAAGATGTCCTTAGCCATGTCGGCACACGTGCAGCACATGGCCTTCAGCCATGGACAGCGTGAGATTTGGTGCATGGCCTGGCTGCAGGCTAGCTCCTGCACCTAACAATGTGCTAGCACCCAAACCTTCTTTAGTCCCCAATCCTCTGCTGGTGACCAACCTCAAACTGTGCACGGCAAAAGGCTGTGCACAACATGGGGTTGAGTGCATAAATTAGCCTGCGCTACCCCCCACGATTACCCTACCCCACATAGCAAACATGCTTGGGGGTGGATACATGAGCCCCAGGCGAGACCTTGTGCCCAACCCCCACAGGCATGCATGGCTGCGTATGTGTGGTAGCAATGGTAAAGATGTCATTTTAAATAAGGCAAATCTACTGACATTGTCAAAGGGTCAGAACCCCAAAAAATAAAAATGTGGGCTATTTGCTTTATGAAGGGATCATCACATCAATATATATAAAGCAAGCCTATTGTTTTTGCCAGCCCCCTGGTGGTGGTCCTGAGCACATCCAGTTTAGATTTTAATTAATTAAAAGTTTGGCTGTCAGACCACCAAACGACCCCATCTCCACAGGGAACAATGTTCCCAAAGGGCTGGCGGTGGTCCAGGTTAGAATCACTCAGGGTGGTGCTGAACCCAGCGTCGCCTTGCTGATTATGACCTGGTTCTCCACCAGACTTTTCATGGCGGTTTCACCACCATCAAAAGGCTGGTGGAAAACAGGTGCAAGGGGCCAAAGGTGTGAAGGGAGAACAAAGTAATGGTGGATGTCCTCACCTGAGGTACAACCCAGCGAAAACCAAACGATTAGTTCCACTAGTGGGTGTGTTTACTTCAAGCTCAGCTCCAGAGTAAAGATGCCAGTGGTTCCCAAGTCTACATATATTGATGAGGATAGCAGGCATTCTTCCATTATGGAATAGGGGGTCTCACACACTTAATAGTGTCATGCTTCATCATAGACCACCTCTCCCCACCCTGGTAGGACAATGCCGCCAGGGTGGACTCAACCTCCTGGTTCGGACCTACCAAAAGTAGTTCTTATACAAAGATCACTAGAAAAAAAGGGATCCAGATATATATTTATTATTCATTTTATTTTTTAATATTTTTTGGGTGCCCTAGTTCTCAACCAAAAACTCACATCTTTATTTTTAAGTTGGGGCTGCGCAGGAGGCTGTACATCAGCCTCCAAAGGCTCCCCCATGAAATGACAGACAGGGTAAAATGAGCAATTAAGCCCTGATTTTAATGTTAAAATGTGAATAGAATTGTTGTGCTAACCTGGGGCTTAAGTTGCAGGAGCTATTTTAATACCCTTTTTATTGCCTTAAAAATGTTTTTTTCAGCTTTGAGCAAATTGATAGTTCGTGCTCACGTGTCATTGCTGGATAAATTTGTAGTGTATGACTGAAGCTTACAGCTCAATAGTACCCTGTATGTGTGCAGGGAGTTTTGAGAAAGCTGCTACGGAACAATGCCTGATGCATCTATAATTCCCCATTGCGCAACCAAACCTGTATTAAGGGTGCAGGTACATTGGTATTAAAATATATAATTATTTTCCCCAATGTTCAGTACAGATACAGTGCGAAGGCTCTCCCTCCTACTCTTGTGTAAATTGCACTCAAAATAAGATGCTCATCCAATTCCCACCAACCTCAGAGACAATGATTATACTATTGGTGCTGAAAGTGATAAAATCTGTTAAAATGCCCATAATACTCATGCAAGGAGTTTCGTCTTCAATAGTGCTTGCAAACTGGGAACTGACTATTTACAGCACATCTCCAATTTTCCAATGTGACTTATGTATTGATAGGTGAAGAAGCAAAGTCTCCAATTACAGGGGTGCAAAATGACCTTCCTAATACAATATTGATTAGGTGGATCACTATTTACATCCCCCTACAATTAGCTACAAAGACTTGACTGTTTTTGAAGACCACTCTCTTAGTCTTTGTAGCTTATTGCATTTGCATTCTCAAAAGTGAACATTTTTATGTTTTAAAACAGACAAAATCTGGCACAATAAGCAATATATAAGGACTTGTCCACTAGACCACTGCCTACTGCCACCCCAAGGCTCCTGACTTCATCCATTGAGATGGTATGTGGGCCAAGAGGGCGCCTTCTACTTTGCAAATCAGCTACCACTTCCTTTCAGGATCTAGAAACTGATTAATGATTTTGATACTTGTACTACCAGATCCCTCATGGGAAGGATCAAAACGTTCATGTCCCTTTCCAATTTGTGATTTGTTATGGGCCAGCAAATATATTTTGTGCATTGCAAGTGTTTTTCTGACTCCCAAAATTGATTTCCTGTGTACCGAAAAAGCCATTTTGCTGATGTAAAACCTACGATTTGGAGAATCACATGGTTTGCAAATGCAAAATGTCTTTGCAAATCAGCCCTGAATCCTAATTGAAACACCACAAATATGCAGGGATTATTATTATTTTGCCAGAATTATTGGGGAGAAAGTACCACATGACCTAATGGCCAACTTCATTCTGACCCTGCAATACTTTCACACAGAAACATTTTTCTGACTGTAAAAAACCAAGCTGCTGTATGTGTTTGAAAACTAAAAAATAACTTTTGCACTTATTTGGAGCCCTGACCTGATAGAGTTCAATTGGCAAATCTCCAAAGGCAGAACACATAAAAAATAAATTAGCAGGAGATGTGTATGCAAAATGAAGACATTAGCTTGTTTAGACTTGTTTTCAATATAAAAACACAACAGTTTCCTTGAGAGGCCTTCAGATAAATAGAAGTAAATGTAATTGGATGTTTAATGTATCTGTGGATTATTTAATCTTTAACAGTGCACAGATTAATGGGTTTTACTGGGACAATAATTAAATATACCATGTGTGTTCTTAGATATAAACGCAAGCATGTGAATTCTCAATGTGTTGCCTGACATAGGAATTTGAGCATAATCTCATTTTAATGCTATCCGTGCTTGTGTTTAGTAGGCATTGCTATTCAATGTGGCAAAACACAATGGTGTTCTGCCACCTCTCAAAACTTATTTAAGGAATCAAGTATGGAACACACTGCATTATTTTAAGTCTTCACAGTTATAACCATTTACCTCCAGACAAAGCCCTATTTTCAGCACGACAAGGGGGACTGCAATATGTTTATCTGTCCATGTCTCTATCACATAAAACCCTGCTGTGTAAATAGTGACAGCCTCATTTGGAGGACAGTAAAAGGATAGTACATTGGAGGAGAAAGTAAAGAATAAAAAAGAAAAAATAGACACACAGTATGTAAAAACTGCACCAAAAAATCAGTGCTTAATTTTAAAAAATGTTGGTGCCAGAGCCCTCATCTGAGGCCACTGCAGCTTGCATCACTCATTGCCGGTGCCAGAGCTGTCAATGACATGACATGCAAAACTGACCATCACACTGCTAAAATGGGGGTAGTTACAGAGTATTTGAGGCCCCCAAAGCTGCAAGATTGTCTTGGGTGGCAGGTATTAGCTGGTTATAATGTTTAATGAATTAATAAACAACTGTTTTTCTGCTCATCTTGAATTTACACATACAGGGCCATCATGTGGCAGCTCTCATAAGGATCAGTTTTGACAATTAAGTGCCGGTGCTGAGCACTGAGCACTGGAAACAACTTGCTCAAATTAAGCACTGCAAAAAATACCTTTCAGATGGGCTATCCACAGCAGAGATCAAGGGTGTCTGAAAACAATATTGATTTAAAAATATTGAAAAGCAGAAATATTGGAAAAGAAATACCGTGATACCCAAGTTTTGAGATGCACAAATATAATAAACAAAAATATTGTTTTTTGAGGCACATGATACAGATTTTAAATAATATTGATGTAAAATATTATTAATAATATAATGTTTAGAAATCTCATTTTCTAAATAGTTGAATGTGTTTTAGTTGATATATTAATTGTATGTATTATTGCTATTTATATAGAGGGTATTTTTAAAAATATATTGTAATTTTAAGTGATTTAGAAATGCTTATCTCATTTTCTATAGAAATTGATATTGTCATTCCAAGTTGTTGAGTTTATAGGGAGATGGGGGAAACATAATTTGTCATTAATAATTAAGACTTATTTGATATTTTTTGTTTAATTATATGATTGATTTTATTATGTAAATTATGTAATATTGACTTATTTACCATACGTGTCATTTGTGGGCGGTTGGGTTTGTAGAAGTATTGGGTGGGAAGCTAATTAAGAAATAATTAATTAACAATTTATTATCAATTGTTAACTACTTATTTAATTGAGTATTTTCATTGTGGGATGCTAGGTTTGTAGGGGTATAGGGAGGGAAGTTAATACATTAATGATTCATTAATTATGAATTATTTGTTAATTAATTATTTAATTGACTGTCAAATATTCAAATTATGGAATATTTATTTATTTTAATTATCTTTTAGTTGTGGGCTGTTAGGTTTGTATGGTCCTAGGCTGAAGAGTTAATTGAGTAAAGTGAACAATGCATTATTGTTTGTTAATTCATTATTACATTGATTTTACATATGTAAAATATGCAATACTTATTTTTTAAGTTCTATTTTATATGTGGGTTGCTAGGCTTTAGGATGGGAATTTGATTAATTATTAATTGAATAATAATCATTTATGAATTGATAATTATTTGAACAAATGTAAACTATGCAAATTGATTTTTTTTTTTATTACACAGACATGCACATATCTATCAATCTATCTATCTATCTATCTATCTATCTATCTATCTATCTATCTATCTATCTATCTATAAATCTATTGTGTGTGTGTATATATAGACATTTTATATATATATATATATATATATATACATATATATATACAGCACTATTGGAAATTGCTGCAATCTCTAGGCTGTTGCTGCATGAGTGGCATGTGTAGTCGGGTATGCCTCCCAGCTGAAGAAATACAAAATGCCTCCACAAAAAGACAATGCACACGCTCTCAAAGTACTAATGAGATCCTTTATTCCAAGGAATCCAGCTGTTGCAATGCATGTAGCCTGCAGCCAGGCCCTGTGGACAACCCCCTATAACCACCCAACCCCGAACCATGTGCAGTGGGAGTTAGCTTTGGCCTGTCTCTCTGGGTGTGAGAATAGGTGTGACAGGGTGTATCTGGTGTGAGAGTGATTGTGAGAGTGTTTGGGTATGAGAGTGGGTGCATCAGTGTCAGTATGGGTGTGTGAGTGGGTGCGTGAGGATTTCAGTAGGTCTGTGAATGAATGTAACAGAATCTTAGTGGGTCTGTGAGTGGGTGTGTGTGTCTGAGTGGGGCTGTGAGTATGTGCACGAGGGTCTGAGTGGGCCTCTGAGCGGGTGCATGAGTGTCTGAGTGGGTATGTGAGTGGAGAAAGAGATTGAAAAAGAGAAAGTGAGATAGAGAAGGAGAGAGAATGAGAATGTTTAGGCTTTGATGAATGTTACACTTAGAATGAGATATTTCTGGACAAATTTAAATGAAAAGTGTATTTGTCAATTAAAAAGAGTGAGATCACCTTTCAGTATGAACCTTAAACGTTTTAAGTTTAAAGGAAATTAAAGAAGCAAAATGACCAAGGACACACCTAGAGTAGAACCCTCAACTTTCAGTGCAACTTTAACCTTTAGGCCATAGGTGACTCCTTACTGTGATGCTTCCAGACATACCTATGACAGTCAACCCAGGTATATGATTGGAAACGAACAAGAATGTTCCATCACAAGGAAGGTTTAACAGTCAAAACACTAGTAAATAGACATACACACTGCCAAACCCTACTAGGATTTGAACCTTCACCCTACTGAGTGACAGAACAAGACCTTAACAATTAGACCAGAAGTGATTCTGTTCTGCTTTGTATCCAAATGTAACTATAACATTCGTACCAAGCACCTTGCTAGTCATAATCTTTGAAGTCTTTGTATGGAGAGATCATTACAATGACAATCTCTCTCTCTCGTCCATCCCTTTATGAGATAGAAGACAGGGAGAGAGTGATAGGACCATGGGGGGAGTCTCAAGGCCCCAGCAGTCCTGGCTGTCTCCCCTCATCCTGCGGGAGAAAGGTTTTTATTTGTTTTCCTGAACGCATTTTTGTGTGCAGGGAAACAGATAAAACTCCGCTTTCTGCAAACAGAAAAGAAGCTATTTGACAGCTCCTGCTATCAGAAAGTTGGCTTTGCTTGCTTTTGTTTGGTGGGAGCTGTGAGTGAAGAGCTGGACAAGCTTTTGGAGGAGGTCCTACCTTGTATGAGCAGCTCTATCGTGCACCAGAGGAAAAGGTAAATGCAATGCAATACCCATTCCATTCTTCTTTCCAAAGTTCTGTCCCAGCCACCCTAAAAAAAATATCTTTTTTGCATGTGCCACATTTATGTAGAATTTATTATTTCATGGCTTCCATAATGGATTCATGTCAGTTCAATTTTTTCCCTTTTGACATTCGTCAACTACAATGAGGCATGTGTGGCTAATGGCACTGTAACTCATCGTAATCAGCCACGTCAAATTCCAGTCCCCCTGAAGGATCAGCAACTTACTGCCACTGTGCCACTCTACTTTTTGAAAAAAAAAATTCAAAGAGCACAGCTTATGATTTGTCATTTTTCATTTTCTTTCCTGCTATAGCTACTCCTGGTTGATATCGTCATCCAACTGGCCAGGAGATTGCAGTCCAGCTGTGGTAGCAGAGGCTGGTGGAGATACATAATGAATATCATGCTTCAGAAGAGGGAGGATGAAGCTGAGGCAACAGTGGCAGACAGTGCCAGACCTAGCTCTTCTAACCGTCCCCCAATGCCTCCAGCCTCCCAGCAGCACAACTATTACAGCTGACAGCCGGCATCAGCCTGCCCACAATCTACTACTGCTGCCCCACCCTCATTCTCGGACTACATTTTCTAACACTGTATCCTCCAACAGCTTGTGTGCCTGGATCGCCAGATGGCACACATTAAGGCAAGCCTCAAAGATCTCCAGACCCATGACAAGAACACCCTCTTCTGACTCTTTTTTATATTCTTTGTTCTGGTGGAAGGAACACTTGTTGTGCGTGAAGAGGGTGGAGAGGGAGTAGGGACGGGTTTTTGAATGTTAAATATTAGACTTTTCATTGGACTTTTTGGAGACGGGCTATTTCTTTGTTTGGGGAGAGTGGTGGTCCTGTTGTGGGTAGAAAGAGTGGGTTTTTGTATTTGTTTCAAAAGAAAGGCGACAATTTATTTTAATCAATATATGCCTCAAATGTATATTTTGGTGTTTTAGTTTGTACTGTTGTCTTTTAGTGTAGCCTGTTTTTTTAAATCTGCTGTTAAAAAGTAGATCTCATTTACTTATACCCTTGCTCTATTGCCTTCTGCAACTATATTGAACACTAAGGGATGATTGTCATTGCACATTTTGTTCACAAAAACCTAGATACAGATAGACAAAACAACATCATTTTTAGTTTTTTTTTACTAATTATACAAGTTAACTTCAATCCATAATTTTTCTCTTACCTGAATAGATGAAGCGAGGGAGTCTTCTTACTATAGGAATAGCCTGGTAGGTAGCAGTAGTAGCAGGCTAGCTCACTAACAGGAAATACACAGCTTCACAGAAGGTACCTCTGCCACCTATGCGAATTACAACTACAGGATTAATCAAAGGGTTATCCATCACTGTCAAACCAATTGAAAGAAAACAGAGAGTTAGTGGGTCATCATTTCATTATCATAACTTTAGGAAGACTGTTGCCAGACTACCACGATGACAGTATTTAACACATAGCAAAGAAGACCGGATAAGATAATAAAATCTAATAATATAAATTTCTCTTGAGCAATGGTGGGGAGTTACAAAACTAAACTTAGGAAATTAAATCATGGAGTCAGGAGAAGTGGGCTCATATTAGAATGGTCGGACCAGTTTAAGCATTTATGGAACACACATACAAGGCATGAATAATGATGTTCATAGGTTCGATGTGGCATATTGCTCAGGTAATAAAAGGGTAAGGCCATGCTTTGAGTTGGTGCCGCTTTCACCACATCCACCCCAGCAAGTGTGCACCTTAATAAATCACAGAGACCAGGGGAAGAGGGTTAGGAGCGTAATGAATGGATGGGAAAGGGGAGTTACAGAAAGATCTGACAAAGGCAGACACCACGCAAAAGAAACCATGGCAATATTCATTGGGGGACTGAGCAGCAACCCGTTATTATTCTGTTATGGAAGGAAACAAAGGGATAAGTAAGTTAGAAACAGTTCAGTTAAATGCATTGCTACCACTCCTTCTGCCCCAGAAAGACCCCGGATAATATATCCTAAGTGTTATGCCTTCTAGTTTTAAAATATGGAAGACTGAATTTAACCTATCCAGTTCTAAAAATTACGATTGTTAAAAGGAAAATGATACTTTATTGCCAAACTGGGAGATGCATCTCTATTCTTAGAATGTTTGTCACTCTGGTACCTGTCTGAATCTGTCAGGTGGGTAAGCTGGAGTCTTGAGCTTTCACCAAGTTTCATTCATGCAGGAGAGGACTTGGAGATAGCTTCTGTATTGAAAAGAACAGTAGCTGCATTATAGAGTAAAGGAGAAGGACAAAAGAAAGCAAGTTAAACTTCATGAGGAGTAAGAAGTGTGTCAAAGAGACTCAGAGGCACAGCAAGAACATAAGAGGAGTTTCGCATTTGAGCTTGCATTGCAGCAAACACATACATTACTCTGCAGCATTTCCAAATCAAAGCATATCTCCCCAGTTCAGAGAGTTGAGTGAGTACTTGGCCTCAGAGTCTTCACCATTATCATGGGTCTCTTTAAAGTCAATAACTTTCTCTGTTTATAGGTGCTGAGGTGGTTTTGTCCTGAGCCCTTCCATCTTCTTCCTCTAGATTCTGAGTGGGTCCGACCTTGTCCCAAACCGAGCAAGGTAGACCTGTGAAGTGCACTGCTGTTGAAGATCAAATAGAGAAACAGTATTTTTGGGTAGATTTGTGCTTGGTAACTAAAGTGGCTGGTCTGCTCTGAGGAACCAGAAAAAAGGAGTGGACCGTGCAGGTAAATTTCACTAAGTTTGAAAGGCCAATCACTCTCAGGAAAAAATGATCACCTATCAGTCCCAAACATTGCAAATAATCAAAAACAAGTTTATAAATTTGTTGAACTCACTTTCAGGCACCACATACATCAGTCATCACTCACAAATTCACAGTCACTCACTACATCACCACTAATTGGTGCAATAGTTACCTAGTAGTTACCTCTTCTAATCCAAGCATGGTAGCTGAACAAAATATTTCATCTTTGATAGTAGCCTCACACTGGAATTAGGCATTGGTACTGGTGGTCTTTTAATCAGTGATCTTTCAAGGACAGCCGTGCTAGGTGATGTAAAAAAATAGGATATGCAATGGCATGTGAAGAAGGCAGGCATCATCACCATTGTCCTGAAGGGTATGTGGGCGGCTTCTTCACTGCACACTAGTCCAACTCCAATCTAGGCATGTATGTGACTATAAAATGGTGGGGCAGCATAAATCCAACACAAACATAATCTTGCACTAGCATTTTTTTTTTTTTACAAAGATAAAAAGAGAAAAATAAGCTGAAAGAGAAATAATTAAAAAGCTCTGTGGTGGCACTGGCATACTCAGTCCGGGAAGTAGAGTTTGTCCTCAAACTCTGGTGGTTATCATAAAAGTTGGTCAGCTAACACGCTTCATTCTGATCAATCATCCTCTTCTTCCTTCTGTGGTGTTTCGGGAATGGTATAATCAGGAAGAATAAAATGCTGGTTTATTTTGATCATGGTCAATCTCTCTACGTTTTGAGGCAAGAGACTGGTCCTTCTCAATGTAACAACCTCACCAGCTGCACTGAAGACACATTCAGCATAGAGGCTGGCTACAGGACAAGCCAGGCACTTTATTGCCAGCCTGCTGACCTCTGGCCATTAGCATATTTTCCTATACCAATACACCAATGAGTTTTGATCCACATACACCTCTTTCGTGTCAACCAGATACTCCTGGTACATCCTCTGAGTGGTCATTGGTGCTGCCAACTGCTCAACCATTTTTTCCTTCACCTCTGCACTGAACTTAAGACCCGACACTTCAAACCAAGCCAATGTAGAGGTTAAGTCCAATTCTTCTATTACTGCTTGTCGCTGGTTTTCTTGTTGGTGGGGTTGGTGAATATGAGATGAGACTTCCTTCTCCGAAGTGGAAGGTGGCACCCCAGAACTGCAGAGTGGGACTTTAAGTTCCAGCTGTTCTTCTTCTAGTTCTACTGCTTGTTCAACACTCCACTTCTTGTATTATAAAACACCCCCTTCAGAAAAAGGAATACAAATGGAAATAATTATTTTTGTAGCACAGATCAAGTAGGGTGGCACAGACGTACTCTTTGGCGAGATGATATCATTTTGAAGCCTTGCATTACAAGTCAAGACAAGTCAAGCGATAGCCTAGGCTCTCAACCAAAGCATGCACTTCACAACCCAAATGCAAACCTTTTAGATACCTTCTTTAGCTGCTCCTGTAGCAGATGCAATAACAGGATAGCTTGGCCCATTGTATTGTCCTCTTGCTAACTTCCAACGTGAAAACCTCAAAAGGGAGCAGCATCTGTGTGAGGCATTTGACTAGGCCCCATTTTCTGCAACCATGGTCATAACTGTTAGAAATGGGGTCTTTGGTTGGCAGTCAGGTTACCCTCGGTCCAAGCAAGGACCCTCACTCTAGTCAGGGTAAGTGACACACAATCCAAATTATCCTGTGCCCACCCTCTGGTAGCTTGGCACTGAGCAGTCAGGCTTAGCTTAGAAGGCAATGTGTAAAGTATTTATGCAATAAATCATACAATAACAGAGTATAGCACCACAAAAATACACCACACAGTGTTTAGAAAAATATATAATATTTATCTGATAAGATGCAGGTCAAAACGATTAAAATGTAATAGGTATATGTTGAGATATCACTGTAAAAGTGATATAAAGTGGCTTTAGTCTCTTAAAAACAATAAATGTCTCTTGCAAGCACAAAGTACCTGGTTTGCACTCAAAATCTCTGCAAAGGACCGCAGAGGAGGCGATGCATAGAAAACAGGGAGGTGTGCATCTGTTTCGCCCCTTCACACGCAGACTTGCATTGTTATTTTTCATGTACGGGAAGACTTAGGGGGTTATTCCAACTTTGGAGGAGGTGGTAATCCGTCCCAAATGTGACGGATTTACCACCAGCCGTATTACGAGTTCCATAGGATATAATGGACTCGTAATACGGCTGGTGGTATATCCGTCACTTTACCGTCACTTTTGGGACGGATTACCACTTCCTCCAAAGGTGGAATAACCCCCTTTGTGTTGATTTCTAGCGGACAGACTTGGTTCCTCTTTGGGTTGCGGGTTCTTTGGACCCCAGGGGTCAATTCGTGGAATCCTGGGCTTGCGAAGTGAAGTCACAGACGCTGTGTTGATTTGTTGGGCGTTGCGTGGAAATTCCACCTGCACAGCAGGTGCTGCATTGATTCCTCTCTGAAAATCCAGCTGCGTCGTTCCGGCTCGGCTGTGTGTTGATCCAGTGGGCCATGCGTCGAATTTCCAGTCGCTACGCTGGCGCTGCATCGATCTCCTCATTGCGAAGTCGGGCTGCATCGTTCCGGTTCAGTGCGCAGTGAATTTTTGACCACGAGGTAGGCTGTGCATCGTTTTCAGCAGGCTGTGTGTCGAAGTTTCGCCACACAAGGAGTCTAATTGCAGGAGTGAAGTCTTTTTGGTCCTGAGATCTTCTTGTTGTGAAGTCAGGCTGCGTTGTTTCAGTTCAGCATGCAGTGAATTTTTCACCGCGGGTTAGGCTGTGCATCATTTTTAGCAGGCTGTGTGTCGAATTTTCACCACACAAGGATTCCAGTTACAGGAGTGAAGTCTTTTTGGTCCTCAGACTTCAGGGAACGGGAGGCAAGCTCTATCCAAGCCCTTGGAGAGCACTTCTCAGCACAGCCAGAGAGCAGCAAGGCAGCAAGGCAACAGCAAGGCAGCGCTCCCTCTCAGAAAAGCAGTCCAGGTGAGTCCTTTGAGCAGCCAGGCAGTTCCTTTTGGCAGGTCTGGTTCAGGGATTTTTCACCAGCAGGTTTGTCTACCCCAAGAAGTGTCTGTCTTGGTCGGGTCAGAGGCCCTGGTTAAATACCCAAATGTGCCTTTGAAGTGGGGGAAGCTTCAAAGAGTGGCTTAGAAGTGCACAAGGTCCCCTTTCAGTTCCATCCTGTCTGCCAGGGTCCCAGTAGGGGGTGTAGCAGTCCTTTGTGTGAGGGCAGGCTACTGTCCTTTGACATGTAAGTGTCAGGCCCTCCACCCTCCCAACCCAGGAACACCCATTCAATATGCAGATGTATGCAAGTGAGGCTTAGCATCCTTTGTTTGGGGGTTGTCTGAGTGAATGCACAAGGGAGCTGTCACTGAACCTAGCCAGACATGGATTGAAAGGTACAGAAGGATTTAAGTGCAGAGAAATGCCCACTTTCTAAAAGTGGCATTTCTAAAATAGTAATATTAAATCCACCAGTCAGCAGGATTTTGTATTACCATCCTGGCCATGCTAAATATGACCTTCCTACTCCTTTTAGATCAGAAGTTACCACTCAAACAATATATGAGGGTAGCCCTAATGTTAGCCTATGAAAGGAGCAGCCCTCACAGCAGTGCAAAAATGAATTTAAGAGTGTTACCCTACCAGGACATGTAAGTTACACAGGTACATGTCCTGCCTTTTGTCTACACAGCATCCTGCCCTATGGGTTAGCTAGGGCATACCATAGGGGTGACTTATACGTAGAAAAAGAAGAGTTTAAGGCTTTGAAAGTACTGTTAAGTGCCAAGTCAAAGTGGCAGTGAAACTGCACTCACAGGCCTTGCATTGGCAGGACTGAGGCATAGTTAAGGGGCTACTTATGTGGGTGGCACAATCAGTGCTGCAGGCCCACTATTAGCATTTAATTTACAGTGCCTGGCACATGTAGGGCACTTTACTGGGGACTTATAAGTAGATTAAATTAGCCAATTGGATGTGAACCACTGTTACCATGTTTGAAGGGAGTGAGCATATGCACTTAAGCACTGGGTAGCAGTGGTAAAGTGCGTAGAGTCCTAAAACCAGCAAAAACAGTGTCCAAAAAGTGGAGGGAGGTAGGCAAAAAGTTAGGGGTGACCACCCTAAGGCTGTCAGGTCTAACAATAACTTTATCAATTGCATCAGCTCCTCTTTCAATGACATTGTCATGGATCTGTATGTGCTGCTCAAGCAGACGTTGCAGCATTTAATAGGTTGAGTTCCAACCTTTTTGTAAAGTCCTGTAGCAGTGCTTTAACTGGTATTCTGTTACCACACTGAATAATTCGCAATTCTTTCCAGGCTTTATAGAATGGCTGAAATTAGTGTTGATGTGTCTGCAGGTGGTCAGTATGTTGCTGAGTATGTATTCTTTTTTAAGAATGTCTTGCACAACCAGGTTGATTCAGTGCGCCAAACACAGGACCTTGAAATAGCCATCATCTGCCATGGCCTTGACTATGTTATGGCAACAAATCCAGTTCAAAGACCTCAGGGTCGCAGCCATTCAGACACTTTGCAAATAAGTTCCACCAAGTTGTTTGCAGCTGTGTATGATTTCGCCATGGCGAACATGGCTACTGTTGCATGCCGCCGAATGCTCTTAAAAATTCCTTCAGGACCAAGACCTATAGACAGCTTTTGCTTTACCTCCAAAAAAGATATCCAGTGTGCAGTGATGCACATGCAATCAGTCACCTGACAACTGATCCATGAGTCTGTCATCAGGTGGATAATGTGGTCAACACCTTGCTTCAAAGCTTGTCCACCCAATTGCAGCACATCGTGAGAACAGCAACTCTGAGGTGGAACCTTCCATTATGGGCAGAGGGCTGCCACAAAGAATACCACTCTTTCCACAAAAGAAAAAGGGAGGAGGTGCAGCGCTAACAATTTTGCAGCTTCCCATTGAACAAATTTGCCATTCAGTGGCTGCAGTCACATGTCCCCTCAAGTCTAAACATGCTCGTAATTGTTGCCTGAATTTTCTTCTTTTGTGGAGCCACTGACGCAGGTGACCTTTGAGATGTAGGTGGTGGTAGACTCAATGTCTGTCATGGTGTAGTCACCGTATGCTGTGGTGTCTCCATCTGACTCTGAGTCTTCCTCTGCCATTGTGAGTTTGCTGAGGTGCGTGAGTATGGTGCACTGTTGGGGACAGGGCTGCTATGCATGAGGATGTCACCCTCTTCTTCTTCACCTTCCACCATGATTTGAACTGTTGTGGCTGATGTTTCCTGGCTCTCCTCACCTTCACCACCACAACCACATTGAGACATTTTTAAGGTGTATCTCCCACTGGATTGTGTGATGTTTTTTCATTTGGATTGTCTGTCCTCCAGTACCATAAGGTGAACCTGGCTTATCTCGATGTACACTTGCATTGTAAATGGAGCATATGGTAATGTTCTCCTCCTGTTTGCTAATCATAAAAAAATCCCAAACTGGGGAGGAGTACTTTCTTATTGGGTCACTGCCAATGCCTGAGTAAGAACTGGAGGAAGGTAGGTGTGTCACTTACCTTCTTGCATTGCATATTTCTACTGAGGTACATGTCGGTGCAGGTCTCTGCTGGGGCCTTTCAAATATGTGAGCTGGCTTGCTGCCTGTGCCACATCGCTAGGGGCAGGTCGGATTCCTCTGTGCCAGCTTCCACAATGGCTGGCTTGTCATCATTATTCTCATCATTATCAGCCCGTTCCATGATTCTAAGGCTTTCTTCAACTTTTCTTTTCCCTAACCTATCCTGGTGTCTCCAGAAATCTGCCGGGGTGCACTCCATGTCTCTATCATCTTCATCAGAAGTGGTGCTTTGATAAGACAGTGAAGTGGTACTCTTCTTTTTCTTTCCAGAGATCTGGGATCAATTGATTATAAAAGAAGAGGTTCTTGCTCAGCAGGAAGCTTAAACTCCTGTTCTATGCAAACTTTGGAAAGATCTGGCTGTAGTTGCTGTCCAGTTTGCTATGTTTCCTGAAATGATTGGGTACGTCTTTTGGAGAAATCCAATTCAATATCACTGCTCATTGGCATCGCCATGATTGCAGTGGCTACCTTACTAACAGACAGAGTCTTGGGCTTGGGCTTGGGTGGTGCTGTTGATGCAGGAGTACTGCTCCCAGGTTACTCATTGGAGGAGGGTGTGGCATGCACGTGTCTCCCAAAAATGGTGGCGGTTGACATACCACTGGCAGAAAGCTGTTTCTTCTTACTGGCCACTTTCTTGGGAGCAACATTTCTTGGGGCCATCTTAAGCTTTAGGTTGGCAGTGGCTCTGGGATGCACAAGTGGAAGAGTTTGGTGCCTGTGGACCAAAGTAACTGTTAGGCCTTTTCTTTGGCAGTACTGCGGCTGATGTGGGGTCTCTTCTCTTGCACAAAGCAAAAAAAACATAGTGAAACGTGGCATTGTTGGAGGTAAAAATACTACAGAGAAATGCAATGTTAGTGTACCAATGTAATATACCTAGTGTACTAGTGTTACTAAGGTAATATACCTATTTAATCAAACATTGTAAAGGCAAACCCCACCATAACATTTTTTGTTTCAGATCTGACAACACAACAGGCAGATCTAGCTCTTAGCTTTATCTCCATCTGTTTTAAAAGAGACACCTGGGGTAGTCAGAAAGAGGTACATGGGTAAATGGAATAATCCGTTAATATCCTATGGCGGCAAGGTAGTCCAGGGGACATGTAATAATAATTAACAAAATTAATTATGCTGTTGATTTGTCTGCAGTGCTCCACAGTCAGGGTGTCATGCAGGAAATGGAATTACACCTAAAAAAACAAATGCTGTAGTGCAGCTGTGCATCTTTGGTTGATGAATGGATTAATGGAGGAATTGATGGATGTAGATGGATGGGGCAAAATGTTGAATTAAATAAAAATTTAAATGAAAATAAAAATTAATAACAACAAATTAAAAAAAAATAATAATAATTAAAAAATTTAAATTTAAAATCAAACTGAAAACCTAAAATTAAAAAGTAAACAAATATAAATGTATAACAAATAAAAAAAAAATATTAAAAAACATTAAAATAAAGAAATTAAAAAAGTTAAAAATAAAAATAAAAAAGCTAAAAACTACATAACTGGAAAAAGCTAAAATATAAAATCAAATATTTAAAAATTTAAAAAATGAAAATAAAAATATGGAATACAAAATTACATAAAAATGTAATTAAAAAATTAAACATTAAAAAGGAAAAAAAATAAAAAAGTAGAAACTTAAAAAACAAATGATCAATAATTAACAATGTTTGTATGTAGGTCTATGTCAAAGACACACTGGCTGCACACACAAAATGTCTGGTGTCACATGGTCAAACAACAAGGAGCAAGGAAGAAGCATGACAAACAAAGAACACATGCACGCCTACAGCAAAGGGACACTGGCATGCAGACAATGGTAGGCAGCCACATAGTCAAACAACAACAACAAGGAGCATGGAGAACAAAGAAAAACACATTCACATGCAAGCCTTTGACAAAAGGACACTGGCAGCAAGCACAAAATGACTGCCAGCCACATGGTCATGGTCAAACAACAACTGCAAACAAGGAGGCATAGATAACAAAGAACAAATGCAAGCCTATGTCAAGTAACACTGGCTGGATGGACACAATGTCTGCCAGCCAGCTACATGGTCAAACAACAACAACAAGGAGCAAGGAGGAATGGCAAACAAAGAACACATGCACGACTATGGCAAGAGACACTAGCTGGATAGACCAAATGGCTGCCAGCCACATGGTCAAACAACAAGGAGCAAGGAGGCATGGCAAATAAAGAATACATGAAAGCCTATGGCAAAGGGGCACTGGATCCATGCACAAAATGGCTATTAGCCAGCACAGGGTTAAACAGCATCCTCCTCTGCTATCACATATTACACTACAATATTGACACTTTTTGCAGGAAAAATTAAATGCAAACAAAATGTAATCCTAAATGAAGTATAAAAACATATACCAATGAATCATTTATTTCATGTACTGATGACTGCTAGTACTGGGCCCACTGGAAAAATAGTCCTTTGGAAATCTAAGCCACATTGTAAAATAATATTAAAAATGTTACAAACATATAGAAAATGACTACTAAGCTGTTCAACAGGCTTCCTTTACAAAAGATGAAAATTCAATCAAATGCAAAATAAATAATTGGGTCCATACTTAAACTCCCGTCCACCCACCACTACAGATTTTCAAAATCAAATTAAAGTACAAGTAAATACTGGTGCATGCCAAAGCAAACAAACATCACCCTTCTTCAATAGTTTTGGAACATTCTTGTGTGATTTCACAAAAGGAAAGTCCTTAATTCCAAAGGCATATCTAGGAGACAAAGAGAGTGATCCTTCCATCTTGAAATGCAAGTGAAAAGTGACCAGGAGATGGAAAAAGCACTGGGAGGAACCTACTGAACCTCCCACCAGCCCGTCAGAGGGAGAAACAGGTGGCCATCTCGCTCCATTGTTTCTGCCTGTGCAGTTTGTTTTTGAAGATGAAAACATTGTTTTCTAAACAAAACGTAGCCAATTGTATCAGTATGTTAGTATGTGATAATAGATGTGTAGGTCTAGCCCTATGAATACACGCACTCCAGTGTAAGAAAATGATGAGGCTCACACTCGTTTTGTGTATACGTATATATATATATATATATATATACAGTATAATATATATATATATATACACACACATATACACCCTAATATAACCATAATTTCTGCCCTTGTCATGCACAGCTTTTTCAATAATTTTATTGCAAATGTTGCAGTGATAATATCAAAGATGTCATAGAAGGTGTTATCAATGATATAATATTAAATTAGCTGTGCATGGAGAAGGTGTGAGTTTTAGCTATCTTAGGGTTCGGAAACAGTTGGTGCTTGAGTGGGTCTGAAAGTGGGTATGTGAGTCTATGAGTGGGCCTGAGTGTGTGCATGAGTGCCTGAGTGGGTGTTTGAGCGGGTGCATGAATCTCTGAGTGCATGTTTGAGTAAATTAATTAGTGTATGAATGAGTCTATGGTTTTTCTTTCAAAATTTTCACAGTCGGGAATATTTAGCAAGTAATTTGCGATAATTTACAATGTTTTATGAATATGAAGCATGGTAATGCAAAATTATTTAAACACATAATGTCCCCCTAAAACACACCTATATAACACCCTGGCATCAGGGTACCTTCCCCCTCACAGCCTTATGCCACTTTCAATTAGGATTTTTGCCCGTGGGGACTGTTTCCCATGAAATAAAATGGCGGCCGAAACGTTTTAGTCAGGTTGCAGTCAGCCAATTACAGCGTTTCTTTTTTGCATGTGCATTTGTGAAAATTCAGGAATTTCCACAAAATATTTGCAAAAAAATCACGAATTCGACACAAGAGATATTCAAATTTGGATGTACCTACATTTCTGAAAAACTATTGAATAGATTTACACCAAATAAATGTAAGTGCAATCTTCGTACCCAAAGCTAGTTTTCTGCCTAATTTGGTGCAATTCCATCCAATGGTTTGGGCTGCAGTCATGTTCAAAGGTTCAACAGGAATTACCATGGGAAGCGCAACTTTTTTGATGCCCCTATTTCTCAGCCCCCACTTCACAGATCACCCCAAAACTTCCCATGTGCAACAAGGATCACTGGCACATTTTTTGGGAACATTTCAAAAAGATTCATCAAATGGTGTCAAAGACATAGGCAAGTTAAAAAAACTTTTTTTTCTATGGAATCATGGTCCTAGATGTAATGATCTAATGGTGGCTGCCACTATAAAAGATAGATAGATAGATAGATAGATAGATAGATAGATAGATAGATAGATAGATAGATAGATAGATAGATAGATAGATAGATAGATAGATATGTTAATTTCTGGTGATGTTATGTATATGTAATCGTATGATGTGAAGTACTTTCCCTACTTTTGTTTAGAGTGCAGTGAGCACTTTCCCTATTTTTGTGCTGTTTGGAATGTGAATAGTAAATTTCACCTCCCAGAAATCCAATGCTTTCCCTGCTGTTGCATGGATTGGAGTGGGAATAGTACATTTACTCCTCCAAAGTCCTAAACTTTCCCTACTGTTGAGCTGACTGTAGTGAGAATGGTAAATTTAAACTCTCTGATATCCAACTCATTTACTACTGTTGCACAGACTGAAGGGTGAATAGAAAATGTTACCCTTCTGAAATCCAATTCTTCCCTACTGTTGTCCTCTTTGGAGTGAGAATAGTAAAATGTATCCCTCTGAAGTTAAACATATTCCTGTGTTGTTTGGTGCGGTAATGGTAAACCTCACCCCTCCAAAGTCCAATGCTTTCTAACTGCTGCACATCTGTGTGTGTGAATGTGTGTGTGTGTGTATCTCATTCCACGCTGAAGCTACTTCCTATTGTGGATGTGGCACGACAGGTAAGAAAGGAGGTGAAGACCATTAACAGTGAAAAAATACAAAGAGTTTTATTCCAGATCACACCAAGACACTAAACACACAAATGGGCAAACAAGAAAAAGTATATGATGGCCAAACACATTTCAGCAAATGCCTTCCACTGGGACTATACTCCATTCAAGGTGTCCATCATCACTTTCTGCAACCCAAAGAACCACTAAAATGCTAACCTTCTCATGGCATCGGAGTTCCTTAGCCTACGTTTTCAGACTTTCTGAATATCTATATCATTATCTTTCATTCACTGAAAATAATAGCAATATAATTTAAAAAATGCAATTCTCGTAATTTCTTACCATCTTCAAAATGTATTAAATTTTCTGAAAGTACTTTTTGCACTCAATCTGTTTCATATACAAACATTAATTTCTGGCAATGTGATGGAAAGCTGTCTGCTGTATATCACATATCTTCTCCTTGCATTTCCCCATGAAGTGCATAATTATAACTCCTGTCATGAGAGGGTGATTATTTGCCTCTAAACTGGTATACTAGTCACAAGATATATGGGAAATTTATATGAGGCCAATGGCGGTGATATAAGATTATGTGTTCCAACATAATGAGATGAAATGGAGAATATATTTTTAAATTTAGAGAGAGAAGTAGAGTAGCTGTAGTCTTTCCATATTGATTGGCCTGGCTTGATTTTGCCACTGGAATCTCAATATTACATATGCCTTTCATATTTCACTACCTTTTAATTAAAGTACATAAGTATATATGACGTTAAGGGAGGTTTACACAAATATTATAAGTATAAAAGTTCAGTACTTTATAGTTCACAAATGGGTTGTTTATGTTTTACACCTCTCTTAATAATTTGTGTCATCATGTGTTAGTCCGCCTTTTGGATCATAAATTTCTGTGGCACATTTTAATAACTCATAAGTATCTAGACCTGACAAAAAACAAGATATCAACACTAACTCTCATTCATATACATTGACACCAATACTCACACAGGATATAAAATACATTTTGTAATGTTCTAATCATAGACCCTAACTCTCCTGTTTCATCATAACATGGGTCAGTGGGTAAAGTGTAAAGTGCTATATAAATAAGTGCTTCAGTAAATTCATTGCACATGAAAATACAGCACCTGTGGATGGATTTACTGTTCAAAATAATTAGTTTCCCTAAATGTGACAAAAGGGTGCTTCATGATCTGTTTATTGCACTAATCCCCACAAAAGATTTTAAAGTGCTTGTGATATCTTAAAAGTGAACATTAATTCTACTGGGTAATTATAGAAATTGGATGGTAAATGCTAAAAGCAGATGTTTTCCTAAACTTATTGCAGGTACATAGATTGAGCCTTTGCACACATAAACTACTAAAGTGCTGATAAAGGAAGGGTAAGGTGTGAAGTCAAATGCTAAGTGCTCATTAAGAGGAAGAAAAAAGTGGGAACTCTCTATACACACGAGAGACCTCTACAGTGTTGCATTTTTCCTCTATAAGTCTATGAAATACTCTCTTGCTTTTTACTTAACAATAGACATAACATTTGAGCTGATTCATTACGAGATAAAAACATATTGGTACAAAAGCATTCATGCCATCTCTTCATAGTGCAAGATTTGCAACTGTAACTGAAGCTCTGCTTCTGTGTTGTGTCTCCATGGGATCTCTGTGCCCAACGTTAAGATCAATTTAGATTCTTCTCTTCTGAACTCTTTTTCCCTGTCATTTCCTTGGGATGAACTCTTAAATTACTGACCCCATAGTGTCTCAATCCTGATAAGGACATCTGGTCGTACTATTCAAAATGATTGCCCATTGGGTAATCTTCTCTCTATTTCGTATCACTCTAACGTTTTTAATGTGCTTCCTATGTAAAGCTTGCTCCAATCACATTTCAGTACATACCTTACATATTCCATATTATAGGTGATTCGGTCCTGTATTGTCACTGTTCGGCCTTCTAATGTTTTATATGTTTTTGATTCTGTCCCTGTTGACAAGCTTTACAACTATTACATTGACAAATCCTTTGCCACCTTCCGATAACCAATTATTTCCACCTTGTGGATTATAAAAGTTTTGTGTTAAAATATCACCTAATGATTTAGTTTTACAGGAGGTTATCAATGGACCCAGGCCAATAACTTTTTGCAAATAATCACCCTTTTCCAACATATGCCTAATCCTTTTTCAAATTCTTTTAATGTCTGATTGTGCTTGGGCATATTCCAAAAAATAAATCTATGCTTTATTATCATTGCTGCTTTTCAGGTCCTTCCCATTATGTCTTTCTCATATTCGTCTTCCGTGGAGCATATTCTCCTTGCTCTCAACATTTGTCCATGTGGTATGGTCCATTTTAATACAGCTGGATGTCCACTGTTGGCTTGCAATATCAAATGTAATGTCATTGCCTTTCTGTGGATGGTGGTTGTTAGCTTGTCCTTGTTAACATTAAATTCAATGTCCAGACACTCACATTGTTCTTTACTATGTGTTGTGGTGAACCTGATATTGAGATTGGTGGTATTCAGTTTTAGTATAAATCTCTCCAGTTCTAGTTCGCCATGCTACCAGAGTAATAAAAGAATGTTGAAGATATGCGTCCAAAGCACAATGTGTGTCATATATGGTTCATTTTCCTCCATCTAGGGTACTTCCTTCTCCCATGGCTTCATGAATACATTTGCGTATGTGGGGCAAAGGATGTCTCCATAGCTGTGCCTTGATGCTGTTGTTGAAGGTAAACACATTGAGTGTGAGACAGTACCATTACATCTCTATCATCATTTGAGTATATTCTAAGAGTTTAATTGACCGATATCTTAGGAAATAACAAAATGCACACAACCCATTTTCATGATTAATTGAAGTATATAAAAATACTACATCTAGTGTGACCATGATATACTCAGATCTCCAAGGTATTTCATTCATCTTTAAAAGCTGTTGAATCCTTTAACTAGGATGGTAGACCTGTGACATATGGTTGTAAAAATACCTTGAGTTGTTTTTATAAAAGAGATCCTATTGAACTTACTGTTGATGTACCTGGTGTTGTTTTCATATCTTTATTCACTTTTGTGAGGAAATATATTGTAGCCATTTTTGCATGTTCAGTTCAAAGGTATTGGTATTCTTCCCAATCCAGGAGATCGTTTTCATGCAAAGTTCTCAATAATGAATAGTATTCAACTTCAATTTCCTTCATCAGATTTTGTAGTAGAAGCTTATAATGGGTTGCAGTTACCAATATATTACCTACTGGCCTGGACGCCAGTAGGTAGTTATAGATAAGACCTACTTACCATAGGAAAAGCATTTCTTGTTTTGTCTATTACTTTGGTGCAATTTGACGAATCTTCGCAAAAACTTCAAAACTAGTTTGGCACTCACTTCATCTACTGTTTTGAAAGTTCCAGGGTGATTTGTCAAGGGGGAGCGAGAAAATGTGAGGTCCCAAAACTAATTTTCCCCAACCAATTTACCATAGGGATTTAGAACAAGACTACAGGCCAAACGTCTGAACGTAATGACACTAATTTTGGCAGAAAGGTAGATCTTGGTTCGAAAAAAGTGCTTCTTGTAATTTGGTGTACATCTGTTCAGTAGTTTTGTAGTTATTAAAAGGATAGGAATACACTGTTGGGGGCAGGGTAACTTCTGTTTGCTTGGCAAGAGCAATTTTAAAGCTCCTACCAAGCAAGAGCAAACATTAATGGCTTTGGCAGATGGGTTACTCTGTAACAATTGTGATGGATATCACATCTGCCACTTTGCAATTCCCATAGGATATAATGGGATCATAACACTGCGGATAGGATAACCCTCACGTTTGTGACAGATTACCCTCAGCAGCCAAACTATAAATCAGGCCCTAAGTCCTCGCCCATTGGTGGGTGCAGGAAAAAGGCTCCGGTCCACTGGGAGAGAACTTTTTATCTGAAGCAGGCAGGGAAATATATGAAACAATTGCTCCTGCTCTCTGGGAGCAGCATGTTTTGCTGCTCCCAGGGGGCTGAAGCAATGCAGGCTACTGGTGGAGATGGGGAGCTTCCTAGGGTAGTGAGGGCATTGGAAGTAAGTACCCTGGGTGGGCCCCAGGGCACTCATTCTATATTGCTCAGGCCTGGGGAATGGGGTCCCCAAGGCCAATATTGGCCTAGGGAGGGGGGCTGTATGCCCCCTCCCCATTATTAATAAGGCTGGCCTCATGAGATGGGATTTCCAGTGCCAAAATCAGCCTGAGGAGTGGGGCCCACAGCCCTATCCCCAATTAATTGCATTGGTCCCTGGGAATGGGTCCCCCTGGGCCAATATTGGACCATGGAGGGGTGCTGTGTATCCTCCTTCCCATTCAGAATATGGCCGAGTCATAGTAGGTGGGATCCCACAGCCCCAGGAGATGGCAGCCAGAATTCAGCTCAGGGAGGGGAGCTGTGTGTCCCCCTCATCATTCAAAATATGGTTGGGCTCTCGGGAGGTGGTCACCGGGACCAAAATTGGCCCTGGGAAGAGGGTTGGGTGCCCTCCATACCCATTAATTAAGCAATGAACACTGGGGGATGCATTCCTGGAGAGGAATATGTAAAAGTGACAGGCCCCTGGGGATGGAGTCTCCAGGGCCTAAATCAGCTCAGGGAGGAGGGCTGCATGCTGCCCTCCTTGAATGGCTGCCTATGGGTGATTGGCCACAGGTCATTGCCGCAGGCGAGGCCCTTTGGCCAACACCCCTCCACGCCCAGCCAAAGGCTGTCTGTGGCTTGGGGTTGGCTGAATGTTGGGGGTTGGCTGCCGGGCCTGGTTACAGGCTAGTGCCTTTGGCCAACCACCCACCATGTACAGCTGAAGGCCATGGACAACGACGGTTGGATTAGCGTAAAGTAATTAAATATTACTGAATCTAAAGAAAAAGCATGGAAATTCACTTAAACTACAGAGTTTTCAATGATGCTATGATTAGACAATAGAGCTAAAAAACCTTAGAAATTCACTTAAAAAGCAAAGCTTACAGAGACATTATAGTTAGTATCACATTTTTCACACACAAAACTATAGCACTTACATTACCACAATGCAGTTTTTATGATCTCACATATATCACTCATGACATGGTCAGTGACATCACTGATGAGATCACTGATGACATCTGCCAGTGAGTTCAAGTGTTTTACAAAAGTTTCTGCAACTTAGATACATACTAGATTACTGCATAAGTTAAATTAGCATTCTTTGTGTACTACTAATGAATGATACTATTTGTAACATATGTTATCTGATCTATAATCCTGTTTTTAAAGCAGGTATGCTATTTATTTGGGAACTAGCCTCTACACTGATGCATATCCCCTGCTGGTGTATATGTATGGTAGTGGTTTGGGACAGTCTAAGCTATTCATTGAGAAATCATTCCACAGTGATTGCTGAGTAGTGTTCTGTTTTATGACATACTGACTAGTTTCCTTAGACCTCGCTCCTTTTTCATGCATGACTGTACTAGTAAATTGCAATAAATTAATCTGTTCACTAAGACGGTTCTCTAGGATGATGGCTCAGTGTCGAAAATATTTACAACAGACTGAGTTTTTTGTAGTTTGAATGCGATTTTACCCTTTTGTGTTCATGAAATTCATCTAGAGGTGACATAAAGTAGCTTTTTACCTCCCTCTCTCCAGTTTATTTTCCGTGTATGTCATTAGTGATATCAGCAGTGATGTCACTGAGCATGTCATGAGTGATGTAATATGCAAGGTCATAAGCAGTGTGTTGTGGGGCATAGATTATAGTCAGCTCAGGTAACTATAACTGCTGAATTTCTATGATTTTGCTACATAAAATCTGAGCCTAACTATAACGTCCATGTAACCAATAACATACATTTTCCTAAACAACCAAACCCACACCCTAGCAAAATTAGGAGTCAGCTTGGTTTCCCTGGATTAAGGTATGTATCTTGAAGAACACCAGGCTGCCACTGATCACCTCTGTCTGGTTTGGCTCTATCTGCATCTAAGTAATAAATACCAAAATTAACATCTTCATAAATTTCTATGCATACTTCATGGTTAGGATACAAGATAACATAGCTTTACCTAAACATCCCTTCACCCTATTCTTAGGTTGCTATAATCTTGCAAGGTCCGATCCCTGAATCTAAAAAGGAATTTCAAAAGGTAAGTGTTATTACTGATGAGATTCATATGATAGGTATACATATATATGATGAGAGAACTTCAACTACTTAATATATGTAACAGGGAACACCACACTAAATGCAGTACTCCAAGAAATGCTTCCGCAATATCCCTGAAGAGTGCACAAAGGTCTGACAAATTTAAAAAGCGTAGTTGATAGCCACTGCTTTTTACTTTAGTTTATATTTCATCAGAACTATTTCTTCATACTGTTGTATAAAACTAATAGGAAGAGTCTCTCAGTTTCAAAACTCAGATTAAAGAAATAATAAAAATGTCACAAACACTTTTTGTGCTCATACAAATATAAAGCTAAATAGAGTTCCAAAATATGTGTTGCACATATTTTAACTTTAGGAGGTAACAGTTTTTTTCCATGAGAATTTGCATCTGATGCGAAACAAACTGTGGTAGACCTGTGTTATGCCAGAACGAAAACCAGAAATAATCCAAGAATCAAAAAATGTCTCTGATGTAGTTCAATGTTATCAAAGGTCAAAATATGGTGCCCAAAATGTGGTTACCTAGAGAAGAAAGTGGCCTGTCTGAGCCCAGCAAGAAACCTCAGACATAACAGAAGAACAGGCTGTCATCAGATGAGAAAACACACCAGGAGTCTAGATGCAACTGTGGTATCAAACAGGAAGCACAGAGGTGTAAACACAAATGACGGGCAGATGTACGAGGGGCAGCTTGAAGTCTTAGAGACTATGTACTCCACCTCGTTAAAGGACCCACTCCTCTGAAGCACCAAGGACACGGGCCCCCAACAATCAAGGTAAGGTACGTTATGTAGTCTTTCTATACATCTAATACAGGCTTTTCTCTTTTTTTTCAATTCATTGTATGGATTGGCCAATTTGCTATGAATTCGAGAAGTAGACTCTATGGTTGCTAGTTCCTGTGACAAAATCGTGGTGGATCTACGGATTCAATAAAATGTTTAAAAATGTATACATATTATATAGAGGCCACATAAATCTTAATATTAACAACAGGGAAACTATATACATAAACTAATATTTACAAGTCTACCTGTATTTCACAATATTCTTATTTAGTTTATGAGCATGGCAAATCCACAGATCCACTGCAATGGTACCGTGGATCTTCTGTGATGGCAGGAACACCCCCAAACGCCAAAATCTGATTGGATACAGTAAGTCTCCAACGATGCACATTGCAACCTACACTGTAAATCAGTTATTTTGGTTTCACATCTCTGTGGAGAGAGACTGCAAACCACAGCTTCATCGTTTTTTGGCTTTTCTTTAAAAGAACAGTTGTCTTCAGCTGAAGGTAGAACTGAAGGGGGAAGGCAGCATGAAGAAGAAGAAGACTTGCCATATCCTTACAAGGCCTCTGATGTTTAAAACACATCTCTATCATCATAGGATAAACATTCATTGGCAATGCCAATAGGTTTTGCCTTTGTCTTTTTTTTTACATCTAACTTGCTTAAAAATGTTATAATAATCTTTGTTTTATAGTGTGTAAAATAAACATTATTATAATATTTTACTAATATTCATAAGCCAGTTAGATAAAAAAAAAGACAACTGCGACACCTACTGGCCAGAAGACAGCACGCAGAACAGAAAACAAGACAGGAGCGAAGGCAATGGGAACGAAGACAGAAGACGGAGCAAAGTTTATGGGAGCGAAGACAGAAGATAGAGCAAAGACGAAAGGGGGGAAAGACAGAAGATTGAGTGAAGATGACAAGAGCTAAGACAGAAGATGGCAGTGAAGATAGAAGTAGCCATGTGGTAAAGAAGAAAGAAGATTGCAAAGACAGAAAACAGCATGTGGTAAAGCAGAAAGAATACACCAAAGACAGAAGACAACATGCAGAAAGAAAAAAAGAAGACGGGTGGCAACTAAGAAAGAGGACATCAAAGAAAGAAAATGTCATAGAAGTAAAAGATGGCATGCAGAAAGAAAAAAGAAGAAAGAAATGAAGAGAGAAGATAGAGAAGAAGGCAGTGAAGAAAGAAGATATCAGCGAAGAAAGAAGCTGGCATGCAAGAAGGAAAAAGAAGACAGCAACAAAGAAAGAAGAAAGAGAAGACAACAGTGAAGCAAGAAGATGTCAGAGAAGAAAGAAGATGACATACAGGAAGAAAAAACGTACTTTCAGCGTCGCATCCAGCAGGAAAGACACTGGTCAGTGTCCAATAGGAAGTGACCGGAAGGAGTAGTAGGTCTACATGCAACGCGATAGCAAGCTCGATGAAGAAGACGATGACAATGACAGGAAGTGATGTAAAGATGATGTCCTGGCCAACCTGAAGCGTGTAAATCAGAACGACCTTGCAGTGAGCCAGTGGGGTGTTCAGGTAAGTAAGTGGTTGGTTCCAAGCCCCTTTTACCTTCTTTTAATAACAAAAGATTTCACGAGCACGCATGCAAGCACGTGTGCAGGCGAAACCTAAACAAAATGGATGCAATTGTTTTTTCACCCCACCATTCCATCCGCCTTTTCTCATAAACACTACGGCCAGTTGCGTCTCCCAAGTTGCCTTTGCTTACTCCTTTTGATGTCCTTGTTATTTTTGTTCAATATGAAAAAAACCTTTTTCAGAAAATCCATTTTAATAAAAGGTTCTTTTTAGAACCACTTCATCTGGTGAAAGAAAGAGCTAACTACATGGTTTGTTTTTATGTGAACTGTGTGTTTAAGAGTTTTCCTATGCATACATGTATCATACCGCACATAAGTGAAATCAAAGTAGCACATATGACTACTTTAATAGTCTCAACATCAAAGAGAGACACAGGGAGAATTAAAGGTCCAGTGTACAGTCTCCCTAGGTAACGATAAACAATAAAGAATACACTGTTCCTAACAAAGAGAGGGAAACCCACTGGTTTAGGAGCAAGAGCCCTCATACATCCATTCGGATGTCATGCTTCATCATCGGGGTGCTCCTCGTCAGAGCGGCACCTCAATGTCTGACGGGCTCCCCATGAGGGGGCTCTTTGCCGAAGATCTATTATAGTCACTGCCGTGGTGGAATATATGAAACTAAAACCTACAGGCAGGCAATAGCTCAAGACAGGAGAGAATTAAAATTGGTTCTGTACCCCATCAATGTCACTCTTTAATAATCAACAAGGGGTTAAGACCAAGATTAAAAACAACTCAAAAGTGGTAAAATGAGTGGTAATGCTCAAACACTTTCTAGAATAGTGGGGGACGGGAAATTATCTCTGGCCCCTAGATAGTGGCAGTACTTTAATAGTCACCAAGAGGAATAAACCTATAAAGTATTAAAGAAGACACCAGAACATGTTTTGCAATGTTGTCTAGAATACTAAATGCAAGTGGATGTGTGAGTGGTTGTATGGGTGTGTCAGTAGATGTGTGCATGACTCTATGGATGTATTAGTACTTATGTAGGTGGTGTTCTGGATGTGTGAGTAGCTGTGTGGGTCTATGTGTGGGTGAGTAAGTGGCTTTGTGGGTGTGTGAAGAAGTGTGTGTGTATCTGTATGGGTGTATGCGTGTATGTGAGTAAGTGTGTAGATGTGTAAATGGGTGTGTGAGTGACTGTGTGAGTGTGAGCAGCTGTGTGATTGGCTGAGTAAGTGTGTCAGTAGCTGTGTGAGTGACTGTATGGGTGTGTTAAGGGAGATGTGTATGTCTGTGTGGGTTTGTAAGTGGGTCTCTGAGTGTCATTGTGGGTCTGTGAATGCGTATGAGAGTGACTGCATAGGTGTGTGAGTGGGTGTCTGAGTGCTCAATAGATGTGTAAGTTGGTGTGTGAGTACCTGTATTGGTATTTTCGTGGGTGTGTGCATGAGTATGTGAGTATGTGAGTAGCTGTATTGATGTGCAAGTAGGTTTCTGAATGACTGTATGGGTATGTGAGAAGTGAGTGTCTGTATAGGTGTGAGAGTGGGTGTATGAATGGCTCTTAGGGACTGTGTGTTGATGTCTGACAGTATAATAGAGTGTATGTTTTGTTTTTTAAGTTACAGGTCGGAACACCCTCACAATGTAATTTCATACAAAAACAATGGAAGAACAAGTTTGTAAACCACATTAGTTCAATATATGGCTTAATTCATCTGTATAATAAGAAAACCATATGAATTAGTATTACAATTTATAAAATTATAAAATAAACTTAGAAATGTTAGCAATGCATAACTTTATAATAGCAATTAATCAATAGACATGTCCCATGCTCTAAAGTTATATTATAATAAAAATAAATATTTATTTTTCCCTATTTACTGTTCCCAGACTTTATACTTACACCATCTGGGATGTAATATATAAAGTATCACCATTGAACACTGGGGAAAAAAACAATCATATAAACTGTATAAAAACACCACTGCACAATATGTCACTGCAAATAAGCAACACAGCGCATCGCACACACTACAATGTTTTTAATGATCAATTTATCTATACTTGCAGTACTAAGCCAAAGAAATAGAAAGTGAAAACGAGAACTTCACCATTAAAAATGTTACAGTAGTACTACTAGATATATAAGGCACACCAGCGTAGGCAAAGCCTTATAAAGACATCACCCTTGGATGACTGCATGATGTCATAAATCCTGATAATGCATCTACAATAACTACACTTTTGCAACTGTTAGCCTTTTTAGATCATTGTTTTGAAAAGAGAGGAATTTGGTAACCTCCAAAGCAATTTTGCCTGCATTTAGGGTTACAATCATTACATTCTGTTCATGCACTTCTTAGATAGACAATATAAGGATCCGATGTAATACTAACTCCTTCATGAAAAATAACTGCAATAGTAGTGTAGGTTTTACCGGATATAAATATTTGTCCTGCTTTAGTTAATAATCTCAGAATCTAATTTACTGCCATCTGCTCTGCATCATTGCAGCATTAAAATGACATACTTCCCAGTTCTTAATACACGTAAAGTTGAGAGAAAATATGTTCGACAATTTGGAAATACATTTATTTTGTGAAGCTTTTCTCACTAATCTCTCAAAAGTTACACTTTTGGAATCTGGTAACGTTAAATAAATAAAGCTCTACGATTCTATTTGTGTAGTTGATATGAATGAGCAATTTTCCCACTCATGGTGCCACAAGGAACTACGTCCAAATAACTCATTAACAGGTATTTCCTCTTCTTCTAAAATAGCAAACATCACCATTAAAAACTCCTGTGCATCCTTTTGAGTATTTTGAGTAAATTGTACAGATCCACTTTACATATCTACATTGTCTTGAATTACTGATGTAGAATATATTTTAGTTCTATCACTAGTCAGACGTTTCAACAAAACACACAGTGTACGCCACAGTACCTTCTGTTGTTTCTCTTGAATTGCATCTACACCACAAGGTAATCCAAACAATACCCTTACCACACAATTAGCATAGCAGTTCATACCAGAGGGGGTTGAGAACTGATAACCAACAATATCTCCCTCATTTTCCATTTTTTGTTTCTTAACAACCTCCTTTTTCTGTTGTGTTTCCTTCCTTGCAACAACATCACTACACTGCTTTGAAACTTTCCACTTTAGATAGATGGAACTTTTCTCATAAACTGTATACTGACCTGAATCAGGAACATACAGACTTCTTAATCAGTTGTATTCTTTAACACAACTTGAGTCTGTCTTTACTCTGCTCTCATCAAATGCAACTAGACACAAACCAGACAATGCCCTAACTGGAGACAAAGCTACATATGACATACCTTACTTAAACACTGTGCTACCAATATTAATAAATGTTGCATCTGAACTTAAACCTTGTCATTTACAAATAGTAATAGCATATGCTAGAGAAACTGGAAACTGTTTCAGTCAAACATATACATCTTTTACATGCAAAAAAACACATGCAGCACATTGTCCAGTTTGCTTTACGTTTTCAATCTGATCAAATTTAATAACAAGCCATTCCACCTCATTCCTATTAGAACAAATAATAACATCAACAACTTTACACATAGAGCCATTAACTAAATAGTCTTCAAAATGTAAATTTCAGTGCAAAATCACCCTACAGTTTTTGCATAGACTTAAACATTTCTCCAACCCTGCAGTTCACGAAACAGATTTTTCTAATAAATCCAGTCTTGCTTGTAACTTTTCATTTAGAAATACAGTTGCAACACAGTGGTTTATCTATTGCCTTCAGTTGCAAAATGTCTTCTTTCTCCAATTCCAGCAATTCATTGATGAAACATCCACACTCCTCAATTGTGGGCATTAGGCACTCAATATGTTTTTCATCATGTATAATCCTGAGCATTTGTTCTGATGGTGTCTTTGTTGCTGGACAAAGTTTTTAGGATGACTTTGTAGAACATATCATTCTTTTTTTGAAAGCACACCTACTCTATATTTACATTTTCAATACTTACCAAAGTATTTCAACTTTCACGATGCAGCAGTGTTTTGAGCACAGGGTGACCCTTCACAGGAGTGAGTTGTAGTAGATCTACAAAAAAAATCAAATGTTTTCTTATAAATAGGACAGCATAATCTGTTCTCAGAACCTCTTGCAGTCTCAAATGCATGAAGGCAAGCATTAATTTAAGACCATGCTCGCCTCATCAATAATTAAAAGTTTCAACTTTTTTAACACTCTACACTTTATGACAACTTTTATCAAGTAACATTTGGTATTCCAGTTTGTTGTCATGTTCCACTAGCCGCATCTTAGGCATGCAAAATAATACCTTTGACATTGTGTGCAGCTCTTCCAGTAGGTGCTGTAACCATGCATGATAAAGGGCACTCTGTATTCTTTTGTAGAAAAGCAGCACAACCTTGTATGAAGCATTTCCACCCCTGCAAGCTTGACCACTGATATACAACAGTATAGATTTGCATGTTGAACATGCACACTCTCACTTGTCATGAAGCAATCCACGCTCAACTGTAGCTTTCACCTTCATATATATCGCCATTTACTCATCATTTACCTGTGCAACTAAATCTTCCAAATTAATTACTTCCTGTCTTACTTGCTTTATTTCATTCTGTACCTCATTCTTTGCAATAGCGGCCTCATTTTCAATTATTGGCTGTCCAAGTGAGTGCTGACTTGGAAGACCTGAACTTTGGCAACTTTGCGATCTCTTCTGAGCTAGCTCAGCAGCAATTGTATTTCCCTGTTCAATTTAATCATTCACCATTTTCAAGTAGTTTGTAAATAGTGAGCACTAAATGCAATCCTTTGCAGCATTGGAAGAGTCTTCATAGCAGTCAAACTCTCCTAGTAATTCTGTTTCACAATGCTAAGGTTTAAACAGCTACAAAAAAGCCAATTAGAAACAAAATATTTTTTCAGCAGTCTGGCAGCTCAGTTTTCTATGGTTAATTAGACTGCCTTTGCTATGTCACACCAAACACACATTGCAATCAACTACTGAACATTTACCTTCATCTAATTTTCTTTCACAATAATTCTATATGTTTAGTACTGGTGTACTTCCTAGAGACAAATGATTTCAGGATGTACACTCCTTTTTGGATGGTAAGTGTACAACATGTTTTTTTAAAATAATATCTGTAGTATCTGGCTCAAATTCGGCAGTGATTGAATTTCTGTGAAGGATTTCAAAACACTTTTGAGTTGATACTAGACCTAGACTCACCCTAATAATTCCTTTAGACTTAGAATATTAACAAATATAACTCAAACATTTACAATATTCATATGATCCAATTTTCCGTGTGTGAAAGCATCTTCAAACTGAAGTTGTACAATTTTTTTGTGGGAGACTTTTCAGCAGAGATCTCTTCCCACCCATCTTTCATCTCTATCTTCTCAGATATGTTTATGTTGAAGTAGCATAACAAGCAACACCTATAGCGTTGTCTGCCACAAATCAAATATCCATATAAGCTTTCCACATTGTCAAAAAGATAGGATTGGAGTCATTAATATATTTCAATGCCTCTGTTCGCCTGAGGTTGTAGATGTTTTTGAGTGATGTTTGAGTGTCTGTCTCACTGCAGACATAAAACTGCTCACTCTTCTTTTTGAAATAACAAGCCTTAGAAATCCAGAACAAAATGTCCTCTGTGTCATTTGGAATGCTGCATGTAATATATTGTTATATGAAAGAAAATACAGACTCCTGCTTCTGTTCCAAATGTAGGTACATCTTTTAGCCACAACAGCAAATGCATATGAGGAGCTCCTGTTGCTTGTACTCTATCTGCCAAAAGAAGTCAGAATTTTTTCCATGAGGTGGATTTTCTTTGTTTCAGTTGAAAGACAAAATTGCTTAAAATCTGAGGTTAAAGTACTTTCAAACATTTGCAGGATCCAAAAAGCAAAGTTCTCCTTGTGTCTCCAATTTGATATCTTTAATGTTAGAGTTTGCTTCTCTCAAAAACTCATGTAAATCAACATGTGCATACTCTGCCCACCTCAGTGTTACAAACCAAGTTGGTGCACATACACTTAAGCTCACCATGACAACAATAGCACTACTCATTGGTCCCACGTTGGCATGCCATTAAATGTATCAAATAGTACTTGAGCTTCTCATATTTTCCATTAATTTTTTCAACAAAGTGTTTTGCAGTCATATTTTGTACATTAACTCCTGTCTTAAAAGTATGGTTAATAGCTCATGACAGTCCAGACAAATTACTTTTAAACAAGAGATGGAATTACATGTGGAATGTATTTTTTTAAATCAAGGGTCCTATCAATATGATCTTGTTGACCTATACTATGCTGTAGGTATTTGCACAGGACAGTCATCATACCATCCACCTACTCCAGTTAGAAATACCTGACGAAAACATCAAGCCTCTACACATTTCTTCCACACACTCATTGGAGATCCTTTAGCTTTTTTCATCTGATTCAGTTCAATTGCATCCCCCATTACCTCTTTTGAATGTGCTGGATCAAGACCTTAGTGCTCATATATCTTTTTGGATCTACTTTTATCCACTTGTTCAAACTGTCCACTTGAAGGCAATATTTCTTCCTCCATGAAACTTCCAGATTGGGCAACATCCACATCTTTATAGTAAACATTATTCTCTTTAAGATACAATGTAGTTTTCATCACCTTATTCAACCAGTGCCTATTTGTAAAGCTCTACTATTCACCCATGAGGGTATCCAAGTGCTAGGTTGTCAGGTTAAGTCAAAAATCCAAGTCTTGTGTCTCTTGCTGAAGTCTGACAGGGAGGGTGATGTCCTGAGGTAGAGGGGCAGGCTGTTTCAGGACGTAGCAGCGAGTTAGGAGAAGGGACAGCCTCCACTGTGGCTTTGGTGGATGCACAGTATCTGTGCAAGGGTGAGGGAGGAGGAGCAAAGGTATCTGTAGGGATGGGGCAAGATCACGTGGTGGTTGATGTATGATGGTCCTTGGTTGTGGAGGGCTTTGCAGACGTAGATCAACATCTTGAATTGGCATCTTTTTATGGACAGGGAGCCAGTGGAAGTTCCTGAGGTGGAGGTGGAGGTGTGATGTGGGTCCATTTGGATAGTTTGAGGATGAGTCTGTATTGACTGGAGTGTCCTCATGAGTTGGGTGGTGGTTCCTGTGTGCAGTGTGTTGCTATAGTCCAACTGACTGACGACTAGGACTTTAGTGACAGTTTTTCTTACGTAAATGAGTAGCCATTTGAAGATTCTTCTGAGCATGCAGAGAGTATAGAAGCAGGTGAAGCAGATTATGCTGATCTATTATTTCATGGTGAGTTTGCTGTCCAGGATGATGCTGAGCTTGCGATTGTGGTCTGTTGATGTGGAAGTGGGTCTGAGTTTGGTGGGCCACAGGGAGTTGTTGTTCCCAAAGATCAGCACTTTGGTCTTGTCAGTGTTGAGCTTCAGGCAGTTGGTCTTCATTCATTCAGTGACATTCTTCATGCAGTTGTGGAAGTTGTTCTCTGTGATGGAGGGGTTTGCTGAGAGAGAGAGAGAGGATGATCTGGGTTTTATCAGCATTGTAGATGACAATGCGATTATGGGTTCTCACAATGTAGACTAGAGGTGTCATGAAGGTGTTGAAGAGTATGGGGATAAGGGATGAACCTTGGGGGATACTGCAGATGGTGTTTTTTCTTGCTGAGGTGAAGTATGGTAGGAAGATTCTCTGCATTCATCCCATGAGGGAAGATGCAATTCATTTCAGGCATCTCCCTGAATTCCGATTTGGTTCAGTTTCTTGCTAAGTGTGTGGTGGGATACAGTGTTGATGTTGCGGAGAGATTGAGGAGAATCAGGGCACCTGATTCTCCCCTATTGAGAAGGTCGCCTGTGGCATCAGCAGGGTGGTTTCAATACTGTTGTCGGTGTAGGAGAGGATTAAGAGGTATCAAGCAGGTTGTTTCTCTCCAGGTGCTAGGTGAGCTGATGGTTATTAATCTTCTCAAGGACTTTTGCAGGCAATGGGAGCAATGAGATGGGGTGGTAGTTTTAGAGTTTGTTGAGTTCAGAAGAGGGTTTCTTGAGGAGAAGTGTGACTTCTGTGTGTTTCCATGTACTCAAGAAGGTGGCTGTGTAGATGGGTGAGTTTAGGATGGTGGTGAGTTGGCGGCTGATCTCCTTGCATCTGAGGTTGAAGAGGTGGTGGGGGCAAGGGTCCATGGGTGCTTTAGAGTTAAATAGAGTACATGATGACAATGGTGTTGTGTATGGTGGGATGTTTCAAGGTGGTGAGCAGAGGATATGGTGTGGCGTCCGTTGGAGTGACGAGGTTGCAGAGGTTGGTAGGTCGGGGTTCAACATTCCTTTAGATGATGGATATCATGTTGTGAAAATGGTTTGAAGGAAGTCGCAGAGATCCTGTGATGAGGGATCATGTTCTCGGTGGCTGTTGGGCAGGAGAACTCTCTGACAATGCTGAAGAAGTCCTTGTAGAAGTTGGTATTTGCTTCAAAGTGGTTTGCTAGGGCATTTTCTTTGCATCTCTGAGGTGTTGGTGGTATTTGTTGAGGGATTACTTGGAAGTGGTTAGGACTGTGGTGTCTCTTCTGGTGCGCCATCCTCTCTCAAGTTGTTTGCAGCCGTGTTTCATTTTCCTGAATTCTGGTGTTTACTAACTGGCATGTTTGATGGATCTGCACATCTTGGCTGGCTTGAGAGTGGGCAACCCGGTTAGCGCAGTTGGTGATCCTGGTGATGAAGTTCTGGGCGGCCTGTTGCAGTTTGGTTGTGGGGTTGGTCTCAGTGGTGTTGATTGCCTCAGTCCACCGGGTCTGTATCACTTTGCTGCAGCTGCTGAAGGAGAAATTGGAGGTCCTGGTGGTGGAGCATGGTAGTCCTGTGAAGTGGATGATGGTGTGGTTGGTCCAGGTGAGTTCAGTGATATGACTCTATTTTTTTCTGTCACTCTAGGTGGAGGTTTGGCCAATCATGCGCCTTGGGTTGTGGAGGGGGGTTGTGACCCACTGGGTGACACCGATATTGCTCATGCATTCCAAGAGATTGGTAGAATTGGAGTCTGTGGGGTCATCAAGGTGGATGTTGAGGTCCCCAAGAAAGATGTAGTGCTTGGACTTGATGGCTAGTGGGGCTATGAACTTGGTGATGACATTGCAGAAAGTGGAGCATGGTCCAGGGGATCTGTAGGCGAGGGTGCCTCTGATCATCATCAGTGTGTAGTTAGAAGTTGAGGTGTTCCATGATCGGTGTGGTTTCGTCTTCGGTGGTGGTGTAGTGGATAGTTTCTTTGTGGATGATGGGGGTGATGGCTATTTGCATCTACTAGTTTCTGCCAGATCTTTTGTTTTTTTTTGGTGGACACACCATTCATTAGAATAACAAGCAGATCTTCCACATCTCTCTCTACACCCTAAATATAAATATAAATACACCACAAATACATTGAAGCTCAGTGGGTGGTAATTTTGCACTCTTCAATTACATATGGACTATTGCTTGTACAGGATGCATAGGTTGTATGGGTATTCCTTCATAAACATTCAGATGTTAAAGTTCCTCTGGAATTTCAATCACCTCTAACTTTTTGTGTATTTTTTCCCCTAATTTGTCATAGCAACACTTGCACATGACCTGGCGTGTCAACAAATCAAAACCTTCCTCCACAAATAAATACATTGCAAATTCTAGCCACTTTCTCTGTTTTATTCTTCAGTTTCCAAGCACACATGAACATGTTTAATTTGGCCTTTTTATTGTGTGCAGTAAAAACAAACACAGACATAGGCTTGATTTAGATTTTGCCAGACAGGTTACTCCATCACAACAGTGAAGGATATCTCATCTGCTGAAATACAAATCCCATAGGAAATAATGGAATTTATTTTGAAGGACAGTATATCCCTCACCGCAGTGATAGAATAACCCATCTGCCTAAATCTAAATCAGGCACTTAGAATGGTTTCTCTATAGAAACTGCATTACACTTTGCTACTTTTCATCTGAAGTTGTCAGTAGTAATATATGTGTTCTGTTGCTCTATAGCTGAACATACCAACTCCTCATTTTGCCCAGAATGCTGTTCAGGGCCAAAGAAACATCAAGCAATATCCTCACAAACATTTTCAGTCTCTGATCTGTACCAGCTAGAAGTGCTTTAATTATTTCTCCTAAACACAATGCAGGACTTTTTACAAAGTTAAGTCTTCTAACTAAATTTTACATTTTTACATTTTTTAATGATGAACAGCCAACATTTGAAAATAATAAAAAAGTAGTTTAGCACACTTTTCTTGACAGACATGCCAATGAGTGTCCTTGTAAATTTGAACCTTTTCCCACTTTGCATGGGTTATTCTTGTATCATTGCAATATCCTACTTTACACTTTCAAATGGAAATTGATGTAAAAAAGTTATTATTGTATCAGTTTGATTCCTGGCAAATACTACAAATACTACTCAATTCCCATTTATACACAGGGACAGGTCTATGCAATGGGAGTACCGTCTTTTACCTCATAGCATCCGTACTACACATTTGCTTCAATTCCGCTTAGAAAGTTTTGCAAAAAATGATTTTAATAATAAGCCTTTTTTGGCTTCTTTTCCCTAATACACAAGACTGTTTTATCCAGTGTTCTAATTCGGTTTGGTATCAAAATAAATAATTTGTGCTTCAGGATAAATGCTTAATATATTGTTTTTGTTTCAATCAATCAATCAAAAATTTGTAAAGTGCACTACTCACCAATGAGGGTCTTAAGGCACAGAGGGGGGGCAGCGGGTCCTGCTACTGCTCTAACAGCCAGGTCTTCCGAAGTCTCCTGAAGGTAAGGAGGTCTTTGGTCCGACGCAAGTGGGTAGGAAGAGTCTTGCACGTCATGGATGCTCTTATTCTCCTATACTGCTTCAAATTCTGTATTTCCATACTTGTAAACATTCTGAATTGTTATTCCTTCTGCCTTCTTGTCAAAGTAGGTGCTTTTATAACATGTTTCAATTTCAATCTAACAAACACTTTGGGGGTCATTACGACCTTGGCGGGCGGCATCAGCCCGCCAAGATCCGACCGCCATGAGGCCGCCAATGCGGCCGCACTCCTGCCACGGCCATTTGGAGATCCCCACCAGGCCGGTGGACGGAAACCTGGTTTCTGCCCGCCGGCCCAGCGGGGATCACGGCCGCAACATAGGAGCCGGCTCCAAATGGAGCCGGTGGTGTTGCGGCCGTGCGACGTGTGCAGTTGCACCCGTCGCACTTTTCACTGTCTGCACAGCAGACAGTGAAAAGCCGCATGGGGCCCTGTCAGGGGGCCCATGCACTGCCCATGCCAGTGGCATGGGCAGTGCGGGAGCCCCCAGGGGCCCAACGACTCCCCGTACCGCCAGCCTTTTCCTGGCGGTTAAGATCGCCAGAAAAAGGCTGGCGGTCGGGGAGTCGTAATCCCCTGGGCAGCGCTGCAAGCAGTGCTGCCTGGCGGATTACATCTGCCGGGGCCATTGTGGCGGTCAACCTCCGGCCCCGGCGGTGTTGCGCCGCGGTCATAATACGCCAGGAGGCACCGCCAGCCTGTTGGCGCTGCTCCCGTCATTTTGGCCCTGCGGTTGTAATACCGCCAGGGTCATAATGACCACCTTTATCCTTTGTGAGTTGATTGTAAGCCTCCCATGTTATTTGAAGCTTTCCCCATAGTTTGCATTTTTCATCTATTGTTTTAACAAACTCCTTATTTCTCTTACTAGCAGCTCTTTTTTCCAGCACGTCCTCCCCATCATCTCCTTTTTCACCCTTGATTCTTTCTCTACATTGTAAATCCTTCTCCTGAATTAGAAGCAGATATTTGAAACGTACATATAGAATACATTTAACTTTACATTACTTACTATTATAAGCAAGTAAGTAGCTACCTGGGTGGTTATGGCAGTATGTAAGAGGCCGTTTAAGCATCTGTGGATGGGTGTTTAAATGGATAAATGAGTGGCTGTTCAGGTGGGTGACTGGGTGTGTGAGAGGTTGAGTGGATTTGTGAGTGTTTGTATCAGTGCTGTGTGGGTGTATCAATGGATGTGTAAGTAGCTGTGGTTGTGTGAGTAGGAGTGATAGTGAATGTAGGGTTATGTAAATGGCTATCCATTTGACCGTAAGGATTGGTAACTAGCTGTGTTATTAGTGTTTGGGTGTATACCTGTTTGTACAAGTGACTCTATTAGCAGTGGATACATAAGTGAGGTGTTGGAGTGTGAGCCGATGTGTAAGTGTTGCTGTTTTACTGGCTGTTTGAATGGCTCAATGGTTTTGTAACTAGGTATGTGAGTGACTGTATGGGTGGGTGACTGGGTGTATAACTCAGTGTATGGGTGTACAGGGGCATGTGTAGATGACTGTCAGAGTGCTGGGAACATGAATGGATAGAAAGGTGTGTGTGAATGTGTGTGTTATAGGTGTCTGAACAACTATGGAAATAGATAAGTAGGTGAGTAACTGGATGTGTGAATGCTTTTATGGGTGTGTGAGTGAGTGTGTCAGTCACTGCAAGGCTATATATGTGGTGGGTACATAAGTGTTTTTGTGGGAGTATAACTGGTTGTGTAAGTGCTTTCCTGACTGTGTGAGTGGGTACAAATTGTATACTATTAAATTACATGCAATAAGTAAGCACCCACATCTAATTTCAAACTCATTCATTTATATTGGATTAATAAAAAAACTATATTTTCAGTATAGCAATTCCAATTCCTCCTTTGCTTCTCACGATGGGCCTCATTCACAAAGGTAAACTTAGATCATAAGACTAAGTTTAGATTAACAGTCTAAGTTTAGAACTAAAGTCTAACTTTATTATGAGCAGTTATACTTAGGTCATTGTATTTTGTAAGTTTGAGCCGCTTATGCCTTAAAATGCTGCGCAAATGCAGCACTAAAAAAGTATAAATATGGGCCTTAGACTTTTGGTGTAAACTTAGGGCCAGATGTAGAAAGCTTTTTGCATGACGCAAACTGCGAAAATCGCAGTTTGCGCCATGCAAAAAGCCTTTTGCGATGCTCATTCACAAATTGCGAGTCGGTACCGACTCTCAATTTGTGAATGCGACTCGCAAATAGGAAGGGGTGTTCCCTTCCTATTTGCGACTCGCATCGCAATTCAGAGTTGCTTTGTGACCGCGAATGCGGTCGCAAACCAACTCGCAGTTACCACCAGTGTCACACTGGTGGTAACTCATTCGCAAAACGGAATGGGCCCCATCGGACCCCTTCCCCTTTGTGAATGTCGACAAAAATATTTTTTCAGAGCAGGCAGTGGTCCTATGGACAACTGCCTATTCTGAATAAAACGAAACCAAATGGTTTCAGTATTGTTTTCATTTTGCAACTTGTTTTCCTTTAAGGAAAACGGGCTGCAAAATGAAAAAAAAACTGCTTTATTTACAAAGCAGTCACAGACATGGAGGTCTGCTGACTACAGCAGGCCACTATCCCTGTGAGTGCAGGGACTCGCTATGGGGTCGCAAAATGCAACCCACCTCATAAATATTGATGAGGTGGGTCTTTGCGACCCCATAGCGAGTCGCAGAAGGTGTCTGAGACACCATTCTGCATCAGTTTTTGCGACTTGCAAATTGCGAGTCGCTCAGACTCGCAATTTGCAAGTCACAAAAACTGATTTTGCTACATCTGGCCCTTAGACTTTTGGTCTAAGTTTACCTTTGTGAATTGGGCCCTATTTTTTTAGTTAATATTCTCATCTAACCCTCCCTTGTATGTTGATTTTTACTGTAGTGTACATAAGCTACACATTTTCTTTCAGCTTATATACACTCATAGTTTTTTTAATATACTTTTTTAACAATCTAATTAACATACGTATAAAATCTCTTTGCTGTTTTGGCAACTTTTATTTTAATATCTGTTAATATCTGTATTCCACTGCAAATCTCAAGTCAGAAATAAGGCACTCCTCTTCCATTTCCACTTATTTCTATTAATTTTGTTATACTACTTCTAAATGGTCACCATGTTTAAACCTTTCCATGTTTCCTGAAGAAAAAAACAATCTGGTAGGTTTTGTAAAGAGCTGCAGATTCACGGATCCACTGCGGGGCTCAGTGCAGCCCCCCCCATGTGGGCCCCAGTGGATTTGCGTTCCCTCATGAAAGCCCTTAAAAGCATCAACAATCTGCTGTCATTGCTTTTCATTTACATATATTTTTTAAATATTGCCAATTACGAGACATAAGCTCCCTAATGAGCAATGTTTGTACAACAGTCTGCTTTATAGTTTTACACTGCAGTCTCTTTTGTTTCCTTCTCCTACACTGCTTTGGCTGCATTCCCATAGCAAACATGTTTTCAATAGTCACTGCCTATCAGTAGTTCAAGGTTCACAAGACTTTCTCTTAACAGCATATTAGTTTCACATTAACTGTAGCAGGAGTGGTTGACTGTTTGCAATTCCAAGCGTGTCCCAAACAACATAGCTTTTTATTATTTTTCCAAAGCCAATTACAGAGTTAGTTACTTTTGTTCTGAAATTCATACCTAATTTTAGTTCCCTGCACATCTCCACCAACCAATCAAACATGATTTTTTTTATAATTTACTTGCTGTCCTCCATTTACTTTTGTCTTCAAAAATGCTCATTCTGCTGCAACCTTTTCATGTGTACTGCTCCTGCCTGTCTCCAAAATGATCAGAATCTGGCTTGTGGTTCATAGTTTTGTGTTTTGTGCCGGAGAAAGTGTCAGAAAGAATGGCTTTAACAGGGTCCCAGGTTTACTTAATGTAGACATTGCTTGGGTTGGCCAGCGACGGTTAAATAGCATTAATGGCTGCCTTTGGTTGAAAGCATTGCAGATTGCCAACATTCAGACCAGATGAATGTGCACTGGGGTGGAAATGACCTGGACTCCATTACTGGGGCAGGAATGGAAATTCTAAGGAAGGATAACTTTCCTAAATGAATGTCACTTTTCCCACAGACTGCCGTGAGGTTCTCCAACATTTGTCAAAGACAGAAGTGGCAGTGGCCAACCCAACTATAATTCGCACTCCCACCATGCACAGTTTTTTCATGAAAATCTTTACTTCCAATATTACACTGATACTATCAAAGATGTCATGAGTGCTGTAATGTGTGGGGTAATTATCAGTGCATGTGAGGGTGCGAGTTATATTTACTTGAGATAACTCTAACTATAACATGTGAATTTCTTTGGTTTTGTACGTTTAAAATGTGAAAACTATAGCATCCCTGTAACCTTTGGTTTTTTAAGTGAATTTCAATGTTTTTTTCAGTTCTACTTCCTAGCTATAATGTTCCCGTAACCTTTCTTTTTTCTGTGAATGTCAATGTTTTTTTAACATGAAATAATTGTAATTCTTTTACATTAATTCAAACCCCGCTGTCCACAGCCAAAGTGTGCGGAAGGGGTTGGCCGTAAGGTCAGGCCTGTGGCCTGGCCCCGTGTACCAACCCACTATAATCGCCCAATGCCGTGTTGTGCATGGCCTTCAGCCATGTGTCGTGGTCATGACTGCAGCCAGGCACTGTGGCCAGGCCCTGTGGCCAACCCCCTATAACCATATAACCCTGTGTTACACACAGACCACCTGTGTGTGGCAGGGTTGGGTTTCAGCAGCAGTTGACGAGAAAGAACCCAATCATTTCAGTCACTACATGAGATATTGCAATCGATAAAGGCAAGTATGCAAACACCTCCATCAAGGATTACAGATAAACTTTAAGGTGAAAATGCAGAGAAAACACACTTGCTTTGCCATGTGCACAAAGTTAGGCTGATTAGTACTTTAAAAATTGGAGCTTTAAAGTGAACACCTGCTTTATTCATATCTGAGTGCGTGTCACTGGTTTCATTTATGTAAAACAAGCATCGTGCCAGAATAAATCCTGCCATACATATTTATTCAAGAAAAGCCCACTGCTTTGTGAAAAATAGCTACCCAACTGGAATACTTTATAATTGCTAATCATTATCCAAAAAGGTTTTGGAGCACTGCAGGGGGAGCTTCAAGGCCCCTGCAGTCCCAACCGGCTACCGACTACCATGGGAGCCGGATTTGCTCCCGGAAGCAAGGAGCTGCATATTTGCGTGCAAGGAAACAGATGAAAACTCCACTTTCTGCAAGTGGAGCTGTTTGACAGCTCTGTCTGCTTTGAGGGAGCTGTCAGCTCCCATCAAGCAAAAGCTAATGCCTACCTGCTGAAGGTGGGCATCTCCGAGGGAAGCAGTAGCGATCCCTGGGGGTGGCGGTCAACAGGGCCATCTATGGCTCCACATGGGCTTCAAGTGGCACCCCTCCAATGTTTATTTTAGCCATAGGGAGGTGGTGATCCCTTGGGTCGGTGGTCCACGACAGACCCCCTTCAATATTTTATTTGGGGAGATAGCAGTCCCCAAAGGGGCCACATGTCTCCCAAAACTTGTATACATTTCCCTGGGGAGGTGACAGTCCCCAGGGCGTGGGGTGGCTGAGCCACCGACCCATATATTAAACTGATCACCCCAGGGAGGTGCGGGGCCCCCGGCGGTCCATGACAGACCCCCATATCATGTTATTTAATCCCTGTGGAGGTGGTGGTCCCCAGAGATGTGAGGCCATGCTGGGCCCCCCTTATGTATTAAACCTCTGTTTTCCCAAGGAGGTGGTGGTCCTCAGGACAGTGGGGACTGCACGTCCCCTATATATTAAACTGATTGCTCCAGGAAGGTGGCAGTCCTTAGGGCCAGGGGTCTATTTAAGACTGCCTACATTACTTTTTTGAGCCACAGGGAGGTGGTGGTCCTCAGGAGTGTGGGGGAGTCACATGGGCCCCTGACTTTCACTAAACATTTTTTGCCCTGGGGAGGTGGGGGCAGCCACATCCAAAGTTTGCAGTTCCCCGGGAAAGTGGCAGTCCCCAGATCTTTCATAAGCCCTTGGAGTGGGGCCCCTGCACCTACTCCTATATTTTCACATTGCACTCAGGACATGGCCCACATGGGAGCTAGAATAAAAGCAAGGACAGGAGGCACCGCTTGTTTTTAAGAAAAGAAATCACAGCAAAATTCACAAATTGAAGTGATTTTCACAATGAGTTATTTTTTTTAAAACATGCTTTTTAGCACTGTTGGGGGTCCCTGGGGAACCCTGCACCAAAACTAATGACTCAGCTGAAGCCAAGTCTTAAAATGGCTGCCAACACTTCCTGTTTGAAGTGTTGGCAGCGAATCAGATCTCTGCATGAGATCATTGGTACTGAAATTGTCCCGACTCAATATATGAACATTTTGATTTATTGTAATTTCTTCTAAACTACTAAACAGATTTACACCAAATAAGAAAAAAGATTATCTGCAAACCGAGAGCTAACTTTCTGCCAAATTTGGTGTTATTCTGTCCAGCAGGTTGGGCTGCAGGCATGTCTAAAGAGTCTATAGACATAGAAATCTTTATTTAAATATAAGCAGGATTGTGGATCTTGTATTGGTTGTTGATTTGCACCAGTACAGCTGTACAGATGCAACACTTCCATGAGGTCTGGCAAATGGTGTGGCATTTGGATTCTTCTGTATTATAAATATAAACATATATATATTTAAATAAAGTATTAAATATGAGTACAATGTATTTTATTTACATTTAACTAACACAATATTTTTGTCAATTATATTGTTTCCTGCAATTATGTGTCAGTGATCCACTTAAATACTTCCCAAGCTAAGAGATTTTGAAACCCAGTAGAAATGGTGTTATATTTGTCATATAGAATTTCTAATCTGAAAATGCAAGGTGCCTGATTCACAGAGAAGTATGCATGTGTAATTCTGACTGATTATACGTTGGGGGGTAAATCTCTATTCAATCAGGATTTTGCCCAACTACTGGAATTTCATAAACACCAAACCTGTGCAATTTTCCTGGCTATTTTTGGCTGGTCAAATCTTTAGAAATTTACCAGGGAAAATCTTATGAGACTTCTTCCTTTGACCGTTTAGGATAGACATAAATCCAATGTGTTACACACCCACACTCCTCATAAAAGTTACGCGAACACGCCTACCTTCTCAGAATGAATTTCAGAAAGTTGCAGCTTAAATTTCTCCTCAAATTCGTTTCAGGACATCTAGGATATCATTGCCAACCCCACATAATTTTTACATACTTGAGAGCAGTTTAAGTAACTTCAACATTATAGCTTAGCCTATTTCCGTCATCCTACCCAACCACTCTTCAGATGGTGCTATCCACTTACTGGGTTGCAACATTTCAATAACACTATGGGGGTCATTACAACCCTGGCAGTCGGTGTTAAAGCAGCGGTAAAACCGCCAACAGGCCGGCGGTAAAAAAAATGGAATCACGACTGTGGCGGAAACCGCCAACATAGACAGCCACGTTCACACTCCGACCGCCACAGCAGTACAAACAAACACCACGGCGGTAACCGCTAACAGACAGGCGGAACACAATGTACCGCCCAATCTATTACAACCCGCCAATCCGCCACCTTTTCCGGGGAGGATTCACCGCGAACCAAAACACGGCGGAAACAGGAATTGGAAGGGAAAACGCTCACCTCTACACACCCCACGAGGAATCAGGACACCATGGAACCCGAGCTCCAGATTCTGCCAGCCTTTATCTTCCTGCTCCTCTACCAGGAGCGCGAACGCCAGCGGCGAAGTCAACAGTGAGTAATGCACCTACGACACAGGGGAGGGGGGAGGGAAAAAACAGTGACACACACACGTAACACGCAACACCCCCACACTCACCCACTACAACACACACACAAATACATATTGATACATAACAGTTACACCCCCCAACCACCCTAGAAGAATGCAAGGACAAAAGGAAATGAGTCGAACAATTGTGATATATTCAATTACATACATCAAAAATATTTACAAATATATACATTTATACTATATACAATTATATACACCAAGAACACAAGTCCAAGGGATTCCACCATCATAGTCCGTGGATCACTGGGCCCAAAAGGCATGGGCGAGGCCCACACTCAATACCCGAACAAGACGAAGAGAACACTGCAGGGGCATCAGTTAGAAATAAAACAGGCACCTCAGGGGGAAGGGAAGGGGGGCACCTTAGCTGGTTGAGTGCACGACACCAGATCCACGAGGGGGCTCCATGCCCACGGTTCAATCCTGGGGAGTACAAAGCCATAGTCTCTCAAGTCTCTACAGTGGGTGGTTTGCCCACTGTTCAATCCTGGGGAGTGCAAAGCCACAGTCTCTCAAGTATCTACAGTGGGTGGGTTGCCCACTGTTCAATCCTGGGGAGTGCAAAGCCACAGTCTCTCAAGTCTCTACAGTGTGTGGTTTGCCCACTCTTTAATACTGTGGAGTGCAAAGCCACAGTCTCTCAAGTCTCTACTTTGGGTGGGTTGCCCACTGTTTAATCCTGGGGAGTGCAAAGCCACAGTTTCTCAAGTCTCTACAGTGGGGGGTTTGCTCACTGCTGCATCCTGGGGAGTGCAAAGCCACAGTCTCTCAAGTCTCTACAGTGGGTGGTTTGCCCACTGCTGCATCCTGGGGAGTGCAAAGCCACAATCTCTCAAGTCTCTACAGTGGGTGGTTTGCCCACTGCTGCATCCTGGGGAGTGCCAAGCCACAGTCTCTCAAGTGGATAACATTTTCCACTGGTTTCTGGAGGGGTCCATGTGCCCAGAGTGCTTTATCCTGCCAAGGACTGAGGTAGTGGATGTATCTCTCCACTGGTTCTGGAGGGGGCCTTGTGCCCAGAGTGCTTCATCTTGCCAAGGACTGATGTAGTGGATGCAACTCTCCACTGTTTCTAGAGGGGGCCTTGTGCCCAGAGTGATTCATCCTGCCAAGGACTGAGGTAGTGGATGTATCTCTCCACTGGTTCTGGAGGGGGCCTTGTGCCCAGAGTGCTTCATCCTGCCAAGGACTGAGGTAGTGGATGTATCTCTCCACTGGTTCTTGAGGGGGCCTTGTGCCCAGAGTGCTTCATCCTGCCCGTGGCGGACTCAGTAGCGTCGGAATCATTGGCGCTCTCTGGCCTGCAGTGCTGCTTGCACCAGTGTCCTGAGCAGTGGTTCAGCTGGTGGCGGTCTTGTCCTGGCCTGCGGTGCTGCTGGCAGCGGTGTCCTGGGCAGCGGTTCAGCTGCTGTCGGTCTTGTCTTTAGCAGCGGGGCTGCTGGGGGTCCTGTCTTTGGCAGCGGGGCTGCTGGCGGTCGCCTCCTGGGCAGTGGAGCTGCTGCTGGCGGTCCTGTCCTTGGCAGCGGGGCTGCTGGCAGTCGCCTCCTGGGAAGCAGGGCTGCTGCTGCCGGTCCTGTCTTTGGCAGCGGGGCTGCTGGCGGTCGCCCCTGGGCAGCGGGGCTGCTGCTGGCGGTCCTGTCTTTGGCAGCGGGGCTTCTGGCGGTTGCCTCCTGGGCAGCGGGGCTGCTGCTGGCGGTCCTGTCTTTGGCAGCGGGGCTGCTCCTGGCGGTCCTGCCTTTGGCAGCAGGCCTGCTGCTGGCGGTCGTCTCCTGGGCAGTGGGCCTGCTGGCGGTCATCTCCTGGGCAGCGGGCCCGCTGCTGGCGGTCTTCCCCTGGGCAGTGGGACTGCTGGCGGTCTTGCCCGCCGTGCTGATCTTCCCAGACTTGCTGGTTTTACTGTGCCCCTTCCCCACCTTGGATGGTTTCACAGCTGTCTCCACACTCCCAACTGGACCCCTGGGAGCGTCTTTGGTGGCTGATTTCTTTCCCCTCTCCCGCCGGGCACTGGCCAACTTTTGATGCTTGACAGGTGGGGGACTGTCTGTGCTGTGGCTCCTTGCCACACTGGCTGCCCTGCTGCCTGGTGCACTCCATAATCCGGTAACTACTGGCACCACTGGTCCCGCCGATGTTGTGGCTAAGGTGCTAGGCTGGGACCTGGAGAGTCGGGCACTAGGATACTGAAGGGGTCGGGGAGGTGAGGGAAAGAGGTCAAGGCTGGCCAGGAAAAGTTTCTTAGGAACACTGGGACGGGTAGCTGGAAGGGGTTTGGGAGTGGAGGAAGAGGTTGTGGTTGTAGGAGGTGTACGTTTGCTGACTTTGGGGGAAGGTGCATGGGCTGGAGGCTGTCATGAGGTGGATGGCTGTTGGGTGGGTGTGTGGCTGCATTTGTGTACCTTGGGAGGTGGCCTCACAGACACACTGGGAGAGAACACAGGGGATTTGTGAATTGTAGTGGGGGTGGTGACTGCACTTGAGCGGGGTGTGGTGGTGTGTGTGCTGGTGATGGACGTAGTGGCTGAGTATGTAGTGCACGCAGGTGTGAGTGGGGACGAGACAGGGAGGGAAGGGGGAGATGAGGAGGAGGGGGACACAGTGGAGGCAGTGGATGTTGGTGTGTCTGCATGCATGTGATGCTTGCGTGAGTGCCTGTGGGATATGTGGTGCTTATGTTTGCCAGAGATTCCCTTGTGTGTTGAGGTGTGTGCATAATGGTCTGATGGTGTGCTTGGGATAGGCTGAGGTACAGGGGTTTGGGTGGAAAAAGTTGGAGTGGGGAGGCTAGAGACAGGGACAATGGCTGCCATCAGTGCTGAGGCCAGAGTCTGAAAAGCTTGCTGAAGGGCTGCCTGACCAGAGTGAATGCCCTCCAGGTATGCATTGGTTTGTTGCAACTGCCTCCCTACACCCTGGATGGCATTCAAAATGGTAGACTGCCCAACAGTGAGGGACCTGAGGAGGTCAATGGCCTCCTCACTGAGGGCAGCAGGGGTGACTGGAGCAGGGCCTGAGGTGCCTGGGGAGAAGGTGATGCCCACCCTCCTGGGTGAGCGGGCACGGGGCAAAAGCTGAGGGGCTGCTGGGAGCGGTGCTGGTAGGGGGGGTGACGGCTGTACCTTTAGATGTGGGGGGCACAGATGGGGCCGCCACTGCAAGGGAGCTCCCATCAGAGGAGGAGTCCATCTTGCTGGTGTCAGCTCCTGTCCATGCCGTGGAGCTCCCCTCACCCTCTGTCCCACTGGTGAATTCGGAGTCCATAGTCTCGCCCTCCAGGCCCATGTGGGGTGCAGTTCCCTCCTGCTCCGGTGCCACTGCTCCTCCGCCTGATGATGCTAATGCACACAATAACAGGGAGACCACAAAAAGGGGGGGGGGAACAGAAGAAAGATGTGTTCAGTGCATGCAATACCGCTACCGTTGGCGGACACGACAGACACAGAAGCCCCCTGCACTACCCCGTGCTCTTGGGGTCCACTATTCAATCCCTGGGACATGGCTTACAAAGCTATGGCCGATTTCTGCACACATGGATGTAACAGGAGCCTGACTAGGTGTAGTTGGCACTGTACACAGGTGGGATGGGGTGCCACAGGGCCTGCCTAAAGAAGGGAACTTAACTACCAAACTCGCCCTGGCCTAAGGGAACCCACAGCCCACCTTCCCCACCCAGACACCTACAATGCATGCTGAATCAGCAGAATGAGAGTGTACTCACCCCCTTGTTGCTGCTGTGATGCCCTCAAGCACCCATCCAACTCCGGGTACACCACCGCCAGGATCCTGAACATCAGGGGAGTCATGGTGTGATGGACACCCCTCCCACATTGGGAGGCCATCCCCAGCTGGGCCTCCACCGTCTTCTTGCTCCAGCGGCGAATGTCCTCCCATCTTTTCCAGCAGTGGGTGCTCCGTCTGTGGTAGACCCCCAAGGTCCGGACGTCCTTGGCGATGGCACGCCAGCTGTCCTTCTGGTGGGCGCTGACCTACAGGAATTGTACAGGGGAAAAAGAGTAGTGATTACCAACTGTACCATCACAGTCATTGGCCCGCATCCCTACCCTTGCCATGACGCACATGCACTCACTGTTGTTTCATGCACGCGTCATTCTCACCCCCGTATCTTTCATCCACCCCACTCCACACAGGCATTGCCCATGCAGCATGCTCACAGTGTACTTACCTGTTTGTCTGGAGGACCGTAGAGTAGCGTGTACTGGGGGAGGACCCCATCCACGAGTTTCTCCAACTCCTCCGTGCTGAAGGCAGGGGCCCTTTACCCAGACACACGAGTCACTGTCTCTTCCAGACTGAGGTCACAGCAGCACTTGCAGTGTAGGTCCTCTCCTGTCGAAGATCAGGTATCGAGTGATTGAACAGAGAGAAAATGGTGGTCACGTCCACGGCAGTGAGTACCGTCACCGCCAGCGTACATCGTCATTGGCTCCTGGGACCCATAGGGTCCAAAGTTAACCAATGCAGAATTGCGCCGCGGTCTTCAACCGCCTACTGTGACAGTGTAGAACGCCAGCGCAGTTACCTCATATCCCCTTGTCCCACCTTACAGGTCAGGCAGCCGCCATTTCAGGGGCCCACATGGCTTTATTTTTGACTGCGTCACACATACCTAGGCCTTGCCTAAACACTATTACAGGCAAAATTTGATTTATGAATATTTTCAGAGTAAGCTGTGTTTACGTACCTCAGAGTTGGTTGACTCTCTGCTTGCTGTTCTTCTCCCTAGGCACCGTCCGCTGGGGCATGTGAGGAGATGGCGGCATCCTCCGGTGTGCAGACCACTGGTGGACCTGTCGACAATGGGGGAAAGACATGTGATCATCACCTACAGGCTTGATCGTGCCACAATCCAGGAACTGTGTGCCCAGTTGGAGCCAGACCTGATGTCAGCTCTCCGCCATCCCACAGGAATCCCCCCTCAAGTGCAGGTGCTGTCAGTACTCCATTTCCTACCAAGTGGGTCTTTTCAAACAACAGTGGCCATAGCATCAGGGATGTCCCAGCCTATGTTTTCCAACGTCTTGTCCAGAGTGTTGTCTACCCTGCTGAAACACATGCTGAGCTTCATCGTTTTCCCTCAGGTGGAGGATTTGCCTACAGTGAAAGGTGATATCTATGCCCTGGGACATATCCCCAACATCATAGGTGCCATTGAGACCCATTGGCGAACTAGGAGGATTATAGAGCGGACCTTCGGCCTCCTGAAGGCCAGGTTCCGGTGCCTCCATATGACAGGTGGTTCCCTGTTCTACTCACCAAAGAAGCTATGCCAGATCATTGTGGCCTGCTGTATGCTTCACAACTTGGCTTTGCGACGACAGGTGCCTTTTCTGCAGGAGGATGGTCCAGATGGAGGTGTTGTAGCAGCTGTGGAGCCTGTGGACAGTGAAGACGAGGAAGCAGATGAAGAGGACATCGACAACAGGAACACGGTGATCCTGCAATACTTCCAGTGAGACACAGGTAAGAAGACAAACCTGCCTGCTACATCTAATTTGAATCTAACACCTCTCTACTGTCTGTCATTTTCACCCAGTGTATGGTCACTGAGTTGTCACTTTCCCTTACGATTTCACAGATGTGGGTCCCACTGTGTGACATCTGCTTTGTTTCCTCATGGACTAGAGCTGTGTGACATAGGTATGTTGACATTACATTTGAAAGAGCATTTTGTCACTGTAATTGCTAATACACTATTTCGAAATCACAGACAGACTCCAGATTGTTTTGTGCTGTAAGGGTGTTTATTTAAGTGCTAGACATTGGAGGGGGTTGTAAAATGGTGAGGGGTGATGGTGGAGGAATGTCCATGGCAGAGTCCAGTCTATTAGTCTCACAGGTGCATTGCCCAAAGGGGCATTGGAAGTGGAGCTGGGGCAGTTTAAGGATGGACAGGGTGACAAGGTGGGACAAATGGATGACAATCAGGGTGGTTTCATTTCTTGGCGGGTGTCTTGGCATCGTTCTCTGTCTTTGTCCTGGATCTCAGGCACCGTTTGCGGAGTGGTTCTCCCTCTGCAAGGGGTGAGGTGCTGGTGTGGTGGTCCTGTGGCGGTGCCTCTTGTTCACTAGCGCCGGCGGAGGTGGTGGGCAGTTCATCGTCCAGGCTAGTGTCAGGGGCCCCTTGTTGTGCCACAGTGTCCCTCCTGGGGTTGACAAGTTCCTTCAGCACCCCTACAATGGTGCCCAGGGTGGAACTGATGGATTTGAGTTCCTCCCTGAAGCCCAAACACTGTACCTCCTCCAGCCGCTGGGTCTCCTGAAACTTGGCCAGTACTGTTGCCATTGTCTCCTGGGAATGGTGGTAGGCTCCCATGATGTTGGAGGGGGCATCGTGGAGAGTGGGTTCCCTTGGCCTGTCCTCCCCCTGTCGCACAGCAGCCCTCCCAGTTCCCCTGTGTTCCTGGGCCTCTGTCCCTTGAACCATGTGCCCACTGCCACTGCCCCCAGGTCCCTGTTGTTGTTGGGGTGGTGGGTTAGCCTGGGTTCCCTGTAGTGGTGGACACACTGCTGCTTGACATGTCCTGGGGACAGAGGTATGGGCCCGCTGGGTGGGTGTTGTGCTGGTGTTTCCAGAGGGGGGAAGCCCTGTAGTGCCTTGTGCCAGTGTGAGGGGAACCGACTGTCTCGAGGTCCCAGATGGGCCAGGCTGGTCATCTAGATCCAATTGGACAGAGCTGCTGCCATCACTGTGGGCCTCTTCTGTGGGTGGAGTGGACATGTCTGGACCTCCTGTCCGGTGATGTTGGGTAGGGGTCCTGCAGAGGGGTAAAGCATGATTATTGCATCTGTGTGTGCCATGGTGTGCAATGAGTGGGTGACCGTGTACCCCAGTGCTTACATTCCTGTGTAGGACCTTGTGTGATGATGGTTTAGGAGGTGTATGGGTATGTGCAGTGGCCATGCTTTGGTTATGGGTGTCCATGCTTTGGTGTTGCATGCAGGACTTGGTGTTGGGATGGGTGGTTTGTAATGAATAGGAGTGATGGGGGTGAGGGTGAGGGCGAGGGTGGGGGTATGTGATGGCATGCAGGTAGCTAGGGGGATATAGTAGTAAAGAATTGACTTACAAGAGTCCATTCCTCCAGCTACTCCTGCGAGGCCCTCAGGATGCAGAATAGCCAAGACCTGCTCCTCCCATGTTGTTTGTTATGGGGGAGGAGGTGGGGGTCCGCCGCCAGTCCTCTGTACCGCAATGTTGTGTCTTGAGACCACGGAACACACCTTCCCCCGTATGTCGTTCAACCTCTTCCTGATGTCATCCCTATTTCTTGGGTGCTGTCCCACTACATTGACCCTGTCCACGATTCTTCGCCATAGCTCCATATTCCTAGCTATGGAGGTGTGCTGCATCTGTGATCTGAATAGCTATGGCTCTACCCAGATGATTTCCTCCACCATGACCCTGAGCTCCTCCTCAGAGAACCCGGGGTGTCTTTGCCGTGCCATTGGGTGGTGTGGGTGATGTGTGGAGTGGGGTGTGTTGTGATGTGTGGGGTGATATTTAGTGATGTGTTGTGTGAGGTGCGTGGATGTTATGTGGGTGATGGTGTTGAGTGCTTGTGGATGCTCGTTTGTAGATGGTGGTGTCTCTCTCTGGCCTTCAGTCACAATTGTTGTCGTAGGGGTCTGTGGGTGATGTGGGTGTGTGTTTTATATTGTATTGGGTGAGTGGGAGTGGTGTGTGAATGCATATCAGGTGTGTGTATTTCGAATTGTCCAATGTGGATGTGTTTTGTAAAAGTGTGTGTATTTTGAGCACGGCTGTGTGTATGCCAATGGAATACTGCGGTTGAAAGACGTGCGTGGATTCGTGGGTCGTGATAGTGTGGGCGTATTCCTGTTGGCATGACGGTGGAGGATTTCTTATCGCCAGTTTATCACTGACCTTTGGTGTGGCGGACTTGTGTGGGTGTCTAGATTTTGGCGGATTCCGGCCTTTGGGTCATAATGCCCGCGGCGGAATTCTGCGGCCGCAGCGGTGTGTTAGCGGTCTTCTGCACTGCGGTAAGCAGTTTTTACCGCCAATGTTGTAATGACCACCTATATATTGCTGACATGGCCCTTTCAAGTGTATATTCAGTACTTAAATGTGGACGTCTATTGGGTATTGTGTACCGATAGGGCACAGAGTGTGCCTGATTGGTGAACTGCACTTTGTAGTACGTTCTGTAAGTTTAGTATTACAAAATGCACTAATACTCATACGTTTTACCTATACTTTTGCATACGGAGATCTTCACACATGTAAATATAAGGTTTAGTAGTAAATCTGGGACAGACACAGAGGAGTGGGTGGGGCAATTATCCACCTTACTCCTAAATGGGGTGGGATTAGGGAAGACTAAGATATTTTAAGGAGGATCAGGAAAGGACATTACCCACCCACACAAGAGTAAGCCAATTGCTTTACTCCAGAAGACATGCAACTTACACTGTTGTGTTAAGTTTATACACAGAGTTTGTGAATACTGAGTCTAGTAAACTTACTCAAAAGTGTAAATTTACAAAAAAATCTAATTTACTTTTTTGAATATGGGCAATTGTGCGTAAGTCACATAGTAATATCGCTCTAGGAGTGTCCCTGAAAGATACCACTTTTCAGATCATATCACAAGTGAAATTCAACTGATCCTGTTCCAAAACCCAGTCAATAGAAATGTTATTGAAATAAACTCACCTCTCTAAAGAATATTGCTAGAAGGGGTATCACCGTTTTCTAGAACTAACAATATCCTACTGTACAAAATCTGCCTATCAAACCAACAATACACTCACACACCCACACCAATAAAAATTAACCTGGTAGTAGTCCCAAACAGTATCCCCGGAATCTAAATCCAGCTGGTGCCCAATACTGGCCAGTCGATGCAAATGTAAATTAACGGTGTACACCAAAAGGACAACTGGGTGCCACAATCTCCTAATCTTGATGTATTACTAATATACTGCAGGTACATTCCACCTTATTGCTGACCCGTTTTATAATGGCACCTTCGTAACAGACGCATAATGATCAGCAATGCTCCTTTCTTCCCAGTACCTATACAACAGAATAGGCACACTATCCTGATCTGCACACGGCATAGCTTCAAAAGGTGCAGCTGGCGTAGACCAGGACAGAGCGCTATATTATTATGATGTGCATTCAGTGAAAGACCCAGTGGCTGTTTCCAAGTGAGGGGACATTTATGTGCGCATTAAAGAGGAGACATAGATCATCCAGCAGGCAGCTACCGTGAGTGACTGCACCCTCCTACTTTGGGATATCTGTGGCCTCCAGAGAACTGCTCACATGCTGTGCTCTAAAAGTGTGCTGCCAAAAGTCCTTTTTGCCTCTGAGTCCCTATCTTTAATAAGGCACTGGCTCAAAGGGAAAGTGATTACTCAATTTGCTTCAAGCCATGCCCCATGCAAATGAGGGAATGTTCTCTCAATATGGAGCTGGCACAACATCTGTACCAGCGCTTTCAGTATCACAAAAAGGGGTCACAAGCAGCTTATTACAGGCGTGTAATATAACAGTCCCTGGGGGCACATAAAGTGGGCACAAACACCCATTTTGCCCCAGAGAACTCTGCATAGTACAGGCCTTGTCGACCTTGGTATTTTGCTCTTGCCAGCTCTGGGAGTTCGCACTCAGTAATTGGTATTCCTCCTTACAAAAGGTTTATACTTCTCAGGATTTTCTACTCTGTTTCCAGCCAGTTAAGGAAGGAATTACCATTGCTGAATTATCACCCTGAGTTTAGCATTATACTAAGGGCCTCTAAGGACCAAATTTACAAACCGTTGGTGCAAGGCAGTACAGCAAGTCAGGTTGTTGTGCTGCCCTGCCTCAAGGGAAAGGGCAGGAATGCACTGTATTTAAGTGATAAAGCTCATTCCTGTCCCTTTCCCACCATGCTGGTGTTGTTTTGGCTGCCTAGTCCCAATGCAGGCACCCTTGCACCATGGTAGAAGTGTGTCTGTGTTGCATGCAGGATTGTTTTTGTGCTGGAAGGGACATCTTCCTGAACAAAAACAATACTGGGAGATATTTTCCTCTTTCTATGTGCTGCAGAATGAAGCACACAAAGAAAGAGGAAAAAACAAGGAAAAATAAAGATATTTCGCCTTAAGCGCCTCACCTGGGAGGCGTTGGAGTTTGGCGCATCCTTAGGTTTTCCAGGGTTGGGTAGGTGTCAAAATGCATGGGTGGTGCCTGGGAACTCCCACCGTAAAGAGCATTGAATGCCTCCCTTGTGCAGATTAAGACAACCCAGCAATTTACGCAGTCTTGCCTTACTCCATATCAATGAGGCCATTCAAAGCCACACAAAGTGGCTTTGCATGGCCTATGCGATATGGTTGCAAGATTTGCACTGCTGTTGCATTTCAAAGAGATGCAAAGGGCTCTTAAATATGCCCCCAATATTTTATTCACTGTGTATTAAGTTTCTTTGCATTCTAGACAATGGTTTGAAAATGTGGAAAAACTGTCATTTTGCAACCTCAGCATGTGAGATCACTCTTTCCCTGTCTTCATAATTCTGGATCATAGTAATATTTCCGTTTACTGGCTGCCCAGGATCAGGAAGTAGCAGTTAACTATCTTTACGCACATTACAAAATTAATCATTGAGACAAACAAGAGGAACCTTGACTATCACAAACATGTGCTTAATAAAATATTTCAGATTATGTAAGTCTGTAGACTTTGAGTCCCCCAAAATGTGCAGGTTGTTCCAGCAGGAGCATACTAGATTTGTTTTCCTTGTCTCTATTTAATAGCTTTCTGTAAACAACCACTTACATGTATTGGATCATTTCTTTACTCGCAAGCCCATTCTCTTTTCTAAATCATACAGCATTTCACCCTGGAAGGTGAGTTCACATTATGTGGCTTCCACTTTCAGATCCAAGCCATCCACTTTGGTCGAGATGTCTCTGACATAAAATTTGACTTCCTGCAGGGCAGCTTTCAGTTCAGAGTTTTGTAATGCGTGATCCTGTTAGCCTTGTCTTTTCTTATTATATCTTCAGTTGCCAGGTTCTCAGTACTTTGGTGAGGTACAATGATTTTTGAGGGCTTACTAATTTGGGATCAAATAATTCAAATAATACAATATGTTTTTATCACAATTATTAACAGTGTTAAATTGTTGAAGAACAAATTAACCTATAGAAAACTGGTTCAAGACATCAAGTGTATGAGTCCCTATATAGCTTCCCCTCAACAAGACAGGATTTCAGAGGTATGAAAATGAATCCACAATCTACTGAGGCAGATGTCAGGATGTTTTAGGGAATGATGGTCTAGCATGTTTTAGGTGGATACCCAACTTTTCCCTACTGGCAAAGACCTTGCATAGGCTGACACGCAAGGATGTGTCTGATCCAGTACCCTGGGATAACCATTGCTTGGTTGCCTTCCTAGAGGTGAGAGAAGGTCTCTGTCGTGCCCCGGCACTGGGAATGCCTAATTATAATAAGTAATTTGCAATTTCTGCAGTGTGAGAGAGTGGAGCACTCTCTCAATGTGTAACCAGTTACACAAAAACTCCAAAAGGCCTGTGACCTATTTCTCTGCTACTCTTGATCCCATTGCTTCTGTGCTGCCCGGTTTCTTTAAAGTGGTGGTGGCTATCAGTGTCAACAAGAGAGGTGTAAAAGTATAGTAATGGGTCATCCACTAACTGTTTATGTTCCCCATTCTGTGGAGTTACTGTTGGCAAGAATTGAAGCTCAGACATGTAGGCTCCTTACTAAGTATGAACAAACCATACTTCTGGCAGAAAATGTGACTGTCAAGCACTGTTCTAAATCCTGCTACAGTGTTACCTGTACCAGACAATTAAAATGATGATTGGGGAGTGGAGCATGACTGTCTCAATGCCACTGAGCTATGCTTACTTCAAAGAATATTTTCTGCACAAGTGGCTGAATTGATTGCTCTTGCTAGAGCCTACTGTGTTCTAGTCCAGCTGAAAGTTACAATTTTTACCAATAGTCAGTATTGCTTTGGTGTTTTGCATGACTTCGAAAAGTTATGGTCCCAGAGGGGGAATATGACATCTTCTGGATCCCCCATCCACTATGGCGAACAAGTGAGGAATCTTCTTAAGATGTTACAGTTGCCTGAACAGGTTGCAGTGGTCAAGTCCCCTGCATACCATAGCACAAATGATCATGTAAGATTGGGCAATAAATATGCTGATGAGGTCACAAAGTGCTGTGCTCACAATATCTGTGCTCAAATGTCTTTATTGGAGAATATACCAATGAATACATGGAGAGACGAATTATGACCTATTGTTAACAATTGCAGACCCATGAAAAGAGGTAAGGAGGCTTGAGGAAAATATGTCAGAGAAAGAACAGCATGGTTGGGTCAGAGCAGTTTGTGTTCAGAGAGGATGATGACATTTGGGTTTCAATGGATGGAAGACCTGTGTTGCCAAATAGTTTGTTGTCCCCAGTGAATAGGCATTTTCATGGCCCAGCTCATGTTGGTAGAGATGCCATGGTCTGATTGTTTAGGCAAATGGGATTTCATCCCAAGTTCAGATTAATGGTTGAAATGTTGTGTCACATATGTGTTGTGTGCCAGCAGAACAATGTTGGAAAGTGACCTGCAGTAACACCAAAGGACTGATTTAGAGTTTGGCGGAGGGGGTTACTCCATCACAAACATGACAGTTATCCCTTCTGCCGTATTATGATCCTATAATAGGCTATGGAGATCGTAATACAGTGGATGGGATATCTGTCCTGTTTGTGATAGAGCAACTGGTCCGCCAAACTGTAAATCAGGCCCTAAGTCACAGAGAAAGATCAGAAGGTCAATTTAACAGGATGCAGTTATACTTTATCAAGATGCCTGTGTGTAAAAAGCTGAAATATGACCTGGTGGTCTTGTGCATCTTCTTGGGTTGGGTTAAAGCTTACCCGACCAGAAGAAATTGCAGTCACACTGTAGCAAAATTGTTGTTAAGAGAACTGATTCTCAGATTCAGGTTCCTGACTTCTCTGGAGTCTGACCGAGGGACTCATTTCAATAATGAGATCCTGAGGTTGTTGTGCGCAGCCTTTTAAGTGGAACAGAAACTAAATTGCAGCTACAGACCTGAGGTTTTTGGTCCTGTCAAACTGGTTAATGGGACACTCAAATCCAGATTGCCATATGTGTGTGCTTTGACATCTTTGAAATGGCCTGATGGTTTGGCTCTTGTGTTCATGAGTCTTGGCAGTGAATGTAGTCAGAAGATGAGACTGTCTCCCCATGAGATAATCATGGGCAGAGCTATGAGATTGCCAGCTATTTCTGCAAATACACTTGTGAACAATAAAGATGATAAGATCCTTGAATACTGCAAACGGCTAGCTTACATGGTGCCTCCATGGTGTCTCATCAGGTCAGAGTAACCACAAACCTTCCGCACCAGAAACAGTGCCATGACCTCAATCCTGGTGACTTGGTCCTGGTGAAGAAACATGGAAGGAAGGCATGTCTGAAGCCTTGTTGGCGTGGGCCATATCAAGTCATCTTGGTGACAACAACAGCTGTTAAATGGAGACATCTCCCTAACTGTATACATTCCTGCATACTCTCAAATTTGAGTGTCCACTTGATGTGACAGCAGCTGTCTCAGAAGGACCGGTGCTGACAGAGAAACAACAAGAGCAGGTTAGTCAAACTGTTGAGGATCAAAGAAAGCAAAGAGAGTCTGAGACAACACATGCTTGGTCTTAGGGGGTCTAGAGAGATGCACATTCGAAGCTGAGATAGAAGAGTCACATTGTGTAGTGACCAATGAGTCAACTTTAGATTCAGGCCCTGATGAAGGACCTACTGCCGTGAGAAAGAGAGTGGAAGCTGGAGACCGTTGGCCCAGAAGGCTAGAAAGAAGAAACCTGACTTTACCCAAGGAGCGTATGCCTCATACAATCCCAGAGGATACTGAGAACTCTGACCTAAGTGAAAATGAAAACAAAGGATTGGCATTGAGGAGAGCTAAAAGAACTAGGGTGCCATGTGGAAGGTACCCTTCATCTGAATGGGCATACTTTGCTGTAAATGGCAGAGAGAGAAAGTTTGGGGATAACGCTGCAGATCCAACTGAACCTCTCTGACCTGAGCATTGTACTCAAACTTTATTTTGAGTTTTCTGTTCTGTTGGATAGAATGAAACATTTCACTCTGGATGTGATTATTGGTGAATTGGAACGGTACCTGATTTAGACACTTTGCATTGACTGTGTTAGAGAATTAAGAAGAGTACAGAGCCCCGAGACTGAAGAAGAAGAGAAGCTGTCCTTTAGAAAAACACCAAGTACAGTCTAAGAAAGACTTATGAACACCTTTGTAAATAAATCTGTTGCAATTTATCACATGGACTTTGTTTTGCCGCTTTGCACAAGTGAAACTTAAACGAAGCGTCACTGCTGCTGCATTTTATTAAAACAAGTCTGAATTTGGAGAAGTCATGGAATCTGGAAATAACAAAACTAGTAGACATAGATACATGCTTACAGGAGTGTTAGTTGCAATGTTTTTAATAATATTTACTTTGCTTATATGATTGAGTTTGCCTACACAGTCTATTATAGAGGACATTAGATCTAAAAGTGCCCCTAAGAGTCCATTACTTACTGATGATAGAATGTACTCATAAGATGAGACATATTTGCACTGACACTTTTAGAGGAGATCTTTCATCAAATGATTTACCTGTAGTCTTTTATTGAGTTTATTTTATATAGCCAGGGTGTTTTCCAATATTACTTCTTGAAATATGATTTAGTTCTTCCAGACGTTTCTTTGTTTAAACATTTAAATGCAAATCCTTATTTCAAAGCTACAGAGATAGCAAGTAACTATTTTGTATCTGTCTCAACACTAGACATGCATACACACACACACATAATTCGACTTGTGAAATAACACAAGTAGAGAGGGAGTTTTTGAATTTAGAGGGAGACAGAAAAAGGGGTACAGAGTCTAAGGGCCTGATTTAGATCTTTGCTGTTCTGACCCCCCGTCAATTTTCCAGTGGTTAATCTGTCGGCCTATTATGATGCTGGCTGATGGATAATAATCCGTCCATCCTGCAATCTCTGCCAGATTATTCCTCTAGCATCAAAGCCGTCATAGGTAAAAGTGGCTGTCGGAGGGAGTTCAGCCAATATTTCTGCCGGGCATAACACAATGTGCCATCCTGTCGAAGTAACTGTGTCAGGGAAACCTCCACTCCTGAGTTGGCTATATCAAAGGGATATGAGGTAGGAAGTTACCTTTTGTCCTCTTTTCTACTTCCGTTTCTGTCATGAACCCAAACGTCCAAGTCCTTCCTTTGCTGCTGCTACTTGACCAGAAAGCATATCAACCCAGCAGTCACCGGAATGAAAGGTAAGCTTTTTATTTCACTTGTTTTCTTTTGAATTCTCTGTTTACATTTGCTCTGGACTAGTGCATTTTCAAAATGTCTTAAAAGCTATTTTTTTACTAATGTATAACGCATAAGAAATTTAAAGAAACTCTGTATTAACAGTTATTTATTTTTTCATAGTTGGTGCAAACTTCAATTATGAAAATGACACGCAAAATTTGGCATAAATCAAATTTACCAACATTCCGCTGGGCCTGAACATTGCTGATGGCTCCGTTGTCAATGCCGCAGTGCGGCGGGTGCAGCAGCACCTGTCACGCATATCACTGCCTGTAAATTGGGCAGTGACCTGCACGACGGGGCTGTGCACGGGGGCCCTGGAGCACCCCTGGAGCCAGCCTTTCCCTGGCGGGGGAAACCACCAGGGAAAGCCTGGAGGAACACAGGTTCTTTATCCGGAGGGCAGCGCTGCTGGCAGCGCTGCCCTGTCGGATGGAGTACTCTGCCATCGTCAGGCTGCCTGGCGGTAGTAGCCTGGCAGTGGTGGAGGGCCACATGTGGCGGTCCCCCTTATGTTCATAAGATGGCGGTTCAGACCGCCATGCTGATGGCGGTTATTTCCGCCACCACCGGCATGGCGGTCTGGACCACCATGTTCCTAATGACCCCCATAGTGTGTTTATACGGGTGTGTTCAAATATTTATTTGAGCTAACAAATTGTAAATATATGTCTTCCAATTTTTTTAATAATTTAAATGTAAAGAATTAAGTAATTCAGCAGTAGAACTAGACAAGGTAAAACACTTATTCAAACTAAATATCAAATCAATGTTAGTTCTAAACTTAAATCATATTTTAATTTATTTTTGCTACAATTTCCCCTGTCTTGTGCACTTTCTGTATTTTATTAAATTTAATTTTAAATGTATTTTTAAGGTGTAATGCATTTGTGTGCTTTCTTCACTTATTAAGTTAAAATGAACACACCTGTATTGACACCTAAAAATAAAAATATCAATTGTATTTTTTTAGTGTAAATGTCCATTATCACAATGAATGCTTGCACCAAATTTGTAATGCCCATTGCATTTTTATTCTTTTCTCGTGTTTGGACTTCACAAATAAGTCATTTCAAATATTTCATATTTACTCTTATAAATGTAAGTATGAATGTGCATCTCACATTGTCATCAATAACATTTAAAAACAATTGGATTGTACATGAATAATAATGGTAGGACAATTGTTGTGAAAGCAAATGTTTTCAATCTTAAATGAGATAATTCTGACACGCAAGTATTCAGGCAATGTATCAAAAAACCTGGTAAACAATGGTTTCAAAATACAGTAGCTTGTAACTTTGTTGCCCATAACTTTCCTTCTGCACATAGTCCAAGGGTAACCTCCTCAGGAAGGGGCATCTATTGAGGACAGAGCATGCACCACAAGGCTTTTTCTTGGAAGGGGTGGGTTTAGGTTTGATAAGGTCAAGGCAAGTTAAGAGAAGAATTCAGAAGGAGGAGTAAGGGTAGGAGGGGTGTTTGAGGATTGGATTCTAGAGGTAGAGGGAGCTGGAGTGGCTGATGTGGTTGTGTCTGTATGTTTGGCAGTTGCATGTGGGTCTGGTGTTTGTTGTCTATGGACCTCATTACGAGTTTGGTGTACGGACCGTCAGACCACCATGTTGGCGGTCCTAAAAACACCTCCATGTTGGTGGTTTTCCAGACCGCCCTATTATGAGTTATACAGGCAGGACCGCTGACCGCCAACCAAAGAAGACCAGTAGTGGTGCAGAGGCCTTGAAAAAGGTGGTCTGACCTCCCACGCTGAGAGCACTGCGACAAGCTACTGACCGTATTACAAGCACACAATCACCATGGTAGACCCCAATAGCAGTCAGCCAATGGTGGCCCAAACCACTGTGGTCCGTGGCCCCAAAAGTATTACACAACTGCACAGTGGATGAATTTGAAAACAGCACAGCTGACACACATTGCCACACTGGACAAACCTGCAAAGGACACTATAAAAGGCACACCTTCACAGACCACAATCCTCTGCATGTTACATTGCACCACTCAGAAGCCAGAGCAAATGTTTTCCACACAGTGCAGATACTAAGCACTACTTTTTTCACCATCCCATACAATACTCTGCACCCACTTTTGTCCAGTGATACCCTTTTGACTTCCCCTCTTTAGTAAGCCACTGTCAGCTGTTTTTTTTTCCACCATGGTAGTTTAAAAATTCACTGTTTCTCAGAAGATGAGTTAAGAGTCATGGTGGTTAAATCATAAAAGTAGAGCCACAATTGTTTGGAGCATACTCCTCTCTGTAGGAAAATGGAAATGTAGGACAGGATAGTCGACAGAGTCAATGCTGTAGGCAGCACCCCGCGCACAAGGGAGGACATTTGGAAGAGGTGGAATCACCTGTGGGGCAAGGTGCTTTAACTGGTCTCCAGGCACGAGCTGCACGAGCTGGAGGCCAAAAAGACTGGTGGTGGCCCTCCCAGTGCCCATCACATCTCCTTTCTTGGGGGGAGAATGTCTTGGCCATCCTGCATCCTGAGAGCTACACAGGAATAACTGGAGGAGTGGAGTTTGGTAAGTCACACCACTAAAAGTATCACCAAAATGCTATGTCATGCATGCTGTCAGTTCAGCTTTTGCCACTTTTACTGTCACTCCACTCACCAGCCCACTGCCCACCTGTCTGAATACCTCTATTTAGCAACTCACATTTGAAGTGTACTCACTTGGGGAGTTGACATTTGTATAGTGTGTGTAGTACAGGGCATGACTTGACTCCATGTCCCAGCAGGCGCTGTTCTATAAGTCCAAACACCAGACCAAAGAGTGACCTCACTGAAACTCACAGGAGGCATAGTTTCAGTAATTTCAAACACCAGAACAGTGTTCATTTGTCCAAAGACCACTGTCTGTCCACTCACAATTTAAGTTTACGCAGCTGGGAGGATAATAATTGGCAAATGTGGGAAGTAGAGGGAGTGGCATGACTACCAAGGCCTGGAAGGTCCTCTGTCTGGAAAGCCAACCATCAGCCCAGTGTTCTCTTGTCCAAATACCATTGTTTGTGATCTTTTAATTCAAGTGGACTTAACTGGGAGTTTAACATGTATAGTGTGTGTAGTACAGAGAGTTACATGGCTCCAACTCCTAGCAGACCTTATGCCTGAAACTCCAAACACCAGCACAATGTTAACTTGCCCAAATACACCTGTTTAGGATCTGTCAAATGCTTTTCACTCACCTGGGAGCATGCCATTTTCCAAATGTTGGGAACTAGCAGTAGTAACATGACTGCAACTCCCAGCAGGCCCTGTATCTGTAACTTCAAACACCAGGCCAGTGCTCTCTTGTCCAAAAACTTTGGCCCTCATTATGACATTAGTCCTCAACGCTGACTGCCGCCAATGTACCACTGGGTTGGCGAATATCCGATCACTATATAATGACACACACACCAATCCGACAGAATACAACTACATACACAAATCCGCCAGCCCAAAGGTCAGTGTAAAAGTGGTGGACCCAACACCCATACTGTTATGCCAACAAAACAACGCCCACCACATTCTGACCCACGAATCACCACAGTGGGCATTCAATGCCGGTAAACCATTGGCGGTACATACCGCCGTGCTCAGAATGGACACCCACATACAAAACAACAGTACATTGGCCAATACCAAAAACACACACCTGACACTCATACACACACCACTCCCACGTACCCACACCACTATAAAACACACCCACATAACCCCCAAAACCCTTTACGAATACAAATCATTGCCACCAGACAGAAATCAAGACTACTGAGCCAACTAGACACACACACCACTCACACCCATACATCCCTCACACACTTCACATCACACACACCACCACATTACGCAACACAATCTTACCAACACACACCACAGAACAACCGTGGCACCACAGAGGCATCCCTGTTTCACTGAGGAGTTAATGGTCATGGTGGAGGAAATTGTCAGGGTAGAGCCACAGCTCTTTGAAGCACAGGTACAGCAGATTTCCATTGCCTGGAAGATGGAGCTATGGTGGAGAATTGTGGACAGGGTGAACGCCATGGGACAGCACCCAAGAACAAGGGACGACATCAGGAAGAGGTGGAACGACCTATGGGGGAAGGTACGTTACATAGCAGCAAGGCACCAGCTTGCCATACACAGGACTGGATCCCCACCTTCTCCCCCACACTTCACAGCCTGGGTGGAACAAGTCTTGGCATTACTGCATCCTGAGGGTCTCAAGGGAGTAGCTGGAGGACTGGACACTGGTAAGTCAAAATGTAACACTTATCACTTCCCCATTGCTGCATGCCAATACACCCCTCACCCTCACTCCCATCACTCCACCCCACCCCACACATTGCACCTACACATATGACTAACCCCAATGCCAAATCCTACATGCCATACCAATGTATGGACACCCCTTACAGTCCTGCATGGACACCCATCATAGAAGCATGCACAGGATAGGCAAACTAACATTCCCTCAATACATCACCATACACAAGCAGAAGGTGGCAGGGCAACATCAACGATAGAGGGGAAGCCAAGGATTTAAAGTATGTCATACACATGAAACATAATACATCACTTACATCCCCATAGGTGACCCAGCCAATGTCAGTGGAGAGGAGATGCCACGACTATCCAGTCCCCCAACAGAAGATGCCCTCAGTGATGACAGTAACCCTGGACTTCAGGATCTGGATGACCTACCTGGCCCATCAGGGACCACTGGACAGCTGGTTACCCAAGCCCACTCACAGACCACCACAGAGCCTCCCGCATCAGTACCCAACACGACAGCACTCACCCAGCGTACCCACACCTCTGTCCCTAGGACACGTCAATCAGCAGTGTGCCCACCTGTACAGGGACCCCAGGCCACACCTCATCCCCAAGACAATCAGGGACCTGGGGTCAGTGGCAGTGGGCACACCGTTCAGGGGACAGAGGCACAGGCCAACAGGGACACTGGGATGACTGCTGTGCACCAGAGGGAGGACAGGACCAGGAAACCGACTCTCCAGAAGGCACTCTCCGAGATCCTGGGAGCCTACCAACATTCCCAGGACACGATGGGCAAGATCCTTGACAACGTGCAGGAGAACAGGTAGCTGCAGGAGGGACAGTATAAGGGGATCAGGGAGGACTTGCAGGCCATCAACATCACCCTGATCTCCATAGCAGTGGTGCTGGCAGACATGCCCAACATCATGAGGGAGGCAATTGCACACCAGCGGGCCCCTACCACTAGCCAGTCAGCTGAACAGCCCTCCACTTCCACTGCCACTAGTGGTCAGCAGGCTCCGCCACAGGACCCACAGGCCACCAGCACCCCTCCCCCTGCAGAAGGTGAACCACCCCACAAAGGTTCACTGCGACCCAGACAGAAGCCAGAGACACTTGCCAAGACCACACCAGATAATGAGACTCCCTTGATTGTCCCCCTTGTGTCCCACCCTGTCACCTTGTCTGCCTTGAACTGCCTTTGATCCCCTTCCTATGGTCACTTGGACACTGCACCTGTGCCACAAACAGACAGGATCAATACCCTGGACTTTCCTCCATCATCACCCCATTCCATTGCACTTTTCACTCAATTTCTTAGCACTACAATAAACACCCTTGAACACAACTCAAATACTTGTATGTTATGTGTTTAAACAGTGTATTAATGGAAACAATTACATCCCTTGCAGATGAACTGTACAGTGTGAGAGCATAGGAATAATGACCTGTAGCTGGCTGTAGTCAGCACATCAGTACACAGTTGCCATTGCACCATTATCTGTAAAATGATAATCCATAGGTGACAGTAAGAAGAGGTACAAAGTGGGTAATGCTATCATGCCACAACCACACAGAATACAACAATAGTCAGAGAAATGTGGAGCTGCACTGTTTCACCTGTGTGTCATTGGAAGTACTGATCCATAAATGTGGTTATGTTGTCCTCATCCTCATCTTCAGCCTCTTCATCCTCACTGTCACCAGGGTCTACTGCAGCCGCAGGGGCATCTCCAATCTCCTCTTCCTGCAGAAAAGTTACATGTCGCCTGAGGGCCAGGTTGTGCAACATGCAGCATGCCACTACTATCTGGCAGACCTTCTCAGGTGAGTAGCACAGGCATCCACCTGTCAGATGTAGGCACCTGAACCTGGCCTTCAGGAGGCCGAAGGTTCTCTCGATGATGCATCTGGTTCGCCAATGTGCCCCATTATAATGTTCTTCAGCCCTTGTTCTGGCATTCCTCACAGGGGTCGGAAGCCAAGATAGGTTTGGGTAGCCAGAGTCACCTACAGGTATTGAGAGACAACATTTAGCCACACACTATCCTATGAGGTTAACACCTGAGGCATACACTAATATACACTGGGTAGGGACCAAGGCTCACCTATTAGCCACACCCTGTGCCTCTGTAGTTGGGCCATCACATTTGGGATGCTGCTATTCCTCAGGACAAAGGCATCATGCCCCCACCATGGATACTTAGCATTGACGTTGGAGATGTACTGGTCCACCATGCACACCATCTGCACATTCATGGAGTGGAAACTCTCACGATTCCTGTACACCTGTTCATTCTGGCAGGGGAGGACAAACGCAATATGTGTTCCATCAATCTCATTGCATAGAATCCGGCCTTCACAGTGGCCAAAATTTCTACCTGGGGGAAAGCTATGTAGCTGCACATGTGTTTTACCAGAGCAGACAACCCTCTTGCCAACACGATTCAGAACTTTGGCTGTGACATTCCTGCTGCCAATCCCACTGTCACTTCAAAAGAACCTGTCACCAGGAAATGGAGCACTGATAGTACTTGCACAAGAGGGGGGATCCCAGTCGAAACATGGTCAGGCTTCAACTGGGCACACAGCTCTGTGATTGTGGCTCTATCCAGTCTATAGGTGAGGATAATGTGCCTGTCCTCCAGTGTAGCTAAGTCCACTAGGGGTGTGTACACGGGGGTATGTCTCCACCTCCTATTCATCCACAGTGGTAGGTATTTAAGGGACACAAGAGTGAGTAGGCTGTCACAATTTGAACAACTAAACCACAACATCAGTCCACATGGTGCACTTATGTATTGGGGCAGTGTCAATGGTGAGGTATGTGCTAATCTAGGCTGTGATGAAGTTAATGTCGATATGCCTGTTCCCCCCTGAAATGGCGACCACCTGTCCAGTATGTAGGGACAGGTGGAAGTGAGTTAACTCCGCCGATGTTGGGTGTCATGGCGGCAGACAGTCTTGAACCGCTGTGCAATTCCCCATATGATAATATGGGGCTCTATGGAGTACAGTGGCCAATGGGGATCTACGCCGGCGGTGAAGGTGTACACCGTTGCGGACGTGATCGCCATTTTCTAACTCAATCCTCACTTGTTTCCTGACCTTCAACAGGAGAAGACCTACACTGTGTGTGCTGTTGTGACCTGTGTCTGGAACCTACCATGGCCTGTGTCATTGGGGAAAGGGCCCCTGCCTTCACTTCGGAGGAGTTGGAGTGACTTGTGGGTGGGGTCCTACCCCAGTACGAACAGCTGTATGGGCCTCAAGTCCAACAGCTGTGTACAATTTGGTCACAATGCATGTGGCAATAATGCATGGAGATGTGTGTGCAAGCATTGTGTAAGGGTGGGTGAGGGGTGGGGGGATTCTCTGTTGGCGGTGTACATGTTGTGCGCTGGGCTATGTGTCTGTCAATGGTGATAGAAACAGGTATGGTGGGCCATTTGTGAGACAGGCTGGACAGTTTGTCTAATGGTGTTCACCTGTCTGTATTGCCTCTGCAGGTCAGCGGCCATCAAAAGAAGGGAATATGGCATGACATTGCCAAGGACGTGCTGACCCTGGGGGTCTGTGGCAGGTGGAGCACCCACTGTCAGAAACGGTGGGAGGATCTGAGAAGCTGGGCATGGAAGACCTCGGAGGTCCAGCTGGGGATGACCTTTCAATGAGGAAAGGGGGCCCGTCGGACACTCTTCACCCTGATGGCCCTCATACTGGCGGTGACCTACCCTGAGCTGGATGGGCACTTGAGGGCATCACAGCAGCCACAATAGGGTGTGTACAGTGGGTATCAATACATATGTTGGCTAGTGGAATGTTATCCAGGTGGTGGATGCATGTCAGTGGATGCCCCTAAGGCCAGGCCAGACATTGCAGCATGGATCATCTGAAGGGTAATGGGTGTATGGCAAATACAGGTAACCTAGCTTGTTAGCAGTCCATTTTAGGCAGGGCATCGTGGGTCCCAAGAGTGCTGCAGTTGGCAGTGTGTTGTACTCATCTTGCCTTAGTGACGAGCCATATCCCTGGTAGTGCAATGTATAGTGCTTAAGCCTGTTCCCTATGTGTGACGGTAATGTGTATGCCAACTGTGGTGTTGGTGCAGTCATTGACCCAGTGTATCATTTGTCTCCCTCCCCCTTTCTTGTTTTGTCATCCTTTCCTTGTGTGCATTACCATCATCTGGCAGAGGAGCATGGGCACCGGCAACAGAGGGAGCTGCATCCCACATGACCCAGGAGGCAGAATCCACTGACGCTGAGGGAACCAGTGGGATGGAGGGTGAGGGAAGAACCACGGCAGAGACTGAAGGAGACAACACAGACTCAGATACCTCCTCCAATGGAAGCTCCATGGTGGTGGCGGACACCTCTGTACCCACCCTAGCTGCAGGTACCGCCCTCCAGTAGCCCCTAAGCGAGCTTCCTGTGCCTGCTCACCCAGGAGGGTGGGCATCTCCTTCACCCCAGGCACCTCAGGCCCTGGCCAAGTGAGCCCTTCTGCCCTGAGTGAGGAGGCTTTTGACTTCCTGAGATCCATCTCTGTAGGGCATTCAACCATTTTGAATGCCATCCAGGGGCTGACATCCCAGATGCAGCAATGCAATGAATTCCTGGAGGGCATCCACAGTGGATTTGCGGCCCAACAGAGATAGATTCAGGCTCTGGCCTCCTCCCTGATGGCAGCCATTGTCCCTGGTTCTACCGTCCTGCCTCCAACTCCCACTTCCCAGTCCCATTCTCCTCAACTCCAACCCATCCCAATCACACATACAGACGTGCATGCACACAAGACAACACCCAAGAGTGTCACAGGCAACCACAAGCACCACACTTCATCCCACAAGCACTTGAGCAAACACCATACAGTTGTAGACACAACAACATCCAGTGTCTCCACTGTCCTCTCACCCTCCTCCTCCTCCTCCACCTCCCTCCCTGTCATGTTTACACTCACACCTGCATCCACTACATCAACATCCACTACCAGCATCACCACACCAAGCAAGACACAAACCTCACTGACAGACACCACACAACAGCCATGCACGTGTCCCCTCTGTCCTCTCCCACCGTGTCTGTCCCCCTCCTAAAGGACACAAACGCAAGCCCTCACACACCCAACAGCCATCCACCGCACATCAGCATACTGTCCATGCACCTTCACCCAAGTCCAGCAGACATACACCTCCAAAAACCACATTCTCAACCTCCACTCCCATTACTCCTCCTTCTTCCCGGCCCAATGTCCCTAAAAAGCTTGTATGAGCAGGGTACCATGGACACAGCCCAGTACCTCAGCTACACTGTCCACGCGGACAGTGGTAGCACCACCTACTCATGGTGGTAAGGATACCACTCCTCCATAGAAGAAGGGGAAGGAGCCAACACCACCAGACAAGAAGGGAAAGGAGGCTGCACCTCCAGGAAAGAAGGGGAAGGACCCTGCACCACCAGGAAAGAAGGGGAAGGAGCCTGCACCACCAGGAAAGAAGGGAAAGAGTCCATCCACCCGTGCCAGGAAGGGGAAGGGATCTACGCCCCATGTACTGGAGGAGAGGAAGCCCTCTATTCCAGTGGAGGCTGTCAGGGTAACACCTCCACCACCACCACCACCAGGTGTCACAGGGCCTCCACCTCCAGCTGATAAATTGCAGCCATCAGACAGTGCAGAGGCTGACCAGGAGGCTCCTCCATCCACCACCACATTTCAGCCATCAGACGGTGCAGAGGCTGCCCAGGAGGCTCCTCCATCCACCACCACACTGCAGCTGTCACCACCAGCGGACACCATGTAGGCCACCCTCCAGGAGCTGCTGTGTGAGTTGCCTCCTCCAGAACCAGTGGGCAAGTCATCCACCTGATTGAATGTGGCCTTGCACTCCCCAGGACAGAGAAATGGGCATGTTGCCCCCTCCAGAACCAGTGGGAAAGTCACCCACCTGAAAGACTGTGGTCTTGCACTCCCCAGGACAGAGAAATGGGCATGGAGCCCCCTCCAGAACCAGTGGGAAAATTAACCTCCTGAGAGACTGTGGCCTTGTACTCCCCAGGACAGAGAAATGGGCATGGAGCCCCCTCCAAAACCCGTGGGCAAGTCACCCACCTGAGAGACCGTGCCCTTGCACTCCCCAGGACAGAGCACTGGGCAATGTGCCCCCTCCAGAACCAGTGGAAAAGTCACCTACCTGAGAGACTGTGGCCTTGCACTCCCCAGGACAGAGCAATGGGCATGTTGCCCCCTCCAGAACCAGTGGGCTTGTTCCCGCATCCGGTGGAGGTGCCCCCCCTCCTCCTGAGGTGCCTGCCTATTTGCAAACTGATGCCCCTGCAGTGTACTATCCGGATGTGGTCAGGATTCCAGTTGGGCCTTAGACTGTGCACTTTGGCCATGTGGACCCTTTAAACGTTGGACTGGGCAGTGTCCCTTTGTGTACACATGTACACATCTGTTTCACTGATAAATCAAATTATTGATTTTGCATTTGAACTAATTATAATCTCTTTCGTCCATTCCTGTTGTCCTTGTATTATTCTTCAATTTTTCAGAGATAAATTGTTTTTCGTGTGCAGCTGGTTGAGTGTGTGGTGTGTGTGTGTCGGGTGTGTGTCGTGTGTGTGTGTCACTCTTGTTTTCCTCTCTCCCTCCCTTGTGTACTCACTGTCGTCGTCTTCGGCGGCGTTGGTGTTCCAGGTGAAGCATAACGTAGAAGATCATTGGGAAAACTTGCAGTACGGGATCATGGCGGCGTTCTTCTTCCCTGTGGCTCCAAAGGTGAGTCTTTTCTCTTCTGTGATGTGTTTCTGCCAGGCTTTTGATGGCATTGGTACCTCCCCGGAAAATGTGGCGGATTGCAGTGTCTTAATATGGTGGGCAGTACTTTGTCTTCCGCCTGGCTGTTAGCAGCTACCGTGGTGAGGGTTGTTTCCGCCCTGGCGGTTGGTGTGGTTCATTGGCTGTCTATGGGAGTTTTCACCGCCGTGGTCATAATTTGGCGGTACTTACCGCCAGCATGTTGGCAGTATTACCGCCACTTTATCGCTCACCGCCAAGGTCATAATGAGGGCCTTTGTGTCTTAACTCCCACCTAGGAGGATGATATTGGTATAGTGTCTGTAGTACAGGGGGTTATGTCACTGCAACTTCCAGGAGGCACTGTTTCACTAACTCAAAACACCTGTCCAGTGTCCTCTCTTACAAAGACTCATGTCAGGTAACTCATACATGATGCTTACTCACTTGGGGAGATAATATTTGTATAGTGTGTATAGTATAGGGATATGACTCCAACTCCCAGCAGATCATTTTTCTCTAACTCTAAACACCAGCACAGTGGTCACTTTCCCCCATACCCCTTGTTTGTCAACTCACAAATGAAGTATACTCACCTGGGGGGAGAACATTGGAAAAGTGTGTGAACTAGATGGAATAACCTGACCGCAACTCACAGGAGGCAGTGTTTCAGGGACTCAAAACACCAGAACAGTGTTAATTCATCTAAAGACCCCTGTTTGGCAAACCTCAATGTAAGTTTTCTCAGCTTGGAGGCTACCATATGTAAAGTGTATGTAGTAGAGGGACTGATATGACTTGTAAGGCCTGGAGGGTGCATCACTGTTACTTCCCTCTCCAGTGCAGTGTCCTCTCCTCCAAAGACTCTTGTTTGGTAACTCACACCTGAAGTGTACTCACCTGGGGGGATGATATTTGAATAGTGTGTGTACTAGAGAGAGTGACCTGACTGCAATTCCCAGCAGGCACTGTTTCTGTAACTCCAAACACAAGCCCAGTGTTCTCTTGTCCAAAGACCCCTGTGTCTTCACACCCAAGGAAGTGTACTCACCTGGGAGAAAAAAATTTGTACAGTGTTAGTAGTACGGGGAGTTACATGACTGCTAATACAAGGAGGCACTGTATCACTAACTCAAACATCAGTCCAGTATTCAGTTCTCCAAATACCCTTCTTTCTAAACTGACAAATGAAGTATACGCACATGTGGGGATGACATTTATCAAGTGTATGAAGTAGAGGGAGTAACATGATTGCTAATGCCAGGAGACTCTGGTGGTCATTCCGACCTAGGCGGGCGGCGGTTGCCGCCCGCCCGTCGGAATCCGCCTGAATACCGCCCCGCGGTCAATTGACCGCGAGGGGTATTCTGACTTTCCCGCTGGGCCGGCGGGCGATCTGATTCAGATCGCCCGCCGGCCCAGCGGGAAAGCGCCTTCCACAAGGAAGCCGGCTCGGAATCGAGCCGGCGGAGTGGAAGGCGTGCGACGGGTGCAGCAGCACCCGTCGCGCTTTTCAGTGTCTGCATCGCAGACACTGAAAAGCCTAGTTGGGCCCTGTTAGGGGGCCCCTGCCGTGCCCATGCCATGGGCATGGGCACGGCAGGGGCCCCCAGGGGCCCCGCGACCCCCCCTACCGCCATCCTGTTCATGGCGGCTTTCCCGCCATGAACAGGATGGCGGTAGGGGGGGTCAGAATCCCCTCGGCGGCGCAGCGAGCTGCGCCGCCTTGGAGGATTCTAAGGGTCAGGGGAAAACCGGCGGGAGACCGCCGGTTTTCCCGTTCTGACCGCGGCCAAAGCGCCGCGGTCAGAATGACCAAGGGAGCACCGCCGGCCTGTCGGCGGTGCTCCCGCCCCCGTTGGCCCTGGCGGTAGGGAACCGCCAGGGTCAGAATGAGGGCCTCTGTCTTTCCAACTCCAAACACAAGTCCAGTGTTCTCATGCCCAAATGCCACTGTGTCTTAGCTCTCAAATTAAGTGTATTCATCTGGGAGGATAACATTTGTATGGTGGTGGGAAGTAGAGGGAGTTGCTAAGCCCAATGGGCCCTGTGTCTCTAATTAAAAACCACAAGAATAATGTTCACTTGCCCAAATCTATTTATGAACTTTCAATTGAAGTTTACCCAGCCGGGAGGATACCATTTGTCAAGTGTGTATAGTATGGAGTGTGACATGACTGCAACTCCCAGGAGGCACTGTTTCATTAACTCCAAACACAAGAACAGTTGTCACTTATCCAAATACCCTTGCCTGCCAACTCTCAATTGAAGTTTACTCACCTGGAAGGTCCAAGCTGCAGATCATGCTCAGAGATGTGTCTGGCTAAAGAGCTCCATCTTGATCAGCTAACCCAAGATGAAACTACTAAGGACAGGAAGGGCAGCTTACACAGTGTTCAAAACAATGATCCCAAAGGCCTCAAGATGCATTATTAGAATGGTATTGGCAACAGACACATTCACAATGCACTAACTACATGACAACTCCAGTCACATATTCAGCAAAGTCCTGGGTCTGACTACACAACAATCTACTAGACCTCCAAATGTCCAAAGAAATATCTTGCTGAACCACTGTTTTGTCTGCACTGGTGGCAAGATGGCATGCTCAGGACATCCTCCTAAGGGCTAACGATCTGCACATTTTGGCAGCTGCTTGCCTTAAGTGGAATTGGCATGCTTCACAAATGTCAGGTCAGTACAACCAATATCATAGGTACTTACCACAATTGGAGTAACTACTAATTAACTTTGTAAAAGGTCTATGCTTAATGTAACACTAAATTGTTGGAGGTAGGTGTCACAATACAAGCATTAACACTGTATCTTTCACATCAACAGGTCGAGATGCCACTGGGCACATAGACCACGTAACAGACCGCCACTTCCCCACTGAATGAAGTCCCTAGTGAAAAAGATACTCCTGGGTGTATGGACGTTTAAGACGGTTCTGGTCCTTCTGGGTAACCTGGTAAGACACCAACAGTGAGTCTCACTGAGGCCACATCAACACCTGGCATCCTGGTTGCCTCAACATCACAGGTAAACATTTGCCCCACAGCCTGTGTATCGAGCACAGTGTCTAGCATCTTGTGCCCCCCACTCCCGGATCCGGAGTTGCAGTGCAGCACTTCTGACAATGAGGATCCAGGACCCAGTGGGAGAGGGCACTCTGTGGCACGGGCATAGGCCCATAGGGGTTAAATGTGTGAGATGGATGCTGTGGGCCCTTGGGCTGCTCCTGTCCAGGACACCATCAGCCACGTCTTGGGGGTCTATCAGGAGTCACAAGGTGTGACTGGTCAGGTCTTAATGGAATTCCAGGAAATAAGGGAGCTGGTCAGAAATGAATAGTGTTTAGCCAATGTGAAGTTTGAATGACTTGCTTGTAATCAATGACTACATATTTCATGCCCATGTGATGACACACATGATGCAATCAGCCCCATCACAGCACGCAAACCTAGTCCAATGTGTACTTCTGACCTTCCACTCAAACACTATGCAAGCTTCTTTGGCACAGGCCTCATACACACCAAGTCTGTGACCTACATTACCTGGAACAATCCATGTCCACTTTGTATGTCAGAACAGCATCAAATGCATGTCAATGTCAAAACTCTGGAATGCCCACATGAGGGTGACATGGTGAAGGCACCTATACAAAGACAAAGCAAGACGTATATGCTTGAAAACATACCTTTTACACAAATCACATAACAAGCTACTCGAAATGTAATTACAATGTATGGAAACTGACACAAACAAAGCAACATCATCAAGGTGGGGATATGTCAAAGGCTAGGTCTTCAAGCAGCCTTTGCCTGAAAATTGCAGAGTATCAGCTCCCTAGTTGTTACTAAAACACTCAACTTCACACATTCGCACAACTAGAGTTCATTGTACAGTCACAGTCATCACATGACATACCCTCATGAAAAGTAGCTGTTGATGAGATCTTCCAGCACATCAGCTCCTTCATATTCACCACTGTCTTCCTCACTTGGAATTTCAGGATTTTCACCCAGTGGCACTGCAGGCTCCCCCTCCTCTGGGATGTATGGGATATTCTTCCGCAGGGTGATGTAGAGCTTGCGGATTGCCACATTGATTGGGCACACTTTTCAAGGTGAGAAGAGGAGGGCTCCACCAGTCCGGTCAAAGCACTTTAAGTCTGGCATTCAGGAGCCCAAAAGCCCATTCCACTACACACCTTGTTCTTCCATGGGCCTCACTGAAGCAGTCTTCCCCTGGAGTAGTTGGATTCCTTAGTGGCATCAACAACCAAGCATGGTTTGGATATCTGTTGTCTCCTGTTAAGGAATGGGGCATATGTGCAATGATGAGTCACTCACTTCATGATGGTAGCACCAGACATTGCACACACACAAACAGAAAAGATATGACTTACCAACCACCTAGGCCGTCTGGGTACAGTTGTAACATCAGCTGGGGTATGATGCTTTTCTGCATTATGAAGGAATCATACCCATATAACGGGCACAGACTTCTGAAATGTAGAGATCTGCCAAACAACTTGCATGTTGATGGAATGGAAGTTTTTTCTGTTGCAATATACATATTCATTGGCCTGCGGTGGGACCAAGCCAACTTGTGTGCCATCAAGGAACCCCACCACATGTGAAATGCGTTCAAAATCTTTAAAGTCATCCTTCGCATGGTCTAGGTACTCATGTCGGGAAACCGGATATAGCTGTCAATGTGTTTTAACATTGCTGAGAGGACATCCTTCAACATCAGACTGAACATAGGTTGGAACATACCAGCATATAGGGCCATTGAATGATGGAAGATCTGGTGGCTAGGAAGTGCAATGCTGACATGAGAATGGGCAGCATGCTGGTTGGATAACTAATATCTGGCATCAGATCTGACTCAACTGACAGCATAAGTCCACTATTGTTTGCCTATCCAGGCGGTATTATGTTCTTATGTGGCATTGCTCCATTGCTCCATGGTCTGAAGGTCTGACCGTGGATGGTAGACAGGAGGGTGACGCAACCACCCTCTCCCTGGGTACCTATGTGTTAGACCTGGCATCCTTGGCGTGGTGTCTCTTTTCTTCTTTTACCTCTGCTTCCTATGTTTTGACTGTGTTCTGCACTTTGCCTTTGCTGTTTTTGGTACTCTGTGCACTTATTCACTGCTGACCAGTGCTTAAGTGCAAGTGCTCCCTGTGTAAATTGTATGTGTAATTGGCTTGCCCATGATTGGCATATTTGATTTACTAGTAAGTCCTTAGAAAGGGCACTAGGGGTGCCCAGGGCATATGTAAATCTCATGCTACTAGTGGGCTTGCAACACTGATTGTGCCACCCACATGAGTAGACTGGTGTGTCTTAAATGTCCTAACAGTGAAATACTACCAAATTTGGTTTTCACTGTTGCAAGGCCTATCTCTCTTATAGGTTAACATTGGGGCTGCCTTTAAATATCTTTTAAGTTAGTTCCATTTGGGAGCAGATAGAAATATGGAGTTCGGTGTCTCCAACTTACAATTAAAAATACTTATTTTGGTAAAGTTGGTTTTCAAATTGTCAGTTTGAAAATGCCAGTTTTAGAAATTGAGCATTTTCTTGCTTAAAGCATTCTGTGACTCTGCCTGCCTGCTTGTGTATTCCCTGTCTGGGTCAGACTGACAGCTGAGCTGTTTGTGAATCCCCTCTAGACAGTGAGACAAAGGGAGCTGTGGTGTAGCCTGCGTATCCTGATAGGCCATCTGGGCTAGAGTGGAGGGAGTAATGGTCACTTACAACTGAATGAGTTGTGCCTGCCCTCACGCAATGCAGTCTCTAACCCCCCGGTGTCAATTAGGAGCCAGGCCAGGCCTGGGCAAGGCAGGATCTTGTGAACAACAGAGACTTTCCTTTGAAGTTTGCATACTTCAAAGGCAGAAAGGGGTATAAGTAGTAGACCCAAAACTCCAGATTTTCAGATTTTCAGATTACTTCTGGAACCAAGAGGAACCTCAGCTAAGGAGAAGAGCTGAAGAGCTGGAGGAGGAGTACTGTCCCCTCGTCTATGACTGTGCTTTGCTGGGTTGGCCTGCAGTTGTTGCTTCTGTCTCTGGTATATCTATTGTGAAGAAACTACAAAGGCTTGGACTGAGCTTGCCTCCTGTTTTGAAGTCTCAGGGCCATAAAAGACGTCCTCTGCCAGCACCTGGACACTCTGCCATGACTCCTGCCCTTCCAAGTGGTACCCTATCCAGTCCCTGGACCTTCCAAAGGTAAGTAGGTAGATAAAGGCTGAAAACCACGCACAAGACGCTGTGCGTGGAAAAGTTTAATATCCTTGTGCAACGCGGCTGTAAAAACTACGTGCCATCCACCTTGTGGCTGAAATCGATGCACAACCTGCATCACGGCTGGGAAATTGATGCATCACCTGCATCACGGCTAGAGAAATGATGCAACACCAGCTTGCGGCCCACTTGTAGCTGCAGTGCAGTTTTCCAAATCCGTGCTGCCAGATTTCTCATGCATCATCGCTGGGCATCAAAATCAACATGAACCTGCGTGGACCCGAGGGGCCCTGTCCAGAAAATGAGGCACGGCCCTTACTTACAAGTGAGAAAACAACCCATCACTGACTTTTTCAACTCACGCTCGCCTGGGTGGCTTTATTTTCTTACGCAAATTAAGTACTTTGTGCAACAACGTTTCTATTGTTTTCTATGGAGTAAAAATCTATTATTTTAAAAATTCATAGCTTTAGTTGTGTATGTTGGATTTTAGTTGTTCTGGTCTTGCTTGATTTCGATAAATAATGGCTATTGTTCTAAATGGTTGTGGTGTCCTTTTTGTAGTGTTTTCAATGTATTACTGTGTGCTTTGGTACAGATACTTTACACATTGCCTTTGAGATAAGCCTGACTGCTTTTGCCAAGCTTCCAAGAGGGTGAGCAGGGGTTGTCTAAGTGTGTATTTCCATTGCCCTGACTAGAGTGAGGGTCCCTGCTAGGAAAGATTGCAAACTGACTGCCAGCCAGAGATCTAATTTCTAACACTATGTATGGTAAGACATCATTTGTAACATTAGCCAGTGTGCCCACAGCAACATACATGATGCATGTCAATGATATCATGTGACTAGGCATTTATGATTGGATAGACATGGCAACCAGTACACATTACAACTGCAAATAACACAAAGGTCACATGTGACCCCATACGCGTCCACAACATGTATGTGGACCAAAACTCAAAGATGTGCAACACAATTCCCCTCGAAATGTGACTTGATATTCCAACTGCCAAAATGACTATTGGCGGTGGTTGACTGTGCCCCGCTGTTAAATTCCATCTGTGAGCTGCATCATATTACAATGTTGTTTGAGTAGTAGGACCTACATGACAAGACAGGATAAGCATGTTTGTGGGGTCAAAAATCATTTTTTACAGTTTCTAAAGCCCAATACAGCTTTTCAGGCCACCTAAATGGCGCCTGCCTGACCTAAGCCACTTGACATTAGGAACTGCCCGTGACCACCGGACGACGTTGTTGTGGTGGTAGGTGGTTGCAACCATGGCAGACACAGCCATAGGCTAACGTAGTTGCCTGTGGCTGTCACGCACCAATCTCTGTGTCCATCTGTGGTGATTACTTCATATGAAGGGGACGTGATCACCATGTTATGCAGATTCACTACTTTGACTCCTGACACTGCTACCAGAAACACCTCCACAAACTGAGCTGCTGTGTGAGCCTCTGAGAGAAATCATGCCATGTCCAGCAGGTGATAGGGCCCCTGCCTTCTCACCAGAGGACCTGAGGAGGCTACTGACTGAGGTCCTACCCCTGTATGAAAAGTTCTATGGCAGGTAAGTACTACATGTGCACAATTTTTCTCTGTACTTCACCATCCAATTCCTCCTTAAAGACTAGAATGTACTCAAGTGTGCCAATAATACTACCTGTATGCCTATTGTGCAGTCTGTGTGGTATCAATGGGATGGACAATGTGCAGGTATTGATGGCCAGTGCCACATGTTAAGTTCAGTCACATTGTGTAGTGTGAGGTCTTTGGGGTCTTAGACCCTCCTTATATAGGATGCACATAGCTAGGTAAGGAGACATTACTGCCATCTACTGACATCTCTTTCCTCAAGTTTGTTGTAAATCTCAGACAAAATGTATGTTCATGATAACATGAGCTGTGTATGCATGTTGTATGAGTCAGTTGAGAGTCATGTGAGCAATGTGTATATTGCCCCAGATCTTTCAAACCATATCTGGCCTTGCTAAAATGTTGTGTAGAAGGCATATCATGTGTCACTCTGCCCTTTAGGTTGCCACACACACCACATGATGAATTGCTGTTGGCTACATGATGTACTGTCATGCATGGAAGTGATGAGAATGGAGTGTCATGTAGATTCTATCAGTCAGCCTGCAGAGACAAGAGCCTTTCAAATGTATCTCCAAATAAGGGACCTAGTCTAGGCTGTGGTGAAGTCACTGTGGCTATGCAACTGTGGCACTGTGCGCACTCCCTGTACACCAGCAGATCCTGTCATGTGGCCAATATGAGGTTCTGATGGCAAAAGTTGCCCTGATTGCCTCATTCCTTTTTACTAGGTTAGGAATGGGTTCAGGGGTAAATCATGCATCTGATCCATTTCTGCATTTGCAATTGTTGTCAATGTGTGTCTTAGACTCATGAGATGTCCCTTACTCCCACAGCCCTGTTGTCACCATCACACAAGTCATATTTGTCCTTTGCAGGTAAATTGCATGAATGACAGTCCCACAGTGCAGACAGTGTGTTGCTTTCTGGGAGGCCATGATATGTGACTCAGTAGCTTGGTCACATAGCAGAACTGTATAAATCGTGCCTTTGTTTCTTGGATGCCATCTCGGTAGGATAGACACATATGTCTAAAGTAGTGTTCTGTGGTACAGGTACATAACACAGAACCCCAACCCCTGAAGTTGTGTGAGTCTGCAGTTGGTAGGCCACATGTCCACACATGCACAACGAAGACACTTTCTGTACCCACCATGCCAGCCCCTTTATTTGTTATTCATGTGTAAAGTTGAAGTCTGTACTCTGGCAGTTGCCAATAAGGAATGCTTGCAGTGAGCAACTCTCGCAGAGTGTGAATGCGTTGGTCCATTGATGCCTAGGGAGTTTATCCTTCAGTTGCCACATGGGTTTGTAGTGTTTCATTGTGGCTCACAACACAGTATAGGTTGCTAGATCATGGGCTACCTGGTGTCAGTAAGCTTTCTTAGTTATTGTAGGCCATGAGATGGTTAGTGGGGTAGTCTGCAGATACAAATATATATGTCTGTAGTCATGTTCCTGTACTAATTAGCATATGTGTGTTCACACATGGTGATTATTGACAGATAGAAAAGTCCTAGCTTGGCATTACTGACATGCATGTGACTCAACTATCTATGATGAAACAACACCCATCAAAAAAAGGAACTATGGAGAGCCAGGGCCAAGAAGGTATGGACCCTGGGGCTTCACAGCCAGTAGAGTGCCCACTGCAGGAAAAGGTAGGAGGATCTCAGAGGCTGAGCCTGGAAAATCGCAGCGGTCCAGCTGGGGATGTCCTCCCAGCGTGAGTAGGGTGCCTGTCGGACCATGATGCCCATAATGGTCTGCATTCTGGCAGTGGCCTACCCAGACCTTGATGGCCATTTGAGGACAGCACAGCAGCCTCAAGGGGGTGAGTACATGATATATTCCTGCCTGCCACCTTGCCAAGTGAATGTGTTAGGTTCTGATAGCCCCACCCAGACAATTAGGGCTGAGCCATTTGAAACACAGTAGATGATTATTTGTATAGATATGTCATGTGTTATATACTAATGTACATTGCCTATTGTCTCAGGGACATAGGACACAACTGTGTACAATCCACAAACAACTTGCCATCCAGGGATGACATATGGATGTGTACAGTGTGTACAGTGACCAATCAAGTATTGAAGAATCAATGTAGCTTCCAATTGAGCAGAATGTTGAGGGCCTTCAACAAGTAGTTGCAAATCTCTGGGCCTCTCCAACTTCCAGGGACTAATGGCATCTACTGATGCACTCAAGAATATGTCGTAAGGGATGTGAGACTTTAATGGTGATTTTCCTGAGGCTTGCTGATTCATTTTGTTGAGGATTTAAGGGACATCTCTCCCTGACATACTGCACATGATGTCTACAGTGTCCATTTACGTTCCACATGTGTGGCCTATCTGAGCAACATAAGTACTACCTCCATGACTCCACTGGGACAAATACCACTTGGCGAAGTGTACATTGTGGAACTGCTTTTAGTGCGACATGAGTATTTCTATGTCACTTTCTCCAGGCTATTGTACTTTTGTCACAACATGGTTGGATTTTGGAGCATCCTTTCCTACAGTTGGGTTATTATGTATGTGGCAAGTAGATGTGTGCATGACCTTGTGTGGGATCTGTGGGAATGCAGTTGGCAATGGCCTATTATTGTATGATAACAGGTAACTGGGATCTGTTCCATAGGGCACAGCATTGACTTTGAGGATGATGAAGTCTCCTACCAGTTTAATGGTTACTGTGATTGCACAATTTCAGCTGTGCAATTGTAGTTTTCTGAGATACAGATTTTTCCTGTGGGCAACTGTAGACAGTTCAGATGGCACCCATGCATTTAGTATGGCTCATGTATGGGACACTTAGGTGGAGTTTGTTGCTGGGGCATACTTTATATCACGGTAATGTTTGCTAATGAGAGCTGTTGTTCAAGGGTGATCATGGACATGTCATGACCCTATTTCTCTGTATTTGCAGCACCACTCCAGTGAAGTGAAAGAGGCAGGGCACAGCAGAGTGGGGATGCATCTGGCCACAGGACCTCGGGTCAGGACACCATGGAGACAGAGGGACCCAATGGCCAGAACATCATCTTCATCATCAGAATCTTCCTCTAGTAGACACTCCTTAGTGGTGGTGGACCCATCTGGGCATAACTCTGTACCATCTTTGTCCACCACCCCCATACTATCACCACCCTCTCTGTTGCTCCCATCCAGTTGGCCGTGACCACGCACCCAAGAGGGTGGGTGTCTCCTTTGTCACAAGCACCTCTGCCTCCTCCCCGTTACCCTTGCTGCCCTCAGTAAGGAGGCTATTGACCTCCTGAAGAGAATCTCTGTGCATCAGACAGCCATTGTGAATGGCATCCAGGGACTGGCAACTTAACTGCAGCAGACTAATGCATTCCTGGAGGGCATTCAAGGTGCAATGTCTGGGCTACAGAGATCTTTTCAGGCTTTGGCCTCCACACTGATGACAGTCAGTCACCCTCTACCATCCACCCCCACCACCTCCCTCTTCCCAATCCAAATTCCCATTCCCCTACCTACTCCAAGCACACAAACCGATCTGCACGCACCCACCTCAACACACAAGACCAGCACACACAGATGCACGTACCACAAAACACACTGGCACAGACACAGCATGAGTCACCACTTTCCCAGACACACCCACAACCCCCACTGGCCCACACACAACATCAAGCATTCCCACAGGCACCACCACAACAGTCAGTGACACACCCACCAAACCCAGCATACATGCAGACATCACCACAACAGACACAGACATGCCTACCACTACGTCCCCCAGCACCTCCACCTATTAGCCCCCAAGACACACAAAAGCATACAGTCACCCATGCAACAGACATTTCAAAAAATATTTATAGAAACACATCATGATACACCTTGTGCAAAGTTTACACCTTCAACTCTTTGTGTGGGTTATGATGGGTCAAACTTTATGTTGAATCCATATTTTCTTACTGTAACAAACATTAGTTATTTAAAATGAAAATAAAAACAAAAACATCACCCCCTTCATGCTGCTGTTTATCTTTCAACTGTTTATCTTTCAACTGCCCATCAAGATGGGGATAGGCCGTTGCAAGTATGCAGGCCATTTGGGGGTTCAGGTTCCTACGCACACACTTGGCATGTTGGGACAACTGGCCAAGCTGGACTTCTGCTAACGTCTTGGTCAAGCATTGTAAGTCCTCCCATCGTTTTCTGCAGTGGATGCTGCTCCACTTGTAGACCCCCATAGTTTGCACCTTCGTGGCGTAGGCCTTCCATATCTCCTTCTTCTGATGGAAGTTGACCTGTATGATTATAAAAAATAAAAGAACAAAAAATGTGTATGACTTTTATTTTTTTAGGTTTTGATGTAACACAAATTTGAGAAATCATTCACAAAAATGTTTAAATATTAAAACAGCATAGTATTTTGTCCATTTTAAATGCTTTTAAAAAAAAGAAACACACACATTTGAAGTAGTTTGTTAAGTAACCTTATCCCTTGTTATGTCCTCATTTTAGTAACCCAGGCCAGTAGCATCATCTAGACTGTGTTATTTTTTGTAATTCCTAAATGCAAAAGTTTGTTTTGGTGTGTAAAAAGATTTATGATTATTCATATTATATCTGTATATTCATTTTTGAATGGACATATATTTTTTTAAATAAAAATGTAATTTAAAAATCCATATACATATATATATATATATATGTATATATATATATATATATATATATATAGTCACTAAATGTTACCCTGCACACAAGAAATCCTTTTCTTCTTAGTCATTTATTCAAAAGGCAAAGCACAATCCAATCCAATGCTTTATTACTACTCCAAGTCTTTTTTATTATACTGTGAATATATATATATATGTGTTCTAATGTTTGATTTTAATGTGCTGAAATGTAGTACTCATGCCCATTTATACTCATACTCTGAATATAGTATTGTGGTGAAACTGCATATAATCAGGTTTAATTTACAATTTTTGTTTTCCTTTTATAATTTCAAGATGTGCTTGTAACTATGTAATTCGAATGAGCATTGAATGCCATGTTAAGTAAGCATAACCAACGGCCTGAAACCTTTGATTTCTTGTGTCTAACTTTCAAAATGGATTTTTCCATTTGTTGCAGTATTCTTTCTTTGAAGGCGCATTCTTGAGAGTATACAGAAGAAAGTCCTGTTATGTGTATTGAAGATAATGGGGTACGGGAGGATACTTTGGCAAGGTCAAAGAAGAGCTAATGAACTGATAAGAAAATACTCCTGTTTGTGTACCAGACAAATATATGACTGAACAACTACCACCTAACCAACGACATGCTAAACCACTATTGCTGAACCACGAAGAAGCATAAACCATGACTTTTTTAACAAAGACGTCTAAACCTCAAAAAAATAATATTAAAGAGCAATATAACTAAACAACTATATCAACTACAATGTATACCGAAAAAACTACAATACTAAGCTAAAAACACGGTGAAAATTAAAACAAAGGTATTTTGGCTACAAAAAAAACATTTAAAAAATCAGCACAAATTCTAAACAAGTGAAGTAAACACAATTTTTAAATAAAGCATTTTTAAACAAAGAAATAAAACAGAATAGAATAACGAAAACAACACTCCATAAAAACGTAGTCCTACAATACTGTCTACAGCACCCAGAAGTATTTCTTCTCCTCATGAAAGGACGACAAGAAGGGAAAACATATCAAATTTGCACAAATAGTAAACTTAAAAATAAATATATGTTCAGTCAGAAATATATTCACAAAAAAATGTTGAAAATATATATATCTACATCCGTCCACCATTTTGTGTTCAGTATTACACAGAACGAGCAGTACAGAAACAGAGAGATTGAAATCTTGTATAACAGCACCATCTATTGATTTTAAAAGGTAAAAGGTATCTATCAAAAATATATAAATATATTTAAATTACAAAATAACAGTAAAGAAACGAATAAATAAATGACAGTTTATCTCTTTAAAATTATTACAGAGATAAATTTGAATGCAATAAACAAGAAAAAATAGGACATCTTTACAATAGAAGGTAAATGATTTCTGTTTTTTGAAAAAGTTTGAATAGAATGTTAAAAAAATGTGTTATACATTAGTATAAACATTACTATTCAATTAAATTCACCTGTAGAGAAATAAAAATAAAACTGACTTCACCTACCCAATAAAATACAAGGGCTACATACTATTTACCTCAAAATTGACTGCTAGGGAGAAAACGCATGACATTTTATTTTTAATATTATGCTTGGTACATACCTGAAACAAGTAGAAGATATGAACTAGCGAAATATTACTAGTGTCATTTTACTAGGTACTTACCTCCCAGGATACGTGAGATCAACCAGGTGGGGGGAAATTAGTAGTAAAAATCCACTGAATAGTTATCATACTGCATATGCAGAATAGCAACTGAGGGTAAAATAAGTCTTTAAAGTACACTAGGTACTTACCTCATACAAGTTATTGTACAATAATGAGCTGATAAAATTAAAATACAATTTCTACTGAATACATGACACAAAGTAGATACTGCAGAGCTACCAAACAATAAATAAAGAATGGAAAGAAAATACTACAGTTTTCTATTTGTTTATATAGATACCAAATACAAAACAAAAACGAAAGAAGAGCATCAAGAGTTTGAAGAACGTCTTGCCAAAATCTATCAAAGACCATCCACCCCAAAAAAGAGAAAAGTGAGTATAATCTTTAAAAAAACATGTAATTCACTTTCTAATATACAAATAGCTATAGGCAAGACATAGACAGTGATAATCTGATAAAACTGTTTTGCTAACAAGCAGAACAGGAACTCTGAAAAAAAAGGTACTCTAACTCTACTAAGAACATGTATGAGACAAAGTGGCGGACAGTACTACGATGGGAGGATAAATATCGTAACTCACTAAAGTACTTATGAAAGAGCAGGTGCTATAGAAGAAACATGGGAAAAATGAATTGTTCTAAGACTATTGAGTACTTTGGACCTAACAGATGCCGCAGAGTATCTACAGGAAAAATTACAACTATACCTCCTCTGCATACTTACCTCAGAGCAAGTGCAAGATAGGTACTAGAAGGCAAAAATAATATTTATGCTTAAGTGAATACTTATGTCAGGGCAAGTGCAGATTAGGAACCATGAGACAGATTAAGAAAAGTAACTCAGCTGAGTACTTACCTCAGCAGGTGAAAAAGAGGGGCTACGGAACAAAATTACAGTACTCTAACTGAACTGAAAACTTACATGATGACAAGTGTTGAAAGTAACCAAATTAATAATACAAAATAAAAGACTAAGGCCCTCATTACAACCCTGGTGGTAAATCCCACTTACCACCGTGCCGACATGCCGACGGCCGCCAACATACCGTGTCCACAGCGGAAATCCGTGACAGGTATTATGACCCACACTGAGAATTCCGCACTAAACAGACACCCACACAAGTCCGCCAGACCAAAGGTCAGTGATAAAATGGCGATAGCAAAATCAACACCATTACATCAACAGGAATACACCCACAGTATCACGACCCACGAATCAATGCGGGTGTCTTTCAACCACTGTAAACCATTGGCGGTACACACCCCTGCGCTCAAAATACACACACCCTTACAAAACCATGCCACATTGGACAATTCAAAATATACACACCTGACACACATACACACACCACACACTCACAACACTATAAAACACAACACATATTACCCACAACCCCTTACACTGAAATGTTTTGAAGAAGCAGAGAGAGAGAAAAGCAAAGACCACACCAGCATCCAGAGGCATACAACACCATCACTCATATACCATCCACGCATATCACACCACACATCCCAACACATCACCCCACGCATCACATCAACCATCACCTCACACATCACTCATACCACATCATGGCACCTCTAAGACACCCCAGGTTTTCTGAGGAGGAGCTCAGGGTCATGGTGGAGGAAATCCTCCAGGTAGAGCCACAGCTATTCGGATCACAGGTGCAGTAGACCTCCATAGCAAGGAAGATAGAGCTATTACGGAGAATTGTGGACAGGGTCAACTCAGTGGGACAGCATCCAAGAACAAGGGATGACATCAAGAAGCGGTGTAACAACCTACGTGGGAAGGTACGTACCGTGGTATCAAGACACCAGGTAGCAGTACAGAGGACTGGCGGTGGACCCCCACCTCCGCTCCCACAACATGGGAGGAGCAAGTCTTGGGGACTATGCATCCCGAGGGCCTCGCAGGAGTAGCAGAAGGACTGGACTCTGGTAAGGCAAATTTTTAATACTATATCCCCCCCACCCTACCTGCATACCATCACATACTCCCACCCTCACCCTCACTCCCATCACTCCACCATCTCCCACACACTCCACCATCATGACCCGCCACTCCCACAACCAAGCCCTGCATGCAACAACAATGTATGGACACCCTTCATAGACATGCATGTACACCCATCACCAAAGCATGTTCAATAGAGAGACTTGCCCAGGGCATACAATCACCACTCACACAAGGGCCAAGGCAATAGTGCAAGCACAGTAATGGAGGGAAACACATCCATTGCACAAGATGGCACACACAGATAAAATAACAATGCATTTACGCCCCTACAGGACCTCTACCCAACGTCATCGGGCAGGAGGTGCCAGCCATAGCCAGAAAAGACCCACAGTGATGACAGCATCTCTGCACGCCTGGCTCAAGATGACCAGCCTGGCCCATCAGGGACCTCTAGGCAGTCGGTTCCCCTGCCACAGTCCCAAGACCACAGAACCTCCCCCTATCAGGAAACACCACCACAGCACCCACCCAGCGGGCCCATGCCACTGTCCCCAGGACACTCAGCAGTGTGTCCAGCACTACAGGGACCCCAGGCAACCCCACAAACCCAGGACGATCAGGGACCTGGGGTCAGTGGCAGTGGGCACACGGTTCAGGGGACAGAGGCACAGGGCAACAGGGAAGTTGGGAGGACTGCTGTGTGACAGGGGGAGGACAGGGCCAGGGAACAAACCCTCTACGAGGCACTATCAAATATCAATGGAACATACCACCATTTCCAGGAGACCATGGGCACGGTACTGGCCAAGATTAAGGAGACCCAGCGGCTGCAGGAGGGACAATACATGGGGATCAGGGAGGACCTCACCAACATATACACCATCCTGGTCATCATAGCAGGGGTACTGGCTGACATAGGCAAGACCATGAGGGAGGCAGTGGCACAACAAATGGGCCCTGACACTAGCCAAATCAAGGAACTGCCCTCCACCTCCGCCGGCGCTAGTGGATAGGAGGCCCCGCCGCAGGACCAACAGGCCACCAGCACCCCACCCCCTGCAGAAGGAGAACAACCCTGCAAATGGTCCCTGCAATCCAGGCAGAAGACAGAGAACAATGCCAAGACCCCCACCAGGAAATAAGACTCTCCTGATTGTCACCCTTCTGTCCCACTCAGTTACCCTGTCCACATTGACCTGTGATTACTCCCCTTCCTATGCCACATTGGACAATGCACCTGTGATACCAAGAGACTGGACTCTTCTATGGACCTTCCTCCACCATCACCCCAGCCCATTGCACATACCCCTATGCTCATTAGCTCCTAAATAAACACCATTTAATCACAAACCAATCTGGAGTCAGTCTGATCTTTCACAAATGTATTATTACAACATCAGCAACAAATAGCAATGTAAATGTTTATTTGCTCATACCAATGTATTATAGTTGTTGGGCAGCAGTACATATAGCAGAAAGCAGAATGAGGTACCCAGATCTGAAAAATTGAAATCCAAAGTGAACTGTCAGTGTCCGTAGACAGAGGTTAAGAGGCTGACTTATACAATGTCCTACAGTATTCAGAAATGTGATGAGGGGTTACAGTCTCTTACCTGTGTGTCACTGGAAGTACTGCATGATGATGGTCGTTCGGTTGGCAATATCTTCTTCCTCTGCCTCCTCTTCCTCACTGTCCACAGGCTCCACCGCTGCCACAAGACCATTACCATGCTCATCCTCCTTCAGAAAAGGCACCTGGCATCGCAATGCCAGGTTGTGCAACATGCAGCATTCCACGATTATCTGGCACACCTTCTTTGGTGAGTAGTATAGGGAGCCACCTGTTAGATGGAGGCACCGGAATCTGGCCTTCAGGAGGCTGAAAGTCCTCTCAATAATATGCCTAGTTCACCCATGTGCCTCATTGTAGCGGTCCTCTGCCCTTGTCCTGGTATTCCTCAGTGGAGTCAGTAGCCATGAGAGGTTGGGGTAACCAGAGTCACCTGCAAATGTCGAGGGATAACTGTTAGACACACACTAACCTTTAGGGACTACTCCATACCCAGACACCTACTCATACTGTGTGGGGACCTTGGGCTAACCTATTAGCCACACCAGGTGCCTCTGGAGTTGGGCCATCACATAAGGGATACTGCCATTCTTCAAAATGTAGGCATCATGCACAGAGCCAGGATACTTGGCATTCACATGGGAGATGTACTGGTCCAACAAACACACCATCTGCACATTCATCGAACAGAAGCTTTTTCTATTTCTGTACACTTGTTCATTTCTGAGGGGAGGGGAAATGCCACATGTGTACCATCAATGCCACCAATGATGTTGGGAATATGTCCCAGGGCATAAAAGTGGCACCAATGATGTTGGGGATATGTCCCAGGGCATAAAAGTCAGCCTTCACTGTAGGCAAATCCTCCTTCTGGGGGAACATGATGTAGCTGTGCATGTGTTTCAGCAGGGCAGACAACATTCTGGTCAACACGTTAGAAAACATTGGCTGAGACATCCCTGATGCCATGCCCACTGTTGTTTGAAAGGAGCCACTTGCCAGGAAATGGAGCACTGACAGGACCTGAACTAGTGGGGGGATTCCTGTGGGATGGCGGATAAATGACATCAAGTCTGGCTCCAGTTGGGCACACAGCTCTTGGATTGTGGCATGATCAAGTCTGTGGGTGAAAATGAAGTGTCTGTCTTCCATTCTCGATAGGTCCACCAGGGGTCTGTACACCGGAGGATGCCGCCATCTCATCATCTGCCCCAGCGGTTGTGGCCTATGGAGGAGAACGGTGAGCAGAGGGTCATGTACCACATAGGTTGCACAAGTGTGTCTGCAGTAATGTGAGTAAATCCGTGTGTGGCGTAGTTAGCCCGTATATGTGCCAAAATGTGCTGTGACGCAGTTAGGTGCCATGCCATGTGCCCCCCTGAAATGGCGGCTGCCTGACCTGTGAGGAGGGACAAGGGGAAATGAGGTAACTGTGCTGGCGTTGTGCTGCATTGCAGTAGGCAGTCGAAGAACGCAGAGTAATTCAGCATTGATTATCATTGGGCCCTATGGGTTCCAGGAGCCAATGAGAATTGACGCCGGTGGTGACGATACGCACCACCGGGGACGTGACCACCATTTTTTATCTGTTCACTCGTTTGATACCTGACCTTCAACAGGAGAGGACCTACACTGCAAGTCCTGCTGTGACCTCAGTCTAGAAGTGACAATGGCTCGAGTGTCTGGGGAAAGGGCCCCAGCCTTCACTGCGGAGGAGTTTGACAAACAGGTGGATGGGGTCCTCCCCCAGTACACGCTACTCTATCGTCCTCCAGACAAACAGGTGAGTACACTGTGTACATGATGCATGGGCAATGCCTGTTTGGAGTGGTGTGGATGGAAGATACATGTGGGGGGGCTGAGGGGTGCATGTGAGGATGGTTAGTGTATGTGCCTCAGGGCATGGGTGGGAACTTGTGGGCAATTAGTCTGACGGTCCGGACGGGTGAGTAATTTCCTTTCCTTCTATACCTTTCCTCTAGGTCAGCGCTCACCAGAAGAATGGTATTTTGGCATGCCATCGCCAAGGAAGTGCGGACCCTGGGGGTCAATCATAGACAGAGCATCCACTGCCGCAAGAGATGGGAGGACCCGCTCCGCTGGAGCAAGAAGACAGCGGACGCCCAGTGCGGCTGACTTCCCAACGTGGAGGGGGTGCCTGTCGCACCATGACCCCCGATGTTCTGCATCCTGGCAGTGGCCCATCCGGAGTTGGATAGGCACTTGAGGCCATCACAGCAGCCACAAGGGGGTGAGTACAGTGTCATAAAGCTGACTCTGCGCGCTTTACGGAGTGTCTGGGTGGGGAATGTGGGCTGTGGGTTCCCCCAGGCCAGGGCGAACATGGCAGGGTAGGTCCCTTGTTGGGCAGGCTCTGAGGTACTCCAACCCCAATATTTTTAGTGGGCATCTACTACTGGGCAGGCTCCTGTGGGTTCCAGGTGTGAAGCAAATGGCGTTAGGCCTTGTACGCCATGGCCTGGTGACCTACCTAGTAACTGGTAGTGCATGGCCTGGTGCATAGGGCTGCTCCATGTTTGTTGTGTCCGCCAATGGTAGTGGTGTTGCTGGCATTGACCATGTGTGTTCTCTGTTTTCCCCCCTTCTTGTTTTGTCACCCAGTCCTTGTGTGCATTAGCATCATCTGGCAGAGGAGCAGAGGCACCAGTGACAGAGGGAGGTGCATCCCACATGGCCCAGGAGGGTGAATCCACGTAGGGTGAAGACACCAGTGGGGCGGAGGGTGAGGGGAGCTCCACGACGGGGACAGGCGGGGATACCAGCGACAGTGACTCCTCCTCTGATGGAAGCTCCCTGGCCGTGGCAGACACTTCTTTGCCCATCCCAACAACAGGTACAGCTGCCACCCCCCCAAGCACTGCCTTCCCAGCAGGCCCTCAGCGTGTTTCCCGTGCCTGCTCACCCAGGAGGGTGGGCATCTCCTTCGCCCCAGGCACCTCAGGCCCTGCCCCAGTCAGCCCTGCTGCCCTCAGTGAGGAGGCTATTGACCTCCTGAGATCCCTTGCTGTTGGGCAGTCAACCATTCTGAATGCCACCCAGGGTGTTGAGAGACATTTGCAGCAAACAAATGCATACTTGGAGGGCATTCATTCTGGCGTGGCGGCCCAACAGAGAGCATTTCAGGTTCTGGTCTCAGCACTGATGGCAGCCATTGTCCCTGTGTCCAGCCTCCCCCCTCCAACTTCCACTACCCAGACCGAATCCCCTCTACCTCAGCCTATCCCAAGCACACCTTTAGACCAGCATGCACACATATCAACACACAAAAGTAGCTCAGGAAAACATAAGCACCACACATCCCACAGGCACTCACACAAGCACCATACCCATGCACACATACCAACATCCACTGCCTCCACTGTGTCCCCCTCCTCCTCCACCTCCCTCCCAGTCTCGTCTCTACTCACACCTGCATGCACTACATCATCAGCCACTGCCTCCATCACCAGCACGCCCATCACTACACACCTCTCCTGTGCAATCACCACCCCCACTACCATTCACACATCCACTGTGTCCTCTCCCAGTGTGTCTGTGAGCCCTCCTCCCAATGTGAGCCCTCCTCCCAAAGTACACAAACGCAGGCACACACCCACTCAACAGCCATCTACCTCACAACAGCCTCCAGCCCATGCACCTTCACCCATACTCAGCAGATGTACACCTCCTACAACCACTACCTCTTCCTCCACTCCCACACCCCACCATCCCATCCCAGTGTGTCTAAAAAACGTTTCCTAGCTAACATTAACCTCGTTCCTACACCTCCCCCCCACCGTCCTTCCCCTAGGGTCAGCAAGAAGGGTCAGGAAGAAGGACCACCTCTTTCCACCACCTGCAAAGGTCAAAAAGGGGCCAGCTTCCAGCAGGGGACAGTCACACCACCCATCCAGCATGGCCTCGCCCAAACATGGAGTGGACAGTTTCAAGGTCCCTGCAGTGACTGTCAAGATGGGGAAGGGCCACAAGCCAAATGGCATGTCACTTCAGGGCACAATGTCTCCTGGTGAGGGGCTGGTGACCCCCATATCATCAGGGATGCCAGCCACATGCACAACAGTTACCACCGCCGCTCCGATCGCCACCTGCACCACCACCTGCATCCCCACCTGCACCGCCATCTGCACCGCCGCTGCCACAACGTCAGGCTGTAGTACCCTCCCCAAGGATCAGCCATCCGAGGTTGCCGGAGACGGTGTGGTGTCTCCATCCACCACATCAGTCACTTGCACCATGGCCAGCACTGGCAGCATCTCCGCCACAGCCACCGCCACCTGCACTACCATCAGCACCGCCACATGCACACCCAATGCCACTCTGTTGGATGTCAGCCCCATCCCCAGTGCGCAGTCATCAGAGTCTGCAGGTGACGTCCTGGACCCTGGACACGCCACTTGAGACACCACCTCCAGCACTGACACAAACCAGCAATTGGCAGCCTAAGTCACCGCAGGATGGAGTGTGGCTCTGCCTCCATGGAGTATCATGCTACCTGTTCCTGGTACATCACGTGGCTAAGACACCCAGGTGAGAGGATGTCAACTGGCACTCCCCCGGTGCAGCATCACTGGGCACAAAGCCCCCTCCAGTACCAGTGGAGAGATGCATCCACTCACTCTATCCTTGGCAGGATGAAGCACACTGGGCACAAAGCCCCCTCCAGAACCAGCGGAGAAATGCATCCACTCACCCAGTCCTTGGCAGGATGAAGCACACTGGGCACAAAGCCTCCTTCAGAACCAGTGGAGAAATGCATCCACTCACCCTTTCCTTGGCAGGGTGAAGCACACTGGGCACAAGGCCCCCTCCAGAACCAGTGCAGAAGCCATCCACTCCAGAGACTGTGGCTTTGCACTCCCCAGGACCAAGCAGTGGGCAGTGCACCCACTTGAGAGACTTGAGAGACTGTGGCTTTGCAATCCCCCGAACCAAGCAGTGAGACTGTGGCTTTGCACACCCCAGGACCAAGCAGTGGGCAGTGTACACACTTGAGAGACTTGAGAGACTTTAGCTTTGCACTCCTCAGGACCAAGCAATGGAGAGTGCACCCACTTGAGAGACTTGAGAGACTCTGGCTTTGCACTCCCCAGGACCAAGCAGTGGGCAGTGCACCCTCTTGAGAGACTGTGGCTTTGTACTCCCCAGGACCAAGCAGTGGGCATGGAGCCCCCTCGAGGAGCAGTGACGTTGTACCATCATCCGGCTGAGGTTCCCCCCTCCCCTTCCCCATGAGATGCCTGTTTTTTTCAACCTGATGCCCCTGCACTATTTTCTCTGTTTTGAGGCAGGTGTCATGTGTGGGCTTCGCCCATGCTTTTTGGGACCACTGGTCCATGGACATTTCATGGGACAGTGTACGGACTTGTGTACTTGATGTAAATATTTGTGTCTACTGATTATTTGCTGTTCTATTGATCTATCTGATTGTTCCAATATAACCCTAGTTAAACTCATTTCCTTTTGTCCTTGCGTTCTTCCAAGGGGTGACAGGGTGTATCGGTGATGTTATTGGATATGTGTATGTGTATGTTGTTGTGGGTGGGGGTGTTGCATGTCATGTGTGTGTGTGTGTCACTCTCTTTTCCCTCCTCCCCTCCCCTGTGTGCTAGGTGCAGTACTCACCGTCACCGTCATCGTGGCCGCCTTCTTTCCACTTCGTGGTGTATTAATAGATGCAGCAACATGGGTAGGATCTGCAATTTGGGCTCCATGGCATCCTAGTTCTTCCTTGGATGTCGAAAGGTGAGTGGTTTCCCTTCTGTGTACTGTTTCTGCTGTGCTTTTGATGGCATTGGCCCCACCCCAGAAAAGCTGGCGGATTGGTGCCTTGTAATAGTGTGGGCGTTACATTGTCTTCCGCCTGTCTGTTGGCGGTTAACGCCGCGGTGTTTGTGGCTACCGCCGTGGCGGTCGGAGTGTTAAAGTGGCTGTCTGTGTTGCCGGTTTCCGTCATGGCCGTGATCCCATTTTTTTTCCCGCCGGCCTGTTGGCAGTATTACCGCCACTTTAACACTGACCGCCAGGGTTGTAATGAGGGCCTAAATACTAAGGGGGTTATTCTAACTTTGGAGGAGGTGTTAATCCGTCCCAAAAGTGACGGAAAAGTGACGGATTTACCACCAGCCGTATTACGAGTCCATTATATCCTATGGAACTCGTAATACGGCTGGTGGTATATCCGTCACTTTACCGTCACTTTTGGGACGGATTAACACTCCTCCAAAGTTAGAATAACCCCCTAAATTCTTTACTTTAAAAAAAAAATCCAAATAAGAAAATAACCACAGGAGAACGTCCAAAACCTGAAAAAAACAATATCTAGAAAATAAAGGAGCTGACCCAAAAAAATAAAGTAAGTAGAATATTAAGGAAAGATAAATTAAATAATAACTGTAATGTATACATAGATGAACAATTTACCACGGGCCAGATGTGGACACTACATACAAGGTCAAATTTACTATTAGACCTCCACATAAAACTGGCCTCAGAGTAGGTGCTGGACAGTGACTAAAGGCTAAAATGACTATTCCAACTCCACTGACTACTTATGTCACAGTAGGTGCTGAATAGTGATAAAAGTATAAATTACTATTCCAACTCCAGAAAGTGCTTACCTTATTGTAGATGCTGAACAGTGATTAAAAGTCAATTTAGCATTCCAACTCCACTAAGTACTTACCTCAGGGCAGTGATAGACAATGACTGGAAGCAAACATACTATCCAAACTGCACCAAATACTTATGTCACAGCAGGTCGAAGACAGTGAGTATAGAGTAAATTTACTATTCCAACTCCACCAAGTACTTACCTCAAGGCAGATGAGAGACAATCACTAAATGTCAAATTTACTATTCCAACTCCACCAAAAACTTAAATGACTGCAGGTGCTGGATAGTGACTAAAGGCTAAAATTACTATTCCACCTCCACTGACTACGTATGTCACAGTAGGTGCTGGATAGTGATAAAAGTATAAATTACTATTCCAACTCCAGAAAGAGTTACCTCATTGTAGATGCTGAACAGTGATTAAAAGTAAATTTAGCATTCCAACTCCACTAAGTACTTACCTCAGAGCAGTGATGGACAATGACTGGAAGCAAACATACTATCCAAACTGCACCAAATACTTATGTCACAGCAGGTTGAAGACAGTGAGTATAGAGTAATTTTACTATTCCAACTCCACCAAGTACTTACCTCAAGGCAGCTGAGAGACAATCACTAAATGCCAAATTTACTATTCCAACTCCACCAAAAACCTAAATGACGGTAGGTGCTGGACAGTGACTATGGAGGAAATGTACTCTTACAACTCCACCAAGTACTTACCTTAGAGTAGGTTCTGAACCGTGAATAGGACAAAATTTACTATACCAACTCCTCCAAGTACTTACGTCAGGGAAGATGAGTCACTAAATGCCAAATTTACTATACCAACTCCACCAAATACTTACGTGAGGGCATGTGCTGGACAGTGAGTATAGAGGAAATTTACTATTACAACTCCACCAAGTACTTACCTCAGGGCAGGTGATGGACAGTATGTAGGGGAAAATTACTAAACAAACTCCACCAGGAAGTAACATCAGGGCAGGTGGTAGACAGTGATTACAGATAAAATGACTATTCAAACTCCATCGGGTACTTACCTCAAAGCAGGTAATGAAGAGAATCTATGGGTAAAATTACTATTTCAACTCCACCGGATACTTACGTTAGGGTAGGTGCTGGAAAGTGTTTAGTAGCACATTTACTATACCAACTGCACCAAGTACTTACCTTAGAGCAGGTGCTGGACTGAGAATGGGGACAAATTAACTATACCAACTCCACTGAGTACTTCCTTAGGGCAGGAGATAGACAGTCACTAAATACCAAATTTACTATTCCAAATCCACAAAATACTTACTTAGGGTCAGGTACTGGACAGTGAGTCTGGAGCAAATTTACTATTACAACTCTACCAAGTACTTACCTTAGAGCAGGTGCTGAACATTGAATAGGGCAAAAGTTACTAGACCAACTCCACCGAGTACTTACCACAGGGCCAGTGAGAGACAGTCACTAAATGCCAAATTTTCTATACCAACTCCACCAAATACTTATGTGAGGGCAGGTGCTGGACAGTGAGTATAGAGGAAATGTACTATTACAACTCCACCAAGTACTTACCTCAGGGCAGGTTATAGGCAGTATATAGGGGAACTTTACTAAACAAACTCCACAAGGAAGTAACATCAGGGCAGGTGGTGGACAGTGATTAAAAACAAACTTACTATTCCAACTCCACCAGGTACTTACCTCAAGGCAGGTAATGAAGAGTGTCTAAGGGCAAAACTACTATTCCAACTCCACTGGATACTTACGTTAGGGTAGGTTCTGGACAGTGATTAGTGGCAAATTTACTATACCAACTCTGCCAAGTAGTTACCTTAGAGCAGGTGCTAGACAGTGAATAGGGCCATCTTAACTATACCAACTCCACCGAGTACTTACCCCAGGGCAGGAAATAGACAGTAAGTAAATACCAAATGTACTATTCCAAGTCCACAAAATACTTACATGAGGTCAGGTGCTGCACAGTAAGTATAGAGGAAATTAAATATTACACCTCTACCAAGTACTTACCTTAGAGCAGGTGCTGGACAGTGAATAGGGCAAAATTTAGTATACCAACTCCACCGAGTACTTACCTCAGGGCAGGTGAGAGACAGTCACTAAATGCCAAATTTACTATTCCAACTACACCAAATACTTACGTGAGGGCAGGTGCTGGACAGTGAAAATAGAGAAAATTTACTATTACAACTCCACCAATTATTTACCTCAGGACAGGGGCTGGACAGTATCTAGGGGAAAATTACTAAACAAAGTCCACCAGGAAGTTATGTCAGGGTACGTAGTGGACAGGGATTAAAAACAAAATTATTATTCCAACTCCACCAGGTACTTACCACAAGGCAGGTAAAGAAGAGTATATACGGGCAAAATTACTATTCCAGCTCCACCAGATACTTACGTTAGGGTAGGTGCTGAACAATGTTTAGTGGCAAATTTACTATACCAACTCCACCAAGTACTTACCTTAGAGCAGGTGCTGGACAGTGAATAGTGCCAAATTAACTATACCAACTCCACTGAGTACCAACCTCAGGGCAGGAGATAGACAGTCACTAAATACCAAATTAACTATTCCAACTCCACAAAATACTTACGTGAGGGCAGGTGCTGGACAGTGAGTATAGAGGAAATTTACTATTACAACTCCACCATGTACTTACCTTAGAGGAGGTGCTGGACATTGAATAGGGAAACATTTACTAAACCAACTCCACCAAGTACTTACCTCAGGGCAAGTGAGAGACAGTTACTAAATGCCAAATGTACAATACCAACTCCACCAAATACTTACATGAGGGCAGGTGCTGGACAGTGAGTATAGAGGAAATTTATTAGCACAACTCCACCAAGTACTTACCCCAGGGCAGGTGCTGGACAGTATATAGGGGAAAATTACTAAACAAAGTCCACCAGGAAGTTATGTCAGGGCACGTAGTGGACAGGGATTAAAAACTAAATTACTATTCCAACTCCACCAGATACTTACCTCAAGGCAGGTAATGAAGAGTGTCTAAGGGCAAAATTACTATTCCAACTCCACCGGATACTTATGTTAGGGTAGGTGCTGGACAATGTTTAGTGGCAAATTTACTATACCACCTCCACCAAGTACTTACCTTAGAGCAGGTCCTGGACAGTGATTAGGGACAAATTAACTATACCAACTCCACCGAGTACTAACCTCAGGGCATGAGATAGACAGTCACTAAATACCAAATTTATTATCACAGCTCCACCAAATACTTATGTGAGGGCAGGTGCTGGACAGTGAGTATAGAGGAAATTTACTATTACAACCCCACCAAGTACTTACCTCAGAGCAGGTGCTGGACATTGAATAGGGTAAAATTTACTAAGCCAACTCCACCAAGTACTTACCTCAGGGCAAGTGAGAGATAGTTACTAAATGCCAAATTTACTATACTAACTCCACCAAATACTTACATGAGGACAGGTGCTGGACAGTGAGTATAGAGGAAATTTACTATTACAACTACACCAAGTACTTACCTCAAGGCAGGTGCTGGACAGTATCTAGGGGAAAATTACTAAACAGAGTCCATCAGGAAGTTATGTCAGGGCAGGTAGTAGAGAGGGATTAAAAACAAAATGACTATTCTAACTCCACCAGATACTTACCTCAAGCCAGGTAATGAAGAGTATGTAAGGGCAAAATTACTATTCCAACTCCACCGGATACTTACATTAGGGTCGGTGTTGGACAGTGTTTAGTGGCAAATTTACTATACCAACTCCACCAAATTCTTACCTTGGAGCAGGTGCTGGACAGTGAAAAGGGCAAAATATACTATACCAAGTCCACTGAGTACTTACCTCAGGGTAGATGATAGATAGTCACTAAATACCAAATTTACTGTTACAACTCCACCAAATACTTACATGAGGGAAGGTGCTGGAAATTGAATTTAGAGGAAATTTACTATTACAACTGCACCAAGTACTTATCTCAGGGCAGGTGATGGTCAGTATCTAGAGGAAAATTATTAAACAAACTCAACCAGGAATTTACGTTAAGGCAGGTGGTGGACAGTGATTAAAGGAAAAATTACTATTTCAACTCCACCAGGTAATTATCTCAGGGCAGGAAATGAAGAGTGTGTAGGAGCAAAATTACAATTCTAAGTCCACTGAGTACTTAATTCAAAGAAGATTCTCCACAGTTCATGAGGACAAATTTTGTAATCCAAAGAACACTTACAAAGGGCATATGCACCACATTGACTAAGTGGCACATTTAGTAACCAAATCCACCAGATAATTTCGATTAAAAGTCAAGATGGTTTTAAAATGTTTCTTTTTGTATTATTTACAGATTTTGAAAGAATGGCATCACAAGCTGATTTCTGAAATTTGAAGGGTATCTTTATTGCAGAGATAAAATGTATCAACTCAGGAGTCATTGGAGGGATGTACAATACTTGTCTTCACATTGCAGAGGCAGAGCTGTTACTCTCGAAGATACCGTGGTGAAGACAACAGAGCATAACCACTCTGCCTCTGCAATGGAAATAGAGGTAAGAGAACATGTACAGAAAGTAAAACACTTTGCACACACCCCCAATGATTCCTGTGGACAGGTGCTAAGGAAAGTAGCACAAAGTATTCCCGTGCAGGTTGCAGGTAACATGCCTTCAATACCAAATCTTAGACGAATGTTTCAACGGGAAAAACTGGCAATCAACCCCAACATGTAACACCACAATCCAATGCAGATATTAACATCCCCCAGAACTACTTACCTTCTCAAATGAAGCATTCCTCGTGCATGACAATGAAAACCCTAAAAAAGAGAATTTTTATATTTAGCACAACTCACAACTTACTAATCCTAGAAAATAGTGAACATTGGATGATGGATGGAACATTTAAATCTACACCCCATCCATTCACCCAAATTTACACTATACATGCTACAGAAAATAACACTACAGTCCCCCTAGTGTATGCATTGTTACCTGACAAACATTCCTCTACTTACAATGAGTTTTTATCAGCAATCAGAACCAAAATAATTAATAAAAGACCTAGAAAAGTAATAATTGATTTTGAATTGTCAATGATAAACACAATAATATAAATATATTCAGAAACACAAATACAAGGATGCTTTTTCCACTTTTCAAAGGCATAATGGGGTAGAATTCAAAAGTCATCCTTAAGTAAAGAATATTTCTCAGACTGCATACTACAATTTGAATTAAGGAAACTAACTGCATTATGCTTTGTACCACCAGATAAAGTAGATGAATATTACACAAGTATCACAGATTCTAACTATAACACGGCAAATAAAGACAAATTGGCACCATTACTAAATTACGTCGAAGAAACATGGAATGGACACCTAAGCAGATCAGGTCGCAGAAGAAAACCTAGATTTCCAATAGAGTGGTGGAACTGCTACATGACCTGTTTAGAAGGTGGTGCAAAGACTAATAATGCCATTGAGTGATGGCACAACTCCTTCAAGAAAGCAATTGGAAAACCCCATCTAAACCTATATCATTTCATGAAAAGTTTGAAGAATGAGCAAAGTTTCCAAGAAATGAGGCTTGCTCAGTCAGTGTCTGGTAGCCTGAACCCACTCACAACCCAAAAGAGCAAAGAAATGTCAGATTTTTTTTGGCCAAAATACTAGAATTTCCTTTAATCGTGGCTTCAGACTACCTTGACAGACTAGCATATATACTAAATTTCTAACAAGCACTAACCTAATCACCATTATTACCCAGTTTCAAAAAGAACATGAATTAAATTGCATTTTTTTAAAATTATTTTTAAACTGAATTATTCCAACAATAAAAGTTCCACCTTTGGCAGTTTTCATGTCTTAATGCAATAATCATACCATCTCTGCATCTCTCACTGTAGAAATCTTCTTCTTGGTTGATACAGAAGAAGCATTTTAGACTGCAAAATTAACAATAAATAAATTAATCATTCTGAAAATAATTAAAATTGGTTATACAAAATTGATGATGAATAAAAAAATATATAGATGATAACAACTTTACAAAAAATAAATAAAAATAACATTTTACCAAACTACAAAGTATGTGAAATACCCAATAATATATAGGCCAAAAAAACATGTTGTCCCTAAGAAAGGAAAAAAAGTGACTCACATACTGGCCAAAGCTACAACATTTAAAAATAAAAAATAACAAAAAAAGCAAAAAGGCATGAAAACAAAACAAAAGAGAGTATTATTATAAAAATAAACAAATACGAAGGCTGTTAGGATATGGTAAATATTTTTTTTTTAAACTGTACAATTGCCTACTCCGTCGACCACAAAAAAAATAATTACAGGCAAAAATACAAAATTTCATTTTTATTTAAAAAGCAGCACCATTCTTTATCAATACCGGTATCCATTGCTAACCTGTATGGGAACAAAACTTAAACATTATAAACATTTCGAACTTCAAAAAGCTACTCTCTAACTTACAAGTACCTCCGATATCTATCTCTGCAATAAGAAAAACCTCAAACATACTGTACAAGGAATTTAATTTAACTTACCTGACCGAGGTGTATGCTTCCATCCGTTATTGACCAAGACGCTCCACTGAATGAAGAAAGAGACATCAAACGACATAAACAGAGAAAAACAGTAAAAATAGAAAAATGACTATTTCTCTCATAGGAAACAATGGAAAAGAGAGAGAAATATCACTGAAAAGGCTTTAAAAAATGTAAAAACATTTTTAAAAAAATCTGTAAGAATATGTAAATATTAAGTTATGAATAAAAATGTTTTTTTGTATTTTTTAAACTATTTAAAAAAACATTAACATTTAAAAAAATTGGAAAACTGTGTTTTTAATTTTTTTTAAATATGTTTGCATGAGAAAATATTTTATTATTGGTGCAAAAAAAATTCTAAACTGCAATAGAATTAGAAGAAAGTAAAAGCAAAATATAATATCTGTGATTTTAAAAAAAATATAGTTGAAAAAAGAAGTTAATATTTGAAAAATATACATTCTTGTAATTATGCATCTAAAAAATCAATTATTAAACACATAACACATACAAATAAATATTTACATTACCATAAAAATTCTATCATTTCCAAATTAATAAAAACAAAATTAATAAGTATTCAGAATAATCCTAATTTTTTTTTACAATTATGAACAATTAAGAAGAAAAAATCAAGCAATGAGAATGAAAAAATAAGGAAGAATTATTTGAAAATAATAAACATTTTACATATTAACCATTATAATAAATATTTCAATATTATATTAATGCATAACTATATTAGACTAAAAATACAAAACAAAAACATTTTACAGAGGAAAGCAAAATAAATAAAAAGAAAAAAGAATTAGTTCACAGTTATTACATTTAATAAACTTCCCCCCATAACCCCTGCATCCCATATATCCCGCCCCTTATTCTGCTGCATGTTTTTTAAACAAATAACAAAAGAAAAAAATACTCAAGTGTTTAAATTAATACCTGAGTATTAAAACACTTCCCCACCCATAACCCCTGCATCCCATTCGTCCCACCCCTTATTTCCGCAGCATATTTAAAAAAATAATAAAAAATTACTCAAATGATTAAATTAGTACCTGGGTATTAAATACACTTCCCTACCCATAACTCCTGCATCCCATACATCCCGCTCTTTAACCCAATGCATAATAATACACTTCCCCACCTTTAATCCCTGTATCCCATATATCCCGCACCTTATTCCGCTAGATGTTTTATTGAAAAAAATACAAAAAAAATACTCAAGTGTTTAAATTAATACCTGAGTATTAAGACACTGCCCCCTATAACCCCTGCATCCCATATATCCCACCCCTTATTCCACTACAAATTTAGAAAATAAAATAATAACTCAAGTGCTTAAATTAATACCTGAGTATTAATACACCTCCCCACCCATAACCACTGCATCCCATATATCCCACCGCTTATTCCACTACATGTTTTTTAACAAAAAACAAAAAAAAACTCTGTGTTTAAATTAATACCTGAGTATTGATACACTTCCCCACCCATAACCCCTGCATCCCAGATATCCCGCCCCTTAACCCGATGCATATTAATACACTTCCCCACCCATAACCCCTGTATCCCATATATCCCGCCCCTTGTTCCACTACATTTTAGTAAAACTTATAGACTTTAAAACCTAAGAAAAAATGTTTTAACCCATCCATGCCCCCCAAAAAACCCTAGTAATAATATTGCTCTCAGAAAAAAAAAAAATATATATATATATATATATATATCAAACCAAGGGCCTTTCAGGGATAGAGTGACGCATAAATTATGCAAAACACAAAGGAGAACTCTGGGAAGTTCCCAATTTTAGATGGAGACCTGCTCTAGTAAGGAGCACCCTGCAACACCAGCGACACTCTAGATTTGCTCACCTCAAATGTCTGCTTATCTAGCAAAGTCTTTAAGCATAGGATTAGCGCTGCATGTTTGTAAAAAAAAAATACAAAAAAATTACACAGCTTTTAAATTAATACTTGATTATAACTAGACATCCCCACACACACAACCCCTGCATTCCATATACCCCACTATTTATTCAGCTCCATTTTAAAATAATCTTATACATTTAAAATAAGAAAAATATATACACTCCCCCGAAAATAATACCCCTATTAATAATACTGCTGCCACACACAAAATAATATTACCCCTCTATCCCTTACTTCCCATCCATTCAAAAAAGTGTAAATAAATATTTATATTCATATATATACATATATATACATAAATATATTTTTTAATATATATATATATATATATATATATATATATATATATATATATATATATATATGGATAGATAGATAGCTAGATAGGTAGATAGATAGATATAAAATTCTAAACAGGTAATAATTCATATAAAAACGTACCTAAAAATAAAAGCAAAACAACTAATAAACCATAACATAAACTTACCTTAAAATCCGTTGTTGAAGCAATCGTTGTTGAGGCAAATTTGTTCTTTAGACAGTAATTGTTCTGTACTTCGTGGTACAGACTTATTAGTTGTTTAGGAGTTGTTGTTCAGGCAGGTCGTTGTTCACACCTTGTTGTCCAGGGTGTTTCCCGTACCAGACACCAAGAGACTTTCAAGGTCATCCTGATGTCTAATTCGTGGGATGTGAGTTTTGATGGAAGTTGCCAATTTCAACTGTGCACAGAAGACAGAAATCTACTGGTGTTGGTGACATCGCCTTCTCGAAGGTTCTGTAGGTTTAATTGGAATTCACCTAGTCGGACGAGAGCAGACTCCCTTGAGACTTGGAGGGGTACAGACCTCTCTACTTTGTATTCCTTTGTGTGGCTTTACGCCATATACCTTCTCTCTATCAGAACCTTTACTGAGGTTTATGCTATGTTGAGACCTTCCTCTATTTCCTGAGACTTATTTAGGTTTTCCCTATAGCTTATTTTATTGTATTTAGATTAACTTAGATGATCTAATGATTAGACAAGAGAACCACAATTGATATAGAGATCATCAAATTCTGTTTCTCATCTTTTGTTTTGCTTCAATTGAGATTCTTGTATGCCTTATGTGTATACGATTTAACCTCATTCAACGCTCTACTTCATCTTTTGGTGATTCTCTAACTATCTAGTATGTTTTGAGATTCATTTGCATAAGTTTGGCTTTTAATTCATAACAAATCTTTGAACTTTATTCTTTGTCTCCTGCATTAAATGAGTGAGGAAATAGGTTACACTGTTAATTGATTTGAAGGATTTGTTTACCTTTCCTTTACCCCTAAAGTACCCCTGTCTGATGAAGAGAAGCAAGAAAATGTGCCCAGCGTCATCAGGATTTACTACTTGGAACTTTGCCCACAATGGTACTAGGGACTCACGAAAAGACCTTCTCTGCCTCAAAGAAATGTGTTTAAGCTGATGTCAATTATGTACACTTTGCTTTTGAGAATGAGTGGTAGGAATCTTTAGGACGTTGATGTGCCCTGCAAAAATGCTGTGATACATAGCCAGCATTGATGGTTGCACACAGGCATTCTCAGCCACTCTTGATAGTTGCACTTAAGGGGATTTGATGTACTCTGGTAAGGGGATGCACTTCCTCTTTATTCGAGGAATTAAGAAAGAAGCCCCAAACAATCTTGCACTGGAAAACCCCATGTGAGTACTGTTTTTTTTATCTCAGCAGTGTATAACCACTTGAACACTTAGGGGCATATTTATACTCCGTTTGCGCCGAATTTGCGTCGTTTTTTTCTACGCAAATTCGACGCAAAACTAACTCCATATTTATACTTTGGCGTTAGACGCGTCTAGCGCCAAAGTTCATGGAGTTAGCGTCATTTTTTGGCGTGAACACCTACCTTGCGTTAATGAGATGCAAGGTAGGCGTTCCCGTCTTAAAAAATGACTCCCAGGCATGTGCGTGGTATTTATACTCCCGGGCAAAAATGACGCCCGGGAGTGGGCGGGGCAAAAAACCCTGCATTTGCGCCTCTTTTTAACGCCTGGGTCAGGGCAGGCGTTAAGGGACCTGTGGGCTCAGAATGAGCCCAGAGGTGCCCTCCCCTGCCCCCAGGGACACCCCCTGCCACCCTTGCCCACCCCAGGAGGACACCCAAGGATGGGGGGACCCACCCCAGGGACATTAAGGTAAGTTCAGGTAAGTATTTTTTTTTAAAAAAAATTGTGGCATAGGGGGGCCTGATTTGTGCCCCCCAACATGCCACTATGCCCAATGACCATGCCCAGGGGACAGAAGTCCCCTGGGCATGGCCATTGGCCAAGGGGGCATGACTCCTGTCTTTGCTAAGACAGGAGTCATTTCTATGGGGGATGGGCGTCGTAAAAAAATGGCGTAAATCGGGTTGTGGCGATTTTTTTGCCTCAGCCTGACTTGCACCATTTGTGGACGCCCATACGCCATTTTCCCCCTACGCCGGCGCTGCCTGGTGTACGTCGTTTTTTTTAACGCACATGAGACAGCGCCGGCGGCTAACGCCGGCTAACGTCATTCAATAAATACGGCGCCCGCATGGCGCTTCAGAATGGCGTTAGCCGGCGCTAATTTTTTTGACGCAAAACTGCGTTGGCGCAGTTTTGCGTCAAAAAGTATAAATATGGGCCTTAAAGCGTAGGACTCATTGGTATGATCAACCGTTCTTCTAACTCATACTTTCTCTCTCTATTCTGGTTTCAATGGTAGGACTCTGAGATTACTCTGACTGAGCATTCAATTACATTACAGCCATGAAAACAAAAGATAACCAGGAGATTGGACATGCATTGTCAGAATGTTACCTGATGTCTTCAAATGTCAAATTGCATGGACAATGCAGCACTTGTAACATGCCTTTTGCCAGCATAGCAGACTCATGCTCAAACCCTGCCACGTCTGAAACACACCACAGTGCAGAAACATGCATGACCTATCATGCAAGCCATAACAGCCTCCCTTTATTGAACAAACTGGAAGATTTAACCCCTAATCCTACAGCTCCATTTAAAAAAGCTTAACGACTTTCAAATGAAAAAGCAACTAGAAGGTCTTTGACACACCTGTGAAAGTTTTCTTGTAATGCTTTTCGGTATTTCTTTCAATTGTTATTCTTCTGTAATCTGTGTTACTATTGGGACTGTCAATGTGGTATCTTAAAGGGTTCACATTTACTTAAAAAATGAAAATAAGGTCTCCCCATATATAGTCTCTGTCAGACTTCAAAGACTTTTTGGTCCCTCTGGACTCAACAAACAAATCTAGCAGTTTTTGCCTCCTGTAGTATGGCTAATTATTCTGATTAGTGTCTTGCAGAACTCAACAAAATCTCCCTCAATGCCCACCATTAGCCTCAAATTTGTTTGGGGTGGAAGACATTTTAGACATGATCTAATTATAGGTTGCATTTTAGCATATTTCAATTTAATTCAAAAAGACGTATTTTTAATAAGTAGTCCAACAGCTGCTACCTTGTCATGGGACGAATCATTCATAATAATGAAATATCCAGTTTAACTAACTATGAACATTTCTTATGAGTGCTTAAATGAATTTTTGATTGACTTGATGCTGAAGTCTCTATAGAATGGGTATTAAGCAAAGTAGGTTTTTAATGGTCATGTAAACTTACATTGTTTCAATCCATTAACCACATAGGCCATTCCATTCAAAATATTTTAGGGATAGTACTGTCATGGATGTTAGAAGTATAACTACGAGGCCTGGTGTAGCTGTTGTCACTCACGCTGAACTCAAACTCACCTGCTAGGGTCACCTAATACATTGTGTGACAAAGAAAATGGCCTAAATAAATTGTGGGTGATACTGATTCATTGCTGCAATTTACTGCTGGGCTTCTTTAGGCCATGATATGAAAAGGTCAGCCATTCACTTCACACTAGATCATAGCAAATGTTGTTTTGTGTCCCAGAAAGTTGCCTAGGATAGTTTTGAACCATTTGCATACCAGTGTGTGAATATCCACAAGCCCCGGTACTATGACACCATTAAGGCTATAACAACATGGGTTTTCATCTTATTTGCATTGCCTCTTCCTAAACACCCTGTAGGATTACAAAGGAGACGATGTTCCAAGGGAGTACCTTCCACTTTCAAGAATCAAAAACCTCCTTTTGGAGGGTTTGGTTGGCGACCACAAATGCAATTGTATTTATCAATGGTTTGTGACCATAACTGTAACTCTCTTTTAGGAAGGGAAGTCCCTTTCATGAGTCTTCGCAAGTGCTATTTAAATATGATTTGCAAAATAGGTTTAATAAATAGAGAAGACATTTTTAGGGTTGTAAGCCTCCCTGATTTTGCGAACTGCAAGGATTGCAATAGCAAAATGGCTTTGTTGGGACTACAGTCCTTTGTTTTGTACATTTGTAGGATGTGCCATGATTATATAGTCAACGCTATGCTCCTGCAGTCCGTGCTGTGATAATGCAATTGCTTCTGTGCTGCATCAGTCTCTGTTTTGCTCCTGAAGTAATTGCTGTACTTCAACCGTCCTAGTTGCTCCTTCACTCTTTTTTCCTACAATCTTAGAAGTGCCCCTGAAGCCTTCACAGTCCTCCTTTTGTCTCTGTTGTACTCCTAAAAACGTTGCAATTGTCCTGCAGTCTGTGCTGTGCTCCAGTGGTCTCTGACTTGCTTCCTACCCCTATGCTGAGCTTGCTCCTTTAGTATCGGCTGTGCTGCAGCAGACTGTTCTTCATTCGTCCAGTCACTGCTGCTGTGCACCACCAGGTTGCTCCTTAAGTCTGTGCTTCTATGGGCTTTGCTGTGCTCTTGCAATCAGTAGTGTGCTTCCTTCTATAGTGCTGTGCTTCAGCAGCTCAGCTGTGATTCAAAATGCATTGGTGTGTCTCTACTATGTTCCTGCAGGCTTTGATGCACTCTGTCAGTCTGTGCTGTGACCATGTGGCTTGTGCTGTAGTTCTGTTGCATTTGCTGTGCTCCTAGAATCTTTCCTCTGCTTCTATAAAATCTGGTGTGGTCCGGATGCCTGTGCTATGCAGCAGGGAATGTGGGCTGTTCTCCTGTAGTTATTATTGTCTTTTTGGAGTCTCTGATGTTCTAGATCACTCTGTTGTACTCTAGTAATTTGTGCCATTTGCTTACCAACTAGGTTGTGCTGTATCAGTCTGTGCTGTGCTCCTGTAGTCTCTGCTGCGCTCCTGAAATCTTTAATGTGCTTCAGCAAACTATACGGTGCCCAGAAGGCTCTCTTATGCCTATGCAATCCCTACTGTGCAACATGAGTCATTCTCTGTTGTACTCTAGTACTGTGTGTTTTGTTGCAGAAACCTGTGTTGTGCTCTAGCAGTTTGTGTTGTGCTATAAAAGTGTGTGCTGTGCGCCACCAGCCTGTTCTGTGCTCCTTAAGTGTGTGCTGTGCTCATGCAATGTGTGCTTTGCTGCTGCAATCGATGCTGTTATCCAACAGTCTGTGCTCCGCTACTGCAGCCTCTGATGTGCACTAACAGTTTAAGTGTGTGCTACTTCAGACTCCACTTTGGAAACACTCCTTTTGGAAAGTTGCTCAACTACTAGCCAATTGAATGCTGAGTTGCAAGAAACAGCCAGATAAACAAAGGAGTGAAGGCAAAGTCCGTTGTATGCTTTTTTCTCCTTTGTGCCTGACGAGGTATGTCAGACAGAGGAAGGTTTTGTGTAGTCAAAACTAAAAAGGCCATGAAACGATGGAAAAGAGCATATCCGTTCTGCCATTTAATCTAAGAAACTGATATGGTATCAGATGGGGCAACATTTTTCAGCTGCAACCAATCTTTAAGGCAGCTGTCCCATGACTAGGTTCAAACAGAGAGGTCATTGAATGTTGATTGTCTAATATTAGCTAAGGAATAGCTCAGTGCCCAAAGCCGAAACAATTTCTTCTACGAATTAGTTCCTGACCTCTATTTTTTAAAGGCTTTGTAATGTTTTATAAACACGCAGTCATGATGTTTCTGAAAATCAGAAAAACACTATGAATTTTAAGATGGAATGATGCATTCATTTTTCTGCGGACTGTTTCAGAATGGCTCATTTCACTGTTTACACTTGACCTTGAAATCTGCGTTGCTGGTCGTGACTCTTTTAAGTTAAGGAAACTATGCACGTTTGTTTCTATTTTTACAAAGCAACACCGTAAAACTGTTTCAATGTCTGTTTTGAATGATCTCTGAGCGTCTTGAATCATATTCTGGAACAGTGTAGTATTTTAGCGTTCATATTCATTTGTTAGGCACGTTTTAAAAATGTGAATGCTGCTCCTGACAACTAATGTTCAAGACCTACCCTTTTTCAGACCAAAAACTAGGGGCGCAGCTTTGGGGGGAAATTTGGGGTGGAACACCCCCTAATGAATGTATTTTGTGATAAATAGTTTGGTATGGGTGCTTTCAGTTGGGTATGGTGCAGGATCTGTTGGATTTCACAATGAGGGCTCCTGAGGATGGCACCCTTGGGTGTCCACCCCTGGGCAGCTTCGGGCGATTGGAGAAGTCCAGGCCCGTGGAGCATCCTGATTGGTTGCTCTCGACAGGGGAAAGGGTGCAATATAACGATAGTTTATAACTGTTATATTGAAGCGCGTCAGTCCAACGCTGTGACCATATAGAGTAGGGTAAGAACATTTTGACTCTCTCAAATATTTGGCTCTCTTTATTTATGTGATGGTTGAAAAGGCAGCAGCTGTCAGGGAAGCCCTCAGGGTAATTTGTGAGGCTGGGAGGGATGACCTTATTCAACCTGGCGTATTGTCTCAAGCCTGGGTTGGATTTGAGCATCCTAGATGAGCTGCTGCTGGGGGTGGCGGCCGCAGCGGTTTTAGCCTGCTCACCACCGCAGTAACGAGTAAATAAAAATAGAAGTGCTCGTTGTCTAGGGGAGCACAAACGTAAAGTTAAAAAAGAAACTGCACTTACGATGCCGAACGGCATTTCCCGTGTGGAGCCACCAGATATCGAAGTCAAACGAAGCCGTGCGTGCGCGCTAGCTTCATAAGAAGAGAAGCCTGTGAAGGAGGAGCGGGCTTCAGAGGAAGGCGAGGCCGAAATGAGTGGTAATCCTTGGCTTGCTGGGGCAGCCCCGCCTGTAAAAGTAGAGCGGAGCGAACAAAGGCCTGAAAAACTACGGTTGCCTAGCAACTTGTCAGCACATGTTGTGCAACAGAAAATACCTATTTTTAAGAGCTTAATTAAACGCTCTGAGGAAGTTAGGGCAGGGGCTGGCAAAGAAAGGGAATTGCTTCCATGAAGTCGGTATGGGTGGAGAGGGAGTTATACAGCCACAAAAGAGTGAACGATGACCTCACAGAAGGGGTCTTTGTAGGGGAAATTAAGAGTGGGCACACCAAGACATTAAAGAAAATGGGAATTTCAACAAAGAATGAGAAAGAAGGGCTAGAGGGAAGCCCTAACAGAACTACATTGCAGTTTGAGGGGGTGAGCATCTTGAGGTGCTTGAGTATAACGAGGTGTGTAAAGAAAGCTTAGAGAGAGGCAAAACAAGGGTCACAGTTCCTGTAGGTTTTTGCGACTTACAGAACGTCAGAAGGAGCATGCTGCATAATGACGGCAGATGTAGCGGGGACCAGCCGGCCAAGTTTGGAGTGACTTGGGAGAACTGGCAAGAAGTGAGGGAGAGGTTCAGAGCAACCGTCCAGACAGTGTGGGACCACCCGATGCCTTCATCTGAGGTCCAAAAGAAAAGTGTTGACTGGAAGAATTTTGAGGGGTGGGTGGGCAATGGGGAACGTCCAGGGACAAGTTTTGGGGGGAATGATGATATTGAGATATGTGAATTGGACTATGATGAAGAAAGTGAAGATTTGGAAGAAGGGGAGATACCAAACTGGTGAAAAAATGGGGATAGACAAGAATGTTTTGAACAGAAAGGGGGTGAGGGGATGCTAAATACTTGTCCAAAGGTTATATTTTGCAGGTTTCTAAGGAGGCTGAGCAATCAGGAAAGAGTCAGGGTTTTAAGAAAACACAAGGGAGGAATGATGGGCGCAATTTGGCGTTGAACGCAAGGAGTACATTAAATACAGGTGGGACACAATGGTGGTGCAGTTGGCGGGGGAGTGGAGGAAAGAACGAGGTTGGGGGTTGTAATAAACGCAATTTTAAATACTCAGCCGATAAAAGCGTGGGTACTGAACCTGGAGTTGTGGTAGAAACAGGGAGTACACAGGTGCGTGGGGACGGGGCCAAAATGTTAATTCAGGAGCATGCTGGGGTTTTCAATAGGGGATACTGTCCAAAGAATCTGTGTAGATACAAACATGAATGCTCAAAGTGCAGAGGCAAACATGCAGTTTTGCAATGTTTTGGGGAGCAAGGAGGTTTTTAACGCAGGTGGGCAAAGCAAAGGGAGGGCAGGATACGCTCAATTTGGACAGAAAGGCTTTTACTCCTATTGAGTTAGACATTTTGAGCTACTAGTTACAATTTTACCCCAACAGAGAAGAGGCAGTGAAGCTGGAATGGGGGTTCAGAGAAGGTTTTCGGTTAGGCTACCAGGGCCCAAGAAGTAGCAGATTTGCCGATAACTGTAGTCAGCAAAGGGAGCATCACTACATCATGAAATTAAAACTGAGCACGGAAGTCTCGGAGGGCAGAATAGCAGGTCCTTTTCCTTATTGGCCTCTAGAGAGTTTGATAGTACCCCCCTTAGGTGTCGTACCAAAAAAGAGCAAAGAAGAATTCAGGATGATTTATCATCTTTCATGGCCAGAAGGTTCATCCATCAATGATTACATAGCAAGGGAGGATGCAGCTGTTCAATTTGCGCAAGTAGATATGGCTATGGCACTTGTGTGAACAGTAGGCCCTATTGAATTGGAATTGGATACAGTATTGATGGAAACCAGGTGTCCAAAAGGGCAAACTTCAGGATATTCTGAAAGTTTTGGAAGAAGCGGTTCAGGCTAACAAATTACAGTTACATCTAGTACAACGTTTGCTAGGCCTCCTTAATTTTGCATGTAAAGTGGTAAGAGCTGGTAGGTCTTTCTGCAGAAAACTGGGCTTCACAATGTCAGGAATTAGTATGCCACACCACAGAATAAGAATCACAGCCGCCTTAGGAGCGGACTTTGGTGTATGGTTGACTTTTTTGAGAGGTTTTAACAGGAGAACCATGTGGTTGCCAGACGAAGACTTTGTGTGGACAGTCCAAATGTTTTCAGATGCAGCAGCTGCTAAGGAATTTGGAGTGTTTTGGGACGGGAGATGGTGTGCAGAAGAGTGGCTGAATGCATTGTTAAAAGAAAAAAGAAGCATTGCCTTTTTTTAGTTTTTCCCTTTGTTAGTAGCCCTAGCAGTGTGGAGAAAAGATCTAGAGAACAAGACAGTTACTTTCAACGTGGATAACAAGACGGCAATAGATTTGGTTAATGGTCAAATGGTCAAAGATAGGATACTCTTAAAAATGCTGCAAAGATTCATGCTGGGTTGTTTGATGTTTAATATTGTATTCAGAGCTAAACATCTGCCAGATGTGAACAATAATATAGCAGACACATTATCTCGGTCACAGTGGCTGAGATTCCGTGGTTTGGCGCCCGGAGCAGATTTACTGAAAACACAGGCTCCAAAGAAGGTATGGGAGCTTGCAAAATGAGGATGCTAAGATTGGCGGTGAAGTCATTAGTGGAGAGCACTAAAAGGGATTATAGGAAAGCATGGGAGGAGTTCTGGAGAACAAGTGCAGCGTCTCGGCCTAGTAATGAGCAAGGCTGGCTACAAAGAAGGGATGATGTGCTATCTTTTATAATATTAACAGACAAATTTCAGCCACAACTATTGCTGGAAAATTGGCTGGTTTGAGTTTTTATGGCAAGTTCTTCTGGGGTTACGAGGATTCTGATGGGAAATATGTAGGAGATTATTGCAGGGATGGGCAAAAGAGAAGCAGTCCAATCGCCCAGCCAGGGATCCTATACTCATGAAGATGTTGGTAAGTTTGTTAAGTATTTTGGGACGGGTATGTTTTTCACATTTTGAGCAGACTTTGTTCAGGTTGTGCATGTCATGGTTGTTTTTTGGCGCATTCAGAATATCTGAACTGTTGGGAAAGAATCAGGAGGCAGGGCTGAAGGAGGAACATGTCACAGTGTCGGGTGAGTATGTGTGAATATTTCTTGAACAATCTAAGACAGATCAAAGAAAGAAAGGCACAACGGTGTCATTGAAGAGGATTGGAGGTATGGTATGCCCGGTAGATAGTTGATTCAGTTTTAAGGCACTCAGGAGTACTGAGTTTGCTTTTGTTTTTAGCCATCAAGATGGTTCAAGGCTATTGGATCCTTTACGTTTTGGCACGCACTCTTTCCGTATAGGAGCAGCAACTGAAGCAGCAAGATTAGGTTTTTCAATCAGAGATTTGAAGAAGCTGGGTTGATGGTCATCTGATTGCTGTCATCGTTATATTAGAGATCTTAAGGACGCTTAGTTCGTACAGTATGTATAACAATTTTCTCTCACTTCAGGTTGTGTGGCAGGCCTGGCTGTTACATTCATGTCTATTTGGATAGTGGGACATTCATTCATGAAGTGGGCGGCAAAACAAGCGGACAACAGACCAAGGAATCTAGGTTTTCCACAGTAATGAAGTTAAAATTGAATGGTGGTGTAGAGGAGGCATGAGATGGGGATAGTTGCTTCATTACTTATCAAATTTGGGCCCATATTTATACTTTTTGACGCAAAACTGCGCTAACGCAGTTTTGAGCCCAAAAAATTTGCGCCGGCTAACGCCATTCTGAAGCGCCATGCGGGCGGCGTATTTATTGAATGGCGTTAGCCGGCGTTGGCCGACCAGCGCTGCCTGGTGTGCGTGAAAAAAAACCACGTACACCAGGCAGCGCCGGCGTAGGGAAAAATGGCGTTTGGGCGTCCAAAAATGGGGCAAGTCAGGCTGAGGCAAAAAAATCGTCTTAACCCGAATTGCGCCATTTTTTTTTGGCGCCCAGACGCCATTAACATGACTCCTGTCTTAGCAAAGACAGGAGTCATGCCCCCTTGCCCAATGGCCATGCCCAGGGGACTTTTGTCCCCTGGGCATGGTCATTGGGCATAGTGGCATGTAGGGGGGCACAAATCAGGCCCCCCTATGCCACAAAAAAAATAAAAAAAAATACTTACCACAACTTACCTTTTCTTCCCTGGGATGGGTCCCTCCATCCTTGGGTGTCCTCCTGGGGTGAGCAAGGGTGGCAGGGGGTGTCCCTGGGGGCATTCTGAGCCCACAGGTCCCTTAACGCCTGCCCTGACCCAGGCGTTAAAAAGAAGCGCAAATGCGGGGTTTTTTGCCCCGCCCACTCCCGGGCGTCATTTTTGCCCGAGAGTATAAATACCACGCACATGCCTGGGAGTCATTTTTTAAGACGGGAACGCCTACCTTGCATCTCATTAACGCAAGGAAGGTGTTCACGCAAAAAAATGACGCTAACTCCATGAACTTTGGCGCTAGACGCGTCTAACGCCAAAGTATAAATATGGAGTTAGCTTTGCGTCGAAAAAAACGACGCAAATTCGGCGCAAACGGAGTATAAATATGCCCCTTGATATCTATTAGAATCTGTCCTGATGTTCTTATCGTACATTTAGGTGAAAATGATTTAGTAAAATTGTCAGGTTTAGGCCTGATGAAAGAGGTGAAAAAAGATATGGACATTATTGGAAGGTCTTGGGCTGGGACGAAAGTGGTAGTGACGGCGCTAGTACCTAGAAGAGTTTGAAAAGGGGCGGTAAAATATACTGCGGTGGAGAGGGCTGGACGAAAAGTGAACAGAGAAATGTCCTGCTTTTGCAAAGGAAGGGGTTTGGGGTGGTTGGAACACGATGACATTAAAAAAGAAGATTTTCAATTTTATCGACAAGATGGGGTGCATCTTTCATTTATGGGAACGGGAATTATTTTGGAACTGAGAGAAAAATTAGCATCCGCATTGGGTATTTAAAGATGGTGTGGGTAACAGCATGGTTGTTTCCATTCCTTAATTTTGACATATCAGCTTTGCATTTTGGCGATATCTTAGCTGCTGTTGCAGTAGTTTTTTCCCTTTTTTTCCCATCTTTTTGCAAGAAAACGGGGTGGGGGAGTCTGGAATTAACTCCTTGTCAGGGTTTTTCCTGGTGGCGCATTAAACAGGGAGGATTGGGGTCATTACAGAGTAGGGGTTGGCAGAGGGGACACCGGGGATTGATGGGGGAGCCACGGGGAAGGTCAGGTGAAGAAAGAAAAGGAATGGGAAAGATTAAAGCCTGGAAGACTGCTCTGAAGTTTTAGGTTTCTTGGGTGGGAGGTTTAAGGGTGGGGTGTTAGTATTGTTATGTATTAGTGAGGCCATTGGTTTATAATTTGTAAAATGTGTTAAAAGTTTTAGAACTGCTTGCCTGTCCAATAAAGCGGCCTTTTACTCTCTTCGATTATGGTCTAGTTAATTCACCGTCTCGCCTGATGAGGGCTTCAGGGGATGGCACCCTTGGATGTCCACCCCAGGCAGCTTCGGGCGATTCGTGAAGTCCAGGCCCGTGGAGCATCTTGATTAGTTGCTTGCAACAGGGGAAAGGGTGCAATATAACAGTAGTTTATAACCGTTATATTGAAGCGCGTCAGTCCGACGCTGTGACCAGACAGAGTAGGGTAAGGACATTTTTGGCCCCGCCCTCATCCCTCTTTAAAAGTTTTTTGGGTTCTCTGGCCTATTTGTATGGTTTCAGGCTTGCAGTTTGGAATCGCTAGTTTGTCGCTCAACAGGTGGCAGTCAAGAGGTGCGCAATAAACAGGAAGGATTGGGGTCATTGCAGAGTAGGGGTTGGCAGAGGGGACACCGGGGAGCGATGGGGGAGTCACTGGGAAGGTCAGGGGAAAAAAGAAAAGGAATGGGGAAGATTGAAGCCTGGAAGACTGCTCTGAGGTTTTTGGTTGTCTGGGGGGAGGTTTAAGGGTGGGGTGTTAGTATTGTTATGTATTACTGAGGCCATTGGTTTATAATTTGTAAAATGTGTTAAAAGTTTCAGAACTGCTAGTCTGTCCAATCAAGCCGCCTTTTACTCTCTTGGATTATGGTCTAGTTAATTCACCATCGAGCCTGCGGTATTTTTACACACACAGACAAAAACAAACACACAATGTTGGTTATTTCACAAAATAATGTGCTTTCTCTCACTAGGTATCTCTACCAATCCACATTTCTCTCCCTTTTCCGCTGCCCCTTAAGCACCTCTTGTGCACCCCTGCTTGTTGTTTAATGTATGTTAACATTATGGGTTAGCGTGATTGTTGGAAAATGTGAAGCTCACATCCCCTAACCTTACTAACCAAGCTACGCCCCTGCCAAAAACCTCCCACTATCAATCTTATGATTAACTTTTTTTGTGCATGTTTCCTACCACACTTGTCATCTGTCTAATACATCCACTGCAGACTCTAAAACAGGTAGTGGAATCAGAGGAGAAGCAGAAGTGAGGAGGGTAGACGATTATAGCCAGAGAGTAAAATATAAGTTATTTTTTTTTCTTTTTGCCAATGAGATTGCGTACCAGGGCCCACATTATATATAGAGTGCACCGTCTGTGTCTGTGCTATGGCGCACCTTAGAATGGTTGTGTACTAGACAAAGCCGTGGATAGTGTGCTCTACTACAGTTAATGTGCTGCCCTCAGTGCAGCTGCTAGAGCAGGCGTTTTAACAAGAAATTATTAATGAGTGTTTAGGAAACTTGAATAATGAGTTTATGTAGAAAATGAATAACGTAGGAAAATAATGCACGCATTTGAAAATGTGTCCTCAAAGAAATGGCCACCAGTGCTCACAAAATGTACTAATTGATGATTAATACTTATGAATTATTGAAAAACTGATTAATGTAGTAATATGTTATATTAAGGGTTATGAAGTATGCTCTAGTTTTATTAATTGTAGGCCTTAATTTAGCAAGTGTCTTGGCCTAGTTTTCCAGTCCTCATGCAGAAGCTGTATTTCTTAGCGGATTAATAATATGCTGATCAAATGAACTAAACTGTGAATGTCCATTGTCTTGTTAAAAGAGCTTAATAGAAGCTTTCTGTGAGAAACGACTAACAAGAGATGATGTTCCCCCTAGAGTAACAATTTGAGTGTAATGTGTGTGAGATGTACTTTCCCAGGACGACAACTATGAAGACACGGACTGGAGCTGAAGATGCAACAATATTGTTATCTGACGAGCCCAATGATGAGGACATCGTAAAGTGAACCAATCAACTTCCTGAGAAGAGTGAAATATTAGAATTCAGAGATTTGGTATAGAAATATTATTGGTAGAGTATAAACGTACAATTAATAATTGGGGAATTAGTTTAGGTGACTTTGATATAAAAACGCAACAGAGGAGAATTATTCAGACTAGAGGGAGATTTCAGACCTTATTCCGATTTGAGACCGGAGAAGGGATACAAGATTCTGTCATTGGGCTCATACTATCTGACTGAGAGCCTGATGCTTTGCTGATCGTTGATGACCTGAGGACGAAGACTGATTCTGCTTGCTGACCCATACCGTGGGTAGGTAGATATGACAAAATGTGACTGTTATGCATTTTTATGCCTTTGCTTTCTAGGTACCAACTGCACTGTTTGACAGATCCATAGTTAGATATTTTCCTAAATTTGTGTTCTAAATTGTTTTGCATGAAGCCCAACATGCTGTTGCTAATCCAATGTTAGTTGAAGGCACTCAAATAGACTGACGAATTACAGGGACTAATAACTGATGAGTTGTCTTGCGGAATTTCTATGTATATTATATATTTTTTGCAGCTGACTCTGCTATTGATTTGCACTGTCGCTGTAGAATGCATCGTGATTCAAGCTTTGATTAGATTGTGTTTCTTCCGCCGTTTTGGGCAACCAGTATTATTCTTATATGTGTTTCATCTGATTTTGAGATTAATCTACATAACTTTATTATTGTTAATGCAAGGGAAATAAACGTACTAAAACTTTACTAAAGGTGTTGTTATTCATGACTGAGAGGTCATGGTGCGCGACATTTACTGACTCCATTGATTATTTATTTTATTGATTACTGATGATTATTGATTATGTACTGGGGCCATGGTAAGAACTTCTTAAATGAGTCAAAAGGTTAATCGACCTAATCGTGTCGCCTTGTAAGTTTACTTATTAACGTTTGACACGGTAACAGTTATGGTAGCAGACTGATGGTTAGTCTCTTTGAGAGCTTGCCATAGGTGTCCGGTGTAGAGTAATAGGTGTTACAGTTATGATAGCAGTTTGAAGCTGGTCCTTTTAAGAATTCAGTATTATTGAGATTTGGATTTTGTTTTTCAAAATGATAATTGGAGAAAAAATTATGTCCTCTTAAAGCCCATAAATGTCTTTTCCAGTTCCTGGATCCTGTTAGTGGTGTTTGAGTATGTTTACGGCATCCTATAGGTGAAATAGGTTGCGCTTGCACAGCTTATGCATATTGCAGGTGAATTGTGAGGGTTGTGAGGGCATTAGGGAGTTTGCGCTCTCCCAAAGAAGTTTTAGCAGAAGTGGGCGTACTCCACAGGATGAGAGTAGGGAAGTTGTCGAACTTCACATGTGTGTGGCGCTTTGTGCTAAAACATTGTCCACGTGGTTGTTGATGTACAGACCCTGGTTGGTTTAAGACTCCGGAGTATATTGAAAAGTGTATGAGACACTAGGTTCTATGTTGTAATTTGTCTTGTTTAGTAGGTTGATCGGGCTTGGTCAACAAGTTAGTGTGTGAGTTACGGTGGACGAGAGGAAAATTTTGACTAAGATTTGGCGAGTCCTATGTGTACCAGGACATACCCATAAATCAGATGAGAGTAAAATTTGTGGGTCGAATTTTGCCTGCAAATCTGGGAGACCGAGAAAGAGGACTAGCTGTATCCCCGGAAGAGCTATCAGTGAGAATCTGTAAGGTTTCTGAAGCGAGTGTGTTAACTTTCCTGTAGTAAACCAGCAGATTTGTTTTTGTTTTTTGTTTTTTGATTAATGCTCGCAATATTTGCATTAGTTTCGTGTGAATTGAAGTTTGGGAGGACAAGTCGCAAGACTTTGTCAGCCACTGCACTGGTGAGTGTGACGTCATCAGAGCCGAGCTGGGATAAGTTGGTTAATGAGAAGGGTCACGCACGGATTGGCAGCCGTCCGTCAGAGGCAATTGGTTGAGAACATGAGTGAAAGGAATCTTGGGATTGAAAGTCATTTCCTGATTTGTTTTGAGTAAACAAAAAGTAGAAAAGATGAAGTTTTTCAAAGCATTGAGAAGTGCCCTAAGGGGAGATGCGTATATTAAAGCGAGTGTAGGAGAGCCTACACCGCCAGAGAATACACTGGCTTACATTGTAATGGAAGAGAGAGGTGTGGCGCCATGTCTTTGGCTAAAGAAATGTTGACAGAGAGCAATGGGAACTTAGCGTTTCCTGGAAATGGGACGTTCAATTTGAGAATTTTGGAGCAAATGCACATGGCGCTATATGAGTTGAAGCCCCTTCCGAGACCAGCACAGTTTGAGGCACTAGCAGTTTGGGAGTTGGTAGCTAGACAGCAACAACAATTGAAATTTGGGTAGAAAAGACATTAGCAGAAGTGAGATGGGATTGGGAGCAGAAGAAATGGAGACCAGAGACTTTTCGGAGAGTTGAGTTGTTTCCAGATATTGCGCAGGAAGTTGAGGAGGAAGGGAAAAAGTTGACTACGAAGACTAATAGAAGTCCGTCTGAGAGTAAGGAAGCTAGAAGGTCTTCAACATTAGCGGAGGAATCATATGCTGAAAATCTTGTTACACAGATATTGAGAGATTGACCACCACCATCTACAGTACATGAGAGTGGTTTGAATACTATTGCTGATCCAACAGCTCCAACACAGGTAACGGAGGCAGAGAGTCCGGTGCAGGTTAATGCTAACTTGACACAGAGTGCGGTGCAAAGTAGTTCTAAGGTGCAGACTACTCTTGTAGTGCAGACAAAGCTGCAGCCACCACAGATACAGAGAATTTATTCCGATATACCCATTTTAGAGACAACCTCAAATTTAGTGGTGCCTACAGAGCAAGTGGTTCCGAGACTAATGCTGGTCTAGAGTTAGCCGACTCCGATTTTGTTGCCTCAAATGCAGCCACAGGTAATGCCAAGATTTACACCAATGATGGGGACACAATCAGACTTGCCTCCGGTAATGAATCAGAGTATTGGAGTTACTCTCCCACAGAGTGTAGGTGCCAGAGCAGCCCTAAATGCAATATCGCTCCAATTACTGTTGGTCCAGCGGTACCATTATTCGCACAGAAGAAACCAATTTTGAGTGAACAGGGAGAGGACATAATGAACAAGTTCAGTCTCTTCCGTGGGTCAGACATTTGATAGATCAAGATCATTGTTAGATCTCAGTCCACTTGTTACATTTCCAGATGACGTGACTGGACCAAATGCAGGTCAGGGCATGAAATTATTGACGCCGCAGACTCCGAGTGCAGTGGTACAGCAGGTGTGACTAGTCCAAGCGGGTCACATTTTGTTACAGGGACTGACAGCTCAGCAGTTGACTTGATGGTTAGATAAGCTGAACAATGGGGGTGAATAGATTAGAGTCTTAAACTGAGGTAGAGTTGAGATGTTTGTGTCTAAGGATTACGAGAGAAGTGGGCAAGGTACATCGGAGATTAGCAGATTTGGCTGAGAAACATGGCATAGAAATTGAGAAGATTAAACATTTAAAGAGGAGTTACAGGTTAGATTTTGAAGCAAAAGATTTTGAACACATGAGGTCAGCAGGAATGAAGGCACACCTTAAAGAATTGCTGCAGAGTGCTCAGGCCTGGGTAGCATCATACATGTGGAAAGGCAGGCGTGTAAGGAAAAGAGACAAGAAATAAAGAGATTGATTGACGCTGACTGAGACTGTACATCAGGATAAGGATCCAGTGAAGTTTTTACCAATGAGGTCAATTCCAGGGGTAATTTTTGTAAATGTCCCTTGGAGTAGAAGTAAGATTCTGTCATTTAAAAATGATAATCCAAAATTGAGAGAGAAGCCAGTAGAGTGGTATCAGCAGTGTTTGTGGGAGGACTTGAACACATTACTGGAGATAGTGGTTCAAGCTGACTTATGGGTTGAGTGTAAGAGGACTGCAGAGTGGACAACAAGTGAACCAGAGAGAGAAAAGAATACACGTGCACCATCACCTGAGGTAATGAAATATTATTATAAGGTATTTGATTTTCTGAAAACAAGGATTTCACCCAAAAATATTGATTGGCAGAGGGTCGACAAGACAGTGCAGGAAGCAAAGGAGTCGATACATACGTACTATGAGAGACTATTGCAGGTGTTCAAGGAGTACAGTGGTAGAGAAGCGATTGAGCCAAAAGACATATTGCATTTTGTGTTCAGATTTATGGAATGATTGAGACCTGAGATTGGTCAGATGATTATGAGTCCTTTGATTTGCTGGCAAGCAAAGCTGATCGATTAGATGTTGCAGCATGCAAAATACTGTGGTGATGAGATTGAGTTGAAGCTGAAAAAGCTGAAAAAGAAGGTGATGGTGATGTAAATGAAAGGAGCTCAAACAGGAGTGCAAGGAAATTTTGTTCAGCAGATGCCGCAGCAGCAGGGAAATGTCATGTTTCAGCCCCAGATGAGAGGTAGAGGTCGTGGAGGCAATATGAATCGTGGTCCAGATTTGAGTACTGTAGTGGTTCAGAATGATGTGCAGGGGATGAAGAAGCTATTGTTGTATCACATTTGCAGAGCCGTGGGACATTGGAAGCAGGAGTGTCCGATGATGGTGCAGGAAGATGTTGTTCAGCAAGTTAATGACATCAATTCATGTCAAAATGTGAGAGGACCAAGAATAAGGGGTCCCAATGTAAATTTTCAGAATGATGTGAATCAACTGCAGAATTTTCAGCCCATGCAACAGGTGCAAATCCCCGTGCACAAGTGTCACAGTTGAAGCTGATGCAGCAGCAGGTTCCCATGGTACCTAGACAGCAAATGCAGATACCTCAAGCCCCGATGGAGCAGCAACAGATGATGCTTTCTCAACAGGTCACAGGTCAGAGACAAGACAGAAGTAGTAACACAGTGCATCAATTCCTGTTACACAGTGAGAATGAAATAAATGGCGAAAGGACGAGTGACAGTTCAGATGAGGAGATATATGTGCTTGCAACTTCTTTAGAAGTAGATCAGGGAGGACCCTATGTAAGGGGAAAGGTTATGCACCACAGAGTTTCATTCTTATTGGACACAGGAGCTCCACGCTCCACAGTAAGAGTGCAGAAGTTCTGAATTTGCCCCTTTCAGGTAGAACGGTTTTAGTTGTGGGGGTAGTGAACCAGTAATTGACAAATCCGATCACAAATCCAGTGCAAGTTGAGATTGGCAATTTCCAGGGACTGCATAAATTTGTAGAGTGTGATTCGAGTCCGGTATCCCTACTGGGAATGGACTTGTTGAGTAAGACAAAGGTTGTCATTACAACCCTGGCGGACGGTGTTGAAGCCGGTGGTAAAAAAATTGGAATTATGACTGTGGCGGAAACCGCCAACAAAGACAGCCACTTTAACATTCCGACCGCCACAGCGGTACAGACAAACAGCGCGGCGGTCACCGCCAACAGACAGGCGGAGGACAATGTACCGCCCACAGTATCACAACCTACCAATCTGCCACCTTTTCCGGGTGCGGATTCACCGCGGATAAAAACACGGAGGAAACAGCCATTTCAAAGGGAAAACGCTCACCTCTACACACTCCACAAGGAACGACGACACCATGGAGCAGGAACTCCATATTCTGCCAGCGATCGTCTTCCTGCTCCTATACGAGGATCATCAATGCCGGCGGTGAAGACCACGGTGAGTACTGCACCTACGACATAGGGGAGGGGGGAGGCAAAAACACAGGGACACACACAACCAACATCCCAACCCCCACCCCGACCCCCACCCCGACCCTCACCCACTACAACACACACACCAATGCATATCTATACACTACAGTAACAACCCCCCAAAACCCCCCCGGAAGAATGCAAAGACAAAAGGAAATGAGTTGAACCATTGTAATATATCAAAATACAGTAAGCAAATATATACATATATATAAATACACATTAAACAAAATACACACCACGACTATTAGTGCAGGTAATGCACCATTCATTGTCTGTGGACCACTGGGCCCAAAATGCATGGGCGAGGCCCACACAAGACACCTGATCAAAACGGAGAGAACACTGCAAGGGCATCAGATAGAAATACAACAGGCACCTCAGGGGGAAGGGAAGGGGGGGCACCTCAGCCGAATGAGTGCACCACGCCAGATCCACGAGGGGGCTCCATGCCCATTGATGGGTGGTTTGCCCACTGTTCAATCCTGGGGAGTGCAAAGCCACAGTCTCTCAAGTCTCTGCATTGGTTGGTTGCCCACTGTTAAATCCTGGGGAGTGCAAAGCCACAGTCTCTCAAGTCTCTGCAGTGGGTGGTTTGCCCACTGTACCATCCTGGGGAGTGCAAAGCCACAGTCTCTCAAGTCTCTGCAGTGGGTGGTTTGCCCACTGTTCAATCCTGGGGAGTGCAAAGCCACAGTCTCTCAAGTCTCTGCAGTGGGTGGGTTGCCCACTGTTCCATCCTGGGGAGTGCAAAGCCACAGTCTCTCAAGTCTCTACAGTGGGTGGTTTGGCCACTGTACCATCCTGGGGAGTGCAAAGCCACAGTCTCTCAAGTCTCTGCAGTGGGTGGGTTGCCCACTGTACCATCCTGGGGAGTGCAAAGCCACAGTCTCTCAAGTCTCTACAGTGGGTGGTTTGCCCACTGTTCAATCCTGGGGAGTGCAAAGCCACAGACTCTCAAGTGGATAACAGTCTCCACTGGTTCTGGAGGGGGACTGGTGCCCGGAGTGCAGCACACACCCCGTGGCGGTCTCAGTTGCCTCACTGCCCGCCGCAAATGGGTTAGCGGTGCATTCCATGGCGGTCTTTGCCCTGTTCAGCGGTCCCTGGCCTGTTCAGCGGGGCTTGCATTGCCAGTGTCATACCTGTTCAGCGGTGCATTCCATGGCGGTCTTTGCCCTGCTCAACGGTCCCTGGCCTGTTCAGCTGGGCTTGCGTTGCCAGTGTCAGACCTGTTCAGCGGTGCATTCCATGGCGGTCTTTGCCCTGTTCAACGGTCCCTGGCCTGTTAAGCGGGGCTTGCGTTGCCAGTGTCAGACCTGTTCAGCGGTGCATTCCATGGTGGTCTTTGCCCTGTTCAGCGGTCCCTGGCCTGTTCAGCGGTGCTTGCCAAGGCGGTCCTTCATTGCCCAGCAGGGCTGTGGCTGGCGGTCCTTCATGGGTCAGCTGGGCTGTGGCTTGTGGGGCCCTCCTGGCCAGCTGGGCTGTGGCTGGCAGTGGCCTCCTGGCCAGTGACTCTGGGGCTGGCCTCCTGGGCAGTGACGATGGGGCTGGCCTCCTGGGCAGTGACTCTGGTGGTGGCCTCCTGGGCAGTGACAATGGGGCTGGCCTCCTGGGCAGTGACGATGGGGCTGGCCTCCTGGGCAGTGACTCTGGCGGTGGCCTCCTGGCCAGTAACGATGGGGCTGGCCTCCTGGGCAGTGACTCTGGCGGTGGCCTCCTGGTCAGTGACGATGGGGCTGGCGGTGGCCTCCTGGGCAGCGGGGATAATGGCGGTCCTCTCTGCCATGCTGCTCTTCCCAGATTTTGGAGATTTCTTCTGCCCCTTCCCCACATTGGGAGGAATCACAGCTGAGTCGACACTCCCCCGGGGACCCTTGTGAGCAGCTTTGCTGGCTGGAGTCTTCCCCCTGTCCAACTTCTGGTGCTTCACAGGGGGGGCACTGGCTGTGCTGTGGCTCCGTGCCACACTGGCTGTCCTGGTGGCCGGTGCACTCCACATACCTGTAACAACAGGCACCACTGGTCCCGGAGATTTTTTGGCTGAGGTGCTAGTACGGGACCTATGAGTTGGACGGGGGGTGGTGGGAAATAGGTTAAGGGGGGCCAGGGAAAGTTTTTGGGAGACACTGGGACGGGTTAATGGAGGGGGGTTGGGAGTGGAGGAAGAGGTGGTGGCTGTAGGAGGTGTAAGTTTTGTGGATTTGGGTGCAGGTGCATGGGCTGGAGGCTGTCGTGAGGTGGATGGCTGTTGGGTGGGTGTGTGCCTGAGTTTGTGTATCTTCGGAGGGGGCGTCACAGACACACTGGGAGAGGACACAGGGGACGTGTAAATGGGAGTGGGAGTGGAGAGTGCACGTGAGCGGGCGTGGTGGTGGGTGTGCTGGTGCGGGACATAGTGGCTGTAGTGATAGTGCATGCAGGTGTGAGTGTAGATGAGACTGGGAGGCAGGAGGGAGATGACGAGGAGGGGGACACAGTGGAGCCAGTGGATGTTGGTGTGTCTGTATGTGTGTGATGCTTGCGTGAGTGCCTGTGGGATGTGTGGTGCTTATGTTTGCCTGAGCTTCCCTTGTGTGTTGATGTGTGTGCATGGTGGTCTGTAGGTGTGCTTGGGACAGGCTGAGGTACAGGGGATTGGGTCGGGGTGGAGGAAGTTGGAGGGGGAGGCTAGACACAGGGACAATGGCTGCCATCAGTGCTGAGGCCAGAGTTTGCAGGGTTTGATGAAGGGCAGCCTGACCAGAATGAATGCCCTCCAGGAATGCATTAGTGTGTTGCAATTTCCTTTCTACACCCTGGATGCCATTCAAAATGGTAGACTGCCCAACAGTGAGGGACCTGAGGAGGTCAATGGCCTCCTCACTGAGGGCAGCAGAGGTGACAGGGGCAGGGGCTGAAGTGCCTGGGGCGAAGGTGATGCCCACCCTCCTGGGTGAGCGGGCACAGGGCGAAGGCTGAGGGGCTGCTGGAAGGGCGGTGCTGGTAGGGGGGGTGGCGGCTGTACCTGTAGAAGTGTGGGGCACAGATTTTGCCGCCACCACATGGGAGCTCCCGGCGGAGGACGAGTCCGTGTCGCTGGTTGCAGATCATGTGACCGCCATGGTGGTCCCCTCGCCCTCCGTCCCACTGGTGTATTCTGAGTCTGTGGTGTGGGCCTCCATGGCCATGTGGGATACAGCTCCCTTGTGCTCCGGTGCCACTGTACCTCCGCCTGATGATGCTGATGCACACAAGAACAGGGAGACCACAAAAAGGGGGGGGCGACAGAAGAAAGACAGGTTGAGTGCATGGCTTACCGCTACCGTTGGCGGACAATACAGACACAGCAGCCCCCTGCACTATGTCACGCTGTTGGTCTCTACAGATGCAATTCCTGGGATATGGCCTACATGGCTATGATCGACATCTGCACACATAGATGGCATAGGGGCATGAATACCTGTACTTGGCACTCTACAGAGGTGGGGTGGGGTGCCACATGGCCTGCATTATGGAGGGGCCTAGCCTACGGAACTCGTCCTGCCTAGGGAAACCCACAGCCCTCCTCCGCCCACCCAGACACCTTCACTGCGCGCAAAGTCCGCTGAATGATGTTGTACTCACCCCCTTGTGTCTGCTGTGATGCCCTCAAGCGCACATCCAACTCAGGGTAGGCCACCACCAGGATCCGGAACATCAGGGGGGTCATGGTTCGACGGGGAACCCCTCCCACATTGGGAGGCCATCCCCAGCTGAGCCTTGCTGTCTTCTTGCTCCAGCGGCGAATATCCTCCCATCTTTTCCGGCAGTGGGTGCTCCGTCTGTGGTGGACCCCCAGGGTCCGGACGTCCTTGGCGATGGCACGACAAATATCCTTCTTCGGGTGGGCGCTGACCTACATGACATGTACAGGGGAAGAAGAGAAGTCATTAACAACTGCACCGTCTAAGTGAGTGGCCCACATCCCTACCCTTGCCATGTGGCACATGCATTCACAGTCCTTCATGCACACAGAACTGTGCCCCCTTCATTCTTACAACCAGCCCTCTCCACACAGGCATAGCCCATACAACATGCTCCCTGTGTATTTACCTGTTGGTCTGGAGGACCGTAGAGTAGCGTGTACTGGGGAGGACCCCGTACACAACCTTCTCCAACTCCTCTGCAGAGAAAGCAGGGGCCCTTTCCCCAGACGCACGAGCCATTGTCTCTTCCAGACCGAGGTCACAGCAGCACTTGCAGTGTAGGTCCTCTCCTGTCGAAGATCAGGTATCGAGTGATTGAACAGATAGAAAATGACGGTCACGTCTGCGGCGGTCACGTCCGTGGCGGTGCATACCATCACCGCCAGCGTACAACGTCATTGGCTCCTGGGACCCATAGGGTCCAATGTTAACCAAAGCAGCATTGAGCCGCGGTCTTCGACCGCCTACCGCGATGGTGTACAACGGCAGCGCAGTTACCTCACATCCCATTGTCCCACTTTAGAGGTCAGGCAGCTGCCATTTCAGGGGCCCACATGCCCTAATTACCAACTGCATCACACAGACCTAGGCCTTGTCGCACAACACAAATACAGGCCACATTTTGTGTATGAATGGTGTTCTCTGTAGACTGTTGGTACATACCTCTGAGTTGTTTGACTCTGTGGTCGCTGTTGTCATTCCTAGGCACCGTCTGCTGGGACATGTGAGGAGATGGCGGAATCCTCCGGTGTACCGACCACTGGTGGACCTGTCGACAATGGAGGAAAGACATTTGATCATCACCTACAGGTTTGACCTTGCCACAATCCAGGAACTGTGTGCCCACTTGGAGCCAGCCCTGATGTCAGCTATCTGCCATCCCACAGGAATCCCCCCTCAAGTGCAGGTGGGTCATTTCAAACAACAGTGGCCATGGCATCAGGGAGGTCCCAGCCTATGTTTTCCAACGTGTTGTCCAGAGTGTTATCTGCCCTGCTGAAACACATGCGGAGCTACATCGTTTTCCCTCAGGTGGAGGATTTGCCTACAGTTAAAGGTGACTTCTATGCCCTTGGACATATCCCTAACATCATAGGTGCCATTGATGGGACCCATGTAGCTCTGGTCCCCCCCCCACAGGAGTGAACAGGTGTACAGGAACCGGAAGAGTTATCATTCAATGGATGTACAGATGGTATGTTTGGCAGACCTGTATATCTCCCAGGTAAATGCTATGTTCCCTGGCTCTGTGCATGACGCCTACATCCTTCAGAATAGCAGCATCCCTTATGTGATGGGTCAACTCCAGAGGCACCGGGTGTGGCTGTTAGCTGACTCTGGTTACCCCAACCTGTCATGGCTACTGACCCCAGTGAGGAATCCCAGGACCAGGGCAGAGGAACGCTACAATGAGGCCCATGGGCGGACTAGGAGGTTGATCGAACGCACCTTCGGCCTCCTGAAGGCCAGGTTCAGGTGCCTGCATATGACAGGTGGATCCCTATTCTACTCACCAAAGAAGGTGTGCCAGATCATCATGGCCTGCTGTATGCTTCACAACTTGGCTTTGCGACGACAGGTGCCTTTTCTGCAGGAGGATGGTCCAGATGACGGTGTTGTGGCAGCTGTGGAGCCTGTGGACAGTGATGAGGAGGAAGCAGAGGAAGAAGACATTGACAACAGGGACTCAGTTATCCAGCAATATTTCCGGTGACACACAGGTGAGCTACACTGCCTACTACAAGTACTTTCACACTTCTACCTCTGTCCTGTCTGTCGATTTCAACCAGTATATGGTAACTGAGTTGTACATTTCCCTTACGGTTTCACAGGTGTGGTTTCCAACGTGTGTCATCTGCTTAGATTCCTCATGGACTTGAGATGTGTGACATAGGTATGTTGACATTACATTTGAAAACGCATTTTGTCACTTTCATTGATAATACACATTTCTGAAATCACAGACTGACTCCAGATTGTTTTGTGCTTCAAGGGTGTTTATTGAAGTGCTAAATATTGGAGGGGGGTTGTAACATGGTGAGGGGTGATGGTGGAGGAATGTCCATGGCAGAGTCCAGTCTATTAGTCTCAAAGGTGCATTGCCCATATGGGCATAGGAAGTTGAGCTGGGGCAGTTTAAATATGGACAGGGTGACAAAGTGGGACAGTGGGATGACAATCAGGGTGGTCTCATTTCTTGGCAGGGGTCTTGGCATCAAGCTCTGTCTTGTTCCTGGATCTCAGGGACTGCTTGCGGGGTGGTTCTCCGTCTGCAGGGGCTGGGGTGCTGGTGTGGTGGTCCTGTGGCGGTGCCTCCTGTCCACTAGCGCCGGCGGAGGTGGTGGGCAGTTCATCGTCCAGGCTAGTGTCAGGGGCCCCTTGTAGTGCCACAGTGTCCCTCCTGGTGTTGAGTATTTCCTTCAGCACCCCTACGATGGTGCCCAGGGCAGAGCTGATGGTTCTGAGTTCCTCCCTAAACCCCAAATACTGTTCCTCCTGCATGCCCTGGGTCTCCTGAAACTTGGCCAGTACCGTTGCCATTGTCTCCTGGGAGTGGTGGTTTGCTCCCATGATGGAGGAGAGGGCCTCGTGGAGAGTGGGTTGCCTAGACCTGTCCGCCCCCTGTCTCACAGCAGCCATCCCAGTTCCCCTGTGTTCCCTGGCCTCCGTCCCCTGGACCGTGTGCCCACTACCACTGCCCCCAGGTCCCTGTTGTTGTTGGGGTGGTGGGTTATCCTGGGTTCCCTTTAGTGGTGGACACACAGCTGATTGGCGTGTCCTGGGGACAGAGGTATGGGCCAGCTGGGTGGGTGCTGTCCTGGTGTTACCAGGGGGTGGAAGCTCTGTGGTGGCCTGTGACTAGGTGTGGGGAACTGACTGTCCCGAGGCCCACGATGGTCCAGGCTGGTCATCTGGATCCAGTTGGACAGAGCTGCTGTCATCACTGTGGGCCTCTTCTGTGTGTGGGGTGAATATGTCTGGACCCTCCTGTCTGGTGACGTTGGGTAGGGGTCCTGCAGGGGTGTAAAAGCATGATTATTCCATCTGTGTGTGTCATGGTGTGCAATGTGTGGGTGACCGTGTACCCCAGTGCTAGCATTCCTGTGTGGGGGCTTGTGTGATGATGGTTGAGGGGGGTGTTATGGGTATGTGCAGTGGGCATGGTTTAGCGATGGGTTTCCATACTTTGTTGTGTCATGCAGGGCTTGGTGTTGGGATGTGTGGTTTGTGTTATTAGTACATTTGTAAGGAGTTGGAGTGATAGGGGAGGGGGCGTGATTGGGGGTCTGTGATAGCATGCAGGTAGGGTGGGGGATATGATAGTTAAGATTTGACTTACCAGAGTCCATTCCTCTTCCGACTCCTGCGAGGCCCTCAGGATGCAGAATCTCCAAGACCTGCTCCTCCCATGTTGTTAGTTGTGGGGGAGGAGGTGGGGGTCCGCCGCCAGTCCGCTGTACTGCGATGTGGTGTCTTGAGACCACGGAACGCACCTTCCCCCGTAGGTCGTTCCACCTCTTCCTGATGTCGTCCTGATTTCTTGGGTGCTGTCCCACTGCGTTGACCCTGTCGACTATTCTTCGCCATAGCTCCATCTTCCTTGCAATTGAGGTGTGCTTTACCTGTGCTCCAAATAGCTATGGCTCTACCCGGATGATTTCCTCCACCGTGACCCTGAGCACCTCCTCTGAAAACCTGGAGTGTCTTTGCCGTGCCATGGGGTGGTGTAGGTGATGTGTGGGGTGGTGTATGTGGTAATAAGTGTGGTGATATGTAGTGGTGTGTGGTGTTTTGTGCTTGGAAGTAGTGTGGGTGATGGTCTGGTGTGCCTGTGGATGCTTGGTAGTAGTTTGTAGTGTCTATCTCTGGCCTTCTTTCTTTGTTTTTGTCGTAGGGGTTTGTGGGTGATGTGGGTGTGTGTTTTATATTGTATTGGGTGTGTGGGAGTGGTGTGTGTATGTGTATCAGGTGTGTGTATTTCGAATTGTCCACTGTGGTTGTGTTTTGTAAATGTGTGTGTATTTTGAGCACGGCGGTGTGTACCGCCAATGGAATACCGCGGTTGAAAGACCGCCGCGTGGATTTGTGGGTCGTGATAGTGTGGGCGTCTTTCTGTTGGCGTGACGGTGGAGGTTTTGTTTTCGCCAGTTTATCACTGACCTTTGGTGTGGCGGACTTGTGTGGGTGTCTGGATTTTGTCGAATTTCGAGATGTGGGTCGTAATAGCTGTGGCGGAATTCCGCGCCGCGGCGGTGTGTTGCCGGTCTTCTGCACAGCAGTAAGCGGCTTTTACCGCAATGTTGTAATGACCCCCAAAGTGTTTGATTACTTGCTCAAATGATGGAATTTAGATTCAGACAAATAATGATGATGAGCAAGACCAAGCCCCAAGGACAGAGTGTGAAACTTCAAATGAGGAGTATCCCTTGATAGAGTTTTTCCTGATGTTCACGGAGCAAGAGCTCCATTCTCATTTGCAGGGAACAGTACAAGAGATTTGACAGGAAAAGAAGTAGATCTGATCTAAGGAGTGGAGCCAGTCAAGGTTACCTTAAAACCGAATGCAGTTTTTCCCAACTTCTACAGTACAACATGCCACAAGATGTTCCGATGAAAGTGGCTTAGATAATTGCAGTTTTTGTGAAGCAGGGAAATCTGAAAGAAGTGTTGAGCAGTCCATATAATTCACCAGTAATGGGTTTGAAGAAGCCCTGTGTATCCAATGTTAACCAATGCGGCATTGCGCTGCGGTCTTCGATCGCCTACCGCAACGGTGTACAACGCCAGCGCAGTTACCTCACATCCCATTGTCCCACTTTAGAGGTCAGGCAGCCGCCATTTCAGGGGCCCACATGCCCTAATTACCAACTGCGTCACACAGACCTAGGCCTTGTCGCACAACACAAATACAGGCCACATTTTGTGTATGAATGGTGTTCTCTGTAGACTGTGGGTACATACCTCTGAGTTGTTTGACTCTGTGGTCGCTGTTGTCATTCCTAGGCACCGTCTGCTGGGACATGTGAGGAGATGGCGGAATCCTCCGGTGTACCGACCGCTGGTGGACCTGTCGACAATGGAGGAAAGACATTTGATCATCACCTACAGGTTTGACCGTGCCACAATCCAGGAACTGTGTGCCCAGTTGGAGCCAGCCCTGATGTCAGCTATCTGCCATCCCACAGGAATACCCCCTCAAGGGCAGGTGGGTCATTTCAAACAACAGTGGCCATGGCATCAGGGATGTCCCAGCCTATGTTTTCCAACGTGTTGTCCAGAGTGTTGTCGCCCTGCTGAAACACATGCAGAGCTACATCGTTTTCCCTCAGGTGGAGGATTTGCCTACAGTTAAAGGTGACTTCTATGCCCTTGGACATATCCCCAACATCATAGGTGCCATTGATGGGACCCATGTAGCTCTGGTCCACACCCACAGGAGTGAACAGGTGTACAGGAACCGGAAGAGTTATCATTCGATGAATGTACAGATGGTATGTTTGGCAGACCTGTACATCTCCCAGGTAAATGCTATGTTCCCTGGCTCTGTGCATGACGCCTACATCCTGTGGAATAGCAGCATTCCTTATGTGATGGGTCAACTCCAGAGGCTCCGGGTGTGGCTATTAGGGGACTCTGGTTACCCCAACCTGTCATGGCTACTGACCCCAGTGAGGAATCCCAGAACCAGGGCAGAGAGGAACGCTACAATGAGGCCCATGGGTGGACTAGGAGGGTGATCAAACGCACCTTCGGCCTCCTGAAGGCCAGGTTCAGGTGCCTGCATATGACAGGCGGATCCCTATTCTACTCACCAAAGAAGGTGTGCCAGATCCTTGTGGCCTGCTGTATGCTTCACAAATTGGCTTTGCGACGACAGGTGCCTTTTCTGCAGGAGGATGGTCCAGATGACGGTGTTGTGGCAGCTGTGGAGCCTGTGGACAGTGATGAGGAGGAAGCAGAGGAAGAAGACATTGACAACAGGGACTCAGTTATCCAGCAATATTTCCAGTGACACACAGGTGAGCTACACTGCCTACTACAAGTACTTTCACACTTCTACCTCTGTCCTCTCTGTCGATTTCAACCAGTATATGGTAACTGAGTTGTACATTTCCCTTACGGTTTCACAGGTGTGGTTTCCAGCGTGTGTCATCTGCTTAGATTCCTCATGGACTTGAGATGTGTGACATAGGTATGTTGACATTACATTTGAAAACGCATTTTGTCACTTTCATTGCTAATAAACATTTTCGAAATCGCAGACTGACTCCAGATTGTTTTGTGCTTCAAGGGTGTTTATTGAAGTGCTAAATATTGGACGGGGGTTGTAACATGGTGAGGGGTGATGGTGGAGGAATGTCCATGGCAGAGTCCAGTCTATTAGTCTCAAAGGTGCATTGCCTATATGGGCATAGGAAGTTGAGCTGGGGCAGTTTAAATATGGACAGGGTGACAAAGTGGGACAGTGGGATGACAATCAGGGTGGTCTCATTTCTTGGCGGCGGTCTTGGCATCGTGCTCTGTCTTGTTCCTGGATCTCAGGGACCGCTTGCAGGGTGGTTCTCTGTCTGCAGGGGGTGGGGTGCTGGTGTGGTGGTCCTGTGGCGGTGCCTCCTGTCCACTAGCGCCGGCGGAGGTGGTGGGCAGGTCATCGTCCAGGCTAGTGTCAGGGGCCCCTTGTAGTGTCACAGTGTCCCTCTATGGTGTTGAGTATTTCCTTCAGCACCCCTACGATGGTGCCCAGGGTGGAGCTGATGGTTCTGAGTTCCTCCCTGAACCCCAAATACTGTTCCTCCTGCATGGGCTGGGTCTCCTGAAGCTTGGCCAGTACCGTTGCCATTGTCTCCTGGGAGTGGTGGTTTGCTCCCATGATGGAGGAGAGGGCCTCGTGGAGAGTGGGTTCCCTAGACCTGTCCGACCCCTGTCTCACAGCAGCCCTCCCAGTTGTTGTTGGGGTGGTGGGTTATCCTGGGTTCCCTGTAGTGGTGGACACACAGCTGATTGGCTTGTCCTGGGGACAGAGGTATGGGCCCGCTGGGTGGGTGCAGTGCTGGTGTTACCAGAGGGTGTAAGCTCTGTGGTGGCCTGTGACTGGGTGTGGGGAACTGACTGTCCCGAGGCCCACGATGGTCCGGGCTGGTCATCTGGATCCAGTTGTACAGAGCTGCTGTTATCACTGTGGGCCTCTTCTGTGGGTGGGGTGGAGATGTCTGGACCCTCCTGTCTGGTGACGTTGGGTAGGGGTCCTGCAGGGGTGTAAAAACATGATTATTGCATCTGTGTGTGTCATGGTGTGCAATGGGTGGGTGACTGTGTACCCCAGTGCTAGCATTCCTGTGTGGGGGCTTGTGTGATGATGGTTGAGGGGGGTGTTATGGGTATGTGCAGTGGGCATGCTTTAGTGATTGGTGTCCATGCTTTGTTGTGTCATGCAGGGCTTGGTGTTGGGATGTGTGGTTTGTGTTATTAGTACATTTGTGAGGAGTTGGAGTGATAGGGGAGGGGGCGAGGATGGGGGTCTGTGATAGCATGCAGGTAGGGTGGGGGATATGATAGTTAAGATTTGACTTACCAGAGTCCATTCCTCCACCGACTCCTGCGAGGCCCTCAGGATGCAGAATCTCCAAGACCTGCTCCTTCCATGTTGTTAGTTGTGGGGGAGGAGGTGGGGGTCCGCCGCCAGTCTGCTGTACCGCGATGTGGTGTCTTGAGTCCACGGAACGCACCTTCCCCCGTAGGTCGTTCCACCTCTTCCTGATGTCGTCCTGATTTCTTGGGTGCTGTCCCACTGCGTTGACCCTGTCGACTATTCTTCGCCATAGCTCCATCTTCCTTGCAATTGAGGTGTGCTGCACCTGTGCTCCAAATAGCTGTGGCTCTACCCGGGTGATTTCCTCCACCATGACCCTGAGCTCCTCCTCTGAGAACCTTGGGTGTCTTTGCCGTGCCATGGGGTTGTGTAGGTGATGTGTGGGGTGGTGTATGTGATGATAAGTGTGGTGATATGTAGTGGTGTGTGGTGTTTTGTGCGTGGAAGTAGTGTGGGTGATGGTCTGGTGTGCCTATGGATGCTTGGTAGTAGTTTGTAGTGTCTCTCTCTGGCCTTCTTTCTGTGTTTTTGTCGTAGGGATTTGTGGGTGATGTGGGTGTGTGTTTTATATTGTATTGGGTGTGTGGGAGTGGTTTGTGTATGTGTATCAGGTGTGTGTATTTCGAATTGTCCAATGTGGTTGTGTTTTGTAAATGTGTGTGTATTTTGAGCACGGCGGTGTGTACCGCCAATGGAATACCGTGGTTGAAAGACCGCCGCGTGGATTCGTGGGTCGTGATAGTGTGGGCGTATTTCTGTTGGCGTGACGGTGGAGGTTTTGTTTTCTCCAGTTTATCACTGACCTTTGGTGCGGCGGACTTGTGTGGGTGTCTGGATTTTGTCGGATTTCGAGATGTGGGTCGTAATAGCTGTGGCGGAATTCCACGGCCGTGGGGGTGTGTTGCCGGTCTTCTGCACAGCGGTAAGCGGCTTTTACCACCAATGTTGTAATGACCCCCAAAGTGTTTGATTACTTGCTCAAATGATGGAATTGAGATTCAGACAAATAATGATGATGAGCAAGACCAAGCCCCAAGGACAGAGTGTGAAACTCCAAAGGAAGAGTATCCCTTGATTGAGTTTTTCCTGATGTTCACTGTGAAAGAGCTCCATTCTCATTTGCAGGGAACAGTACAAGAGAACGTGTGGGATTTGACAGGAAAAGAAGTAGATCTGATCTAAGGAGTGGAGCCAGTCAAGGTTACCTTAAAACCGAATGCAGTTTTTCCCAATTTCTACAGTACAACATGCCACAAGATGTTCCGATGAAAGTGGCTTAGATAATTGCAGTTTTTGTGAAGCAGGGAAATCTGAAAGAAGTGTTGAGCAGTCCATATAAATCACCAGTAATGGGTTTGAAGAAGCCCTGTGGGAAGGAACGGATTGTTCAGGATTGGAGAAAAATGAATGAGATTGTGGTCAAGTGTTGTCCCATAGTGCCCAATCCAGCTGTGATAATGTTCCAGATTCCATGTGATGCAGAGTGTTTTATGGTCATTGATATGTCACAGCCGTTATTTTCTGTGCCTCTTCATGAGGATAGCCAATTTCTCTTTTCTTTCAAATTCCTTGATCAAGTCTATTGCTGGTGTAGACTTCCTCAAGGGTACACAGAGTCACCTTCCTTGTTCAACCAGATCTTGAAAAAGAATTTGGAGTCATTAGAATTGCCTTTCCAATTGACTTTGGTGCAGTACATTGATGACTTATTGATTGCGTCCAAGACAAGGGATGAGTGTAATTATGACTTGATTGCCATGTTGAACCATTTGGGAAAATATGGTCATAAAGTGTCACTACTGAAATTGCAGTACTGCCAGAAGGTAGTAAAGTATTTCGGTCACCAGATTGAGAAAGGGTTGAGGAAAATATCCAGAGAGAGGATTACAATGATACTGCAGATAAGTCCCCCGACTACACAGAGAGATGTCAGGATGTTCCTAGGAATGGTGGGTTATTTTCGCCAATGGATACTGTATTTTTCAGTCATTTCAAGACCATTGAAGAAGCTGGCTCATAAGGAAGTCACAGATCCCATAGTGCTAGATGAGGATGAGATGAAAGCATTTACTGAATCGAGAGAGAGTTTGTGCAGAGCTCCAGCGTTGGGTATGCCTGACTATATGAAGCCTTTCACATTGTTTTGTCATGAGCATGATGCATGTTCATTGTATGTCTTGACACAGGTCCATGGAGGTGCTCATTGCGCTGTAGCATATCTGTCAGGTACCTTGGACCCAGTTGCAGCAGCCTTACCAGGTTGCTGCGTGCAGTGTCAACAGTTGGCCAAAGTCTTTCACAAGGTGAAGGTGTGTTGATGGAATATCCCCTGACTGTAATGGTCCCTCACTCAATTGAGATTTTACTGCCAAGGATGAAAACCCAATACTTGACTGGTGCTAGATTGATTAGGTACGAAACTATTATTTTGGGATCACCAAACGTGACACTGAAAAGATGTACAGTGCTGAACCAGGCAACTTCCGAGTGATAAATACTGACATTGAAAAAGAGGAGGATGTTGAACATGATTGTCTTGAAGTAACTGAGTTGTGCACAAAACAGAGACCTGACATTAGAGACACCCAATTGGAAGAAAGTGACCAAATTATTTTTGTTGATAGTTCTTGTCTAAAAGACAACACAGAAACACTGAGAGCAGGATATGCTTTGTGCACAATTACAGGTACATTGGAAGCCTCCTGGCTTCGAGGAGTATATTCTGCCCAGGTAGCAGAATTGGTCGCTCTTACAAGGGCATGCCATGTTTCTGCTAAACTGAGAGTTATTATACGGATAGCCAATATGGATTTGGAATTTTTCATGATTTTCGCCAATTGTGGTCACAGAGAGGTTTCCTGACCTCTTCTGGTTCACCAGTGAGAAATGGCGAGAGAATAAAGGAATTGTTACATGCAATTCAATTGCCTGAAAAGATTGCCGTGGTGAAATGCAGTGCACATCTAAAGTCGAAGGACTACGTGTTATTGGGAAATGGATATGCGGTTTTCTACATTGAACTGTATATCGTGCAAGGACAAGTGGGAACTGTTACCTGAAGAAGACACGACATATACGAGTTATGCATTAAGAGTAATTGACACTTTGGAAGAATTAAAATCTTTGCAAAGTAATGTTGACAAGAGGAGAAACGTTTATGGAGCAAAATGAAATGTATTCAAAGACAAGATGAATTGTGGGTTTCTGAGGAGGGTCAATTGGTTTTGCCAAATAGCCTGAATTCTCAAATGGCAAGGTACTATCATGGTCAGGCACACATTGGGAGGGATTCCATGGTTCGTCTGTCCAAAATTGATTGGTGCAACCCCAAGTTTAGACAATTTGCTGAAGCAGTTTGTCATCGTTGTGTCATTTGTCAGCAGTTAAATGGGGGGAAAGGGACAGTGGTTAACTTGTGCCACATTGGAAGAGCAGAAGGTCCATTCAGCAGAATGCAAATGGATTTTATTGAGATGCCCAGTGTGTGGAGGTTTGAGATATGTGTTGGTGGCTGTTTTTTTCTTTAGTCACTGGATTGAATCATACCCTAAACGAAGGAATGGTAGTCTCACAGTAGCGAAACTACTGCAAACTGATATCATGTTTCAGGTTTCCAATCTCTTTAGAATCAGATAGCGGAAGTCTCTTCATTAACAAGGTCATTAAATTATAGTGTGCAGTATTGAACATTGAGCAGAAGTTGCATTGCAGTTACTGCCCCGAAGCTTCAGGACTAGTGGAGAAGATGAATGGTACCTTGAAGTCAAGAATTGCAAAAATGTATGCAGCTACAAATTTGAAATGGCCTGATGCATTGCCTTTAGTGTTGATGTCAATGAGAAACACACCTGACAGGAAGACAGGACTGTCGCCTCATGAGATTCTCATGGGCAGAGCAATGAGATTACCAGCGGTGCCAGCAAATGCACTTGTAAACATTACAGATGATATGGTGTTGGATTACTGCAAGGGTCTGGCTGATGTAGTCTGTTCTTTTTCTCAGCAGGTGGAGGCCACCACACTGCCACCGATCCATGACCCAGGGCAAAACCTGAGAGCTGGAGACTGGGTTGTCGTCCGAAAGCATGTGAGAAAGACGTGTTTGGAGCCTCGTTGGAAGGGACCGTATCAAGTGGTCCTGACAACTACGACAGCAGTGAAGTGTCCTGGGATCCAGAACTGGATTCACACAAGTCACACAAAGAATCCACTGGAGCATGAAGAAGCGTTGTTGAGAGTACCAACAACAGTGAGACAAATCTCAGAGCCGAAAGGAGAACTAAGAGGAACTGAGACTGGATCTGAGCTCGTTGAGGACGGTTCAGTCACTCCTGTGAGAGACGAGGGCGGAGACCTCCAGGAGAGAATCGGAGAACCTATCTCAACTGAAGCAGCAGGAGAGCCTAGTCAGAGGAGGGCTTTTCCAGAAGCAGACGATTCTGAAAAACAAGCAGAGCAATTGCCAGATCCAGAAGGGGAAGGAGCTGAGGTGGATCAAAGTCAAAGTGATCAGACTCCTCCTGAACCGGTTGCAGGTCCATCAAGAGAAAACACCACAGAAAAATAAAAGGGTTCAACTTCAATCTGGAAGAATATACTGATAGAAGAAAAGGGGTCGAAATCTCACGTTGAGAAAAGGAAAAAGATGATTGTCAAACCAATTATAGAGGAAGAAGTAGATACTATGAGAAAAGAAGAATTAAGGGAAGGAGAGTTGAATGGCAATCGGAAGTTGAAGAGAAAGAGCAAGTCGAAGATACGCAGGTCCCGAATGGGCATATGGAACTACAAACGAATGGCAGCAAGAGTTTATCTCTTTTTTGTTTTGATAGGGAAGTTCCAAGTCAATATTTTGAGGTGATGTGAAGAAGATTGATGAACTGAACTGCTGAAGCAATCTGAGAAAATATTTTTGAGAAAGAGACTGTTGAAAGTAACCAGAAAAGACATTGATAACCTGATTTTGAAAAAGCTGCTGACTGCTTTTGACATAGAAAAAGGGTTCCTGGAAGTGAAACTGAACTGGTTAGAGATGCTAGATGCTGTAAATATATGAGCATTGGTTTGGCAATTATGGTTGGGATATTGTTTATGGTATTGATTGTGGGTATGTCTGTTCTTGATGCAAAAGGAGCCAACCATACTTCTGCTTTTGAGATGAATACTGCACTAATGGCATTAGAGAAGTTTAAGTTAGATGAGAAATATTTGCATGGTTATAGTAATGCACAGGGAGAACTTTCTTATAACATTTTCTATCATCTACTGAGTGAGTATGTTGAGACAATGGATGCATAGAATTGATTTGTGTGTACGCAGACTCCTTCATCAGTTGAGGAAGGAGTCACCTATCATAGCTTACCCATAACATGTGGAATAAGTTGTAGTCTGTTACTAACAAGGTTTTATAACCAGGATTATATTCAGTACTTCTAATCGAATCATGGTGTTGTGTTTGTCCCTATAACTAGATAAATGAGTAAAATAGCTAAGGATAATGACATAGTATTAGTTAGAGGATTCTTTGAACCTACATTAACATTTGGCACAGAGTATGTGCATAAGAATAACCTGACATGCTTTCTTACACCTTTAGAGAAGAGCTTCTTAGATCATACTGATGACAGGATAAAGGCGCTAAAAGAGAAATAGACAAAGGCTTAGAGGAAAGGTCTTAAAAGAATGATTATGCTTACAGTGTGATTAAAACGCAAGGGGAATTAGCTTTAGATACACTACACGAGGGAAGCTTTGTAAATATAAGCCTAAGTCACGCACTGACACTTTATTTGTGAGTATGAGTGAATGCAGGCATGTGCTTTTGTTTCAGAGTAAATAGACATTTATGTCGAATGGGCAGGACCCTGCGATTCCATGGTTATATTATATTTGTGGTCTTAATGCTTCTTACCATCTTCCAAGAAGATGGTATAGGACATAATATTTGGGGATAGTTTTCCCAAAGATTTACCAAATGGAGGATTTGAAAAAGTTTCCAAAATTTACTGAATTACATCACAAGAGACAGAGGAGGGAGTCCTCTTCTGCGATAGTGGGAGATGTATTTGGTGCAGTGATTCCTTCAGTGGGAGTCATCCTGAATTCGATTAAAATTCGAAAGTTGTCTACTATTGTGGCTAGCATGTTGACACATTTTTCAGGAGCTATACTCCTGATAGATCCTGAAATAGCTGTTGATAGAGCTATCAATCTTCAAAATCATCTTGCTTTAGACATTCTTTTAGCGAAGGATGGCGGAGTCTGTAGAAGGATTAACTCTAGGCATTGTTGTTCATATATGCCAGATAGTAGTAAAGAGATAAGGGACTTAAGGCCAGATGTATCAAACATTTTAGCATTCGCAAATGGTGCAAATCGCAAACATCAGCCGTTTGCGAATGCAAAAACTTGTTTTGCGATGTATGAAAGGCATTTGCAGGCCAAAAACAAGGAATCACAAAAATTGCAATTTTTTGCGAAGCGACATGGTTTTGGGTGTCGCAATCTGCGTATCTCAATTTGTGACATGAAAAACCGAATTGCTATTTGCATATCGCAAATTGCGAGCTCGAATAGCGACTCGCAAATAGAGATTCAGTATTTCATGTCGCAAATTCTGATACGCAGATTGTGACACGCAAAACCATGTCGCTATGTGATGCATAAAAAATTCACAAATTGCTAATATTAGCAGAATGGCCTTCTGCACATGCAATTTACCTCGAATTTAAACCAGGTGGTAACCAGGTGCAACCTATATAAAGAGGCCCAGAATGCCTCAGCCTCCTTTGCACAATGGCTGCACTCTACGTCATGGTGAGGAGAATGAGGATCTTGGCAGGTTTGAGGAGAGGGAAGAGGAGACGGGAGCACATTTTCAGAGTGCGCATAACCGTTTTTGACCAGACTGAGGAGGAGATATATGAGAAGTACAGGTTGAGCTCAGCCATGATACTTGACCTGATAGCTGAGCTACAACCCATACTGCAGCGCACCACACACAGGACCAATAGCATACCCACCCATGTGCAGGTATTATGCTCCCTGCACCTACTAGTCTCAGGGAGCTATCAAGGGGTCATAGCAGCAGCTGGAGGGGTATCACAGAGTGCCCTCTCTAGATTTTTCAACACAGGAAATACAGCAGACAAAAATCGATTTCTACCAGATAGCACAGTTCCCCCATGTCCCAGGTGCCATAGATGGGACACATGTTGCAATCTGTCCACCATCGGCCACAGAGTATGTGTACTGCAACCGTAAAAACCAACATTCAATGAACATACAGGTGATATGCAATGCCTCCTACATCATAACTGATCTTGTGGCCAGGTACCCAGGGTGCACACATGATTCGTACATCTTTCGCCACAGCGGGATTCACACAAGACTGCTAGCTGGGGAATTTGGTGAAGGATATCTAGTAGGTAATTTGCAACTTTACAATGTTTCATTGATGGCAGTGTGACGTCAGATGGCACAGCTACTCATTATACCCTCTGTTCCTTCCAGGAGACAGTGCCTACGCAGTGCGCACCTACATGATGACGTCCTACCTAAATCCTGAAACACCAGCAGAGCGGAGATACAATTCAGCACACAGGGCAAAGCGCAATATGGTGGAGCGCACCTTTGGCCTGCTGAAGAGTCGCTTTCGGTGCATCCACAAAAGTGGGGGGGCACTACAGTACAGCCCGGACACAACCTGTAGAATAGTGGCCACATGTACGATCTTGCACAATATAGCAACCACCAGGGGCATACCTGTGGAAATATCGGAGACAATATCAGATGAGGATGGTGATCCCATACCACCCCTACAGCCAGCAGACAGGACCAGTGCACCAGAGGGCAGGCAAAGGCGTGCTGAAATCACGCACAACCATTTCAGATGTAAGTAATGACAACATCACCTCACTGACATGTATTCCGGTAGTTAGTACCTTTATTACCTTGACTTCAGGTAACATATGTGTCACTAGGACAAAGTTATGCACAATAGGCAGACATGAGCCATTAAAAGTGTTACACTATTATCATCATAGTTTTACTGTATTGCTACATGTGAAGGTAGTCCCCTCTAGCCCTCAATGTCACTTCTTACGTCCACGCATTCCACTTGAGTGCACAGTGGCCTCGCCGGCACCTCTTGTATCAGGCTCACAGGCAGTACTGTGCCTGGCACTGCGACACCTAGGATCCTTCACGGGGACTGCAAGACTGCTAAAGTTAGAGGAATCCTCAGTATCCCCAACACCGAGTTCACTGGATGCAGAACTGCGTGCTGTCAGCATAGCATCCAGAACGTTGGTTATTTGCACCAATCCCTGTGCAACATCCCGACTGCTATGTGCTGCCTCCACCTGTGCGGCCACAGCAAGCCGTGATATCAGGGCAGTTGAAGTAGCGAGCCAATTTACGGATCTGGAAAAGCCATTGAACATTCCCATGAATTGCCGTTGGCGCCTGCGGTGGCTCACACGCTCATGCCTGATCTCAGTACAGAGTTCCTTAATGGCATTTGTCAATTCCTTTGTGTTATCTGCAGCTGTTTGCTGTCCCTCATGCAGCTTGCATATGTTTGCATTCAGAGACTCCAACTGCTTGTGCAGTCCTCCCATATTGTCATTGTGTGACAGCAACTGCCTGAGCATTGCCCTCATGTTTTTGCATTGCAGGCGCTGCACTTTGAGCATGGACACTTCAAGGCAGCCAAAGATTGATGGGCCCTTGCCTTTATCTGTGTGTTGTGCGCCTGCATCATGAGTCCTCCTGCGGGGAGTTGAGTGATGCTGGGGCAGGGACTGCTCCCTTCCTGTGGATCTAGCTTCTGGGGGTGGAGTGTGGCCTTCATTCGGCATTTCATTGGAGTCCAGGTTCAACTCGTGGAGAGGTAACACCCTTGCCCTGTGTCTGATTGGTGCTATACACAATGACTCACTGGTGTTTGAGTCGGATAGTGGCTGTGTTTTTGCATCCCCCAAATTGGCACATTCTGCTGCTGCTGGGCCGGAGACATCTGCAATGACAATGTGCAGCATGTCATTTATGAATGTATCACCAAATGTTGCACAATGGTAATAAATGTACACTTACATTGTATCACTGTGAGTTGTGTGTGCTGTTCTTCTGTGTGTTTGTATACTTAATTGCCATCTATGTGCTATTTTCAGCTCAGGGTTGTGGACTACCACTCCCATAAGTGGCACATGTAAGATGTGGAATGGACTACTTATCACAATGCTTTGCACTAATTGTTATTTCCTAAGGGGCATTTGTACATGCACATATGGGGATACACATCATTATTGGACTTACCTTTGCTGGTGCTGGGTGTGCCAGAAGTGTCAATGTCAGTGACCCCACTGACAGCTTCTGGAAGCAGTGTGGACTCCACCAGGTCTTCCATGGGGGTGGAGGGCATCTGGGTGGATGGTCCGCCTCCTGTGCTCCTTGCCTCCTTTAGCCTGCTAGCCACTCTCTCCTTGGCAAGGGAACGCAGGTCGTACCACCTCTTACGTATCTCTTCCACCGAGCACTGCGCAACCCCAACTGTGCAGTTTTTGGTCTGGATATCAGCCCAAAGTTTTCTGCTTCTCACTCTCTGGTACCTGAGTGAACTCTTCCCAAAGAGCCGGTCATGGTTCCTGACCACCTCCTCAGTGAGCACCTCCAATTCTTGCTCACTGAATTTCAGCTTCCTCTTCCTGTCTCCCTTCTCCTTCCCATTGCCAGCATTGGCCATGTTGGTGTTGGGTCCTGGCTTGCTCCCACAATAGCCTCCCTGGGGCTGGTCTGTGACTCTCTGACTGCTCCTGTGGGTGAGGTACCTGGAAACAACATGGGTTGACTCACTTCCTGCTTGTGATTTCATCAGGCTGTGCCGGGTAACCATTTTCGCAATTTGCAATTTGGTATTTGGACCTCGCAAATTGCATTTGCGATTTTTAAGAAATCACTATTTCCGACTCGCAATTTTGATACATCACATTTTGCGTGCCCGAAAAATCTATTTCTTAAAATTCGCTATTTGAGACTCGCAAAGCAAAATCTTGATACCACCAATCAATATACCATGTCTGCGGTGGAAACCAGCAACGGGTATTATGACTCACACTGAGAATTCCGCCACTATACAGACACCCATACAAGTCAGCCACACCAAAGGTCAGTGATAAACTGGCAATACCAAAACACACACCGTTACGGCAACAGAAATACGCCCACAGTATCACGACCCACGAATCAACGCGGTGGTCATTCAACCGCAGTAATCCATTGGGGATACACACCGCTGCGCTCAAAATACACACCCACTTACAAAACACAACCACATTGGACAATCCAAAATACACACACCTGACACAAATACACACACCACACCCACACACTCACAACACTATAAAACACACACCCACATTACCGACAACCCCTTACACTGAAAAATTTGAACGAAGCAGAGAGACAGAAAAGCATAGACCATACCAGCATCCAGAGCCACACAACACCATCACTCATACACCATCCATGCACATCACACCACACACCCAAATGCATCACCCCACACATCACATCAATCTTCACCTCACACATCACTCCCACCACATCATGGCACCTCAAAGACACCCCAGGTGTTCTGAGGAGGGGCTCAGGGTCATGGTGGAGGAAATCATCCGGGTAGAGCCACAGCTATTCGGATCACAGGTGCAGCAGATGTCCATTGCAAGGAAGATGGAGCTATGGCAGAAAACTGTTGACAGGGTCAATGCAGTGGGATGGCATCCAAGAACAAGGGATGACATCAGGAAGAGGTGGAACGACCTACAGGGGAAGGTGTGTTCTGTGGTATCCAGAAACCAAATAGCCGTACAGAGGACTGGCGGTGGACCCCCACCTCCTCCCCCACAACTAACAACATGGGAGGAGCAAGTCTTGGCAATAATACATCCTGAGGGCCTCGCAGGAGTAGCAGGAGGACTGGACTCTGATAACTCATATCTTTACTATTATATCCCCCACCCTACCTGCATGCCATCACATACTCCCACCCTCACCCTCACTCCTATCACTCCACCATCTCCCACACACCCCACCATCATGCCCCACCACTCCCACAACCAAGCCCTGCATGCAACAACAATGCATGGACACCCATCACAGACATGCATGGACACCCATCACTAAAGCATGTCCAATAGAGAGACTCACCCAGGGCACACAGTCACCACTCACACAAGGGCCAAGGCGATAGTGCAAGCACAGTAATAGAGGGAAACACACCCATAGCACAAGATGGCACACACAGATAAAATAACAATGCATTTACACCCCTACAGGACCCCTACCCACATCACCGGACAGGAGGTGTTTGCCATATCCAGTCCCCCCACAGAAGAGGCCCACAGGGACAACAGCATCTCTGCACACCTGGATCAAGATGACCAGGACGATCAGGGACCTGGGGTCAGTGGCAGTGGGCACACGGTTTAGGAGATGGAGGCACAAGACAACAGGGAAGCTGGGAGGACTGCTGTGCGACAAGGGGAGGACAGGCCCAGGGAACTGATCCTCCACAAGGCACTTTCAAACATCATGGGAGCATACCACCATTCCCAGGAGACCATGGGCACGGTACTAGCCAAGTTTCAGGAGACCCAGCGGCTGCAGGAGGGACAATAAATGGGCTCAGGCAGGACCGCACCAACATCTACACCATCCTAGTCACCATAGCAGGGGTGCTGGCTGACAGAGGCAAGACCATGAGGGAGGCAGTGGCACAACAAAGGGCCCCTGACACTAGCCAAATCAAGGAACAACCCTCCACCTCCACCTCCACTGACGCTAGTGGACAGGAGGCCCGCCACAAGAACAACAGCCCACCAGCACCCCACCCCCTGCAGAAGGAGAACAACCCTCAAACGGTCCCTGCGATCCAGGCAGAAGACAGAGAACATTGCCAAGACCCCGGTCAGGAAATAGGACCCTCCTGATTGTCACCCTTCTGCCCCACTATGTCACTGTGTCCACCTTGAACTGCCATTACTAACCTTCCTATGCCCCATTGGACAATGCACCTGTGATACCAAGAGACTGGACTCTCCTATGTACCTTCCTCCACATCACCCCAGCCCCTTCCACATACCCCTATACACATTAGCTAATTAAACACCCTTTAATCACAAACCAATCCTGGAGTCATCTGATCTTTCACAAATGTATTATTACAACATCAGCAACAAATAGCAATGTAAATGTTCATTTGCTCACACCAATGTATGACAGTTGTTGGGCAGCAGTACATATAGCAGAAGGCAGAATGAGGTACCCAGATCTGAAAAATTGAAAGTCAAAGTGAACTGTCAGTGTCCATAGACAGAGGTTAAGAGGCTAACTTATACAATGTCCAACAGTATTCAGAAATGTGAGGAGCAGTAACAGTCTCTTACCTGTGTGTCACTGGAAGTACTGCATGATGATGTTCGTTCGGTTGTCAATATCTTCCTCCTCTGCCGCCTCTTCCTCTCTGTCCACAGGCTCCACCGCTGCCACAAGACCATCATCAGGTCCATTCTCCTATAGAAAAGGCACCTGGTGTTGCAAAGCCAGGTTGTGCAACATGCAGCATGCCACGATTATCAAGCACACCTTCTTCGGTGAGTAGTATAGGAAGCCACCTGTTAGATGGAGGCACCCGAATCTGGCCTTCAGGAGGCCGAACATCCTCTCAATAATACGCCTAGTTCTCCCATGTGCCTCATCGTAGCGGTCCTCTGCCCTAGTCCTGGCATTCCTCACTGGGGTCAGTAGCCATGAGAAGTTGGGCTAGCCAGAGTCACCTGCAAATCTTAAGGGATAACGGTTAGACACACACTAACCCTTAAGAACTACCCCATACCCAGACACCTACCCATACTGTGTGGGGACCTTGGGCTCACCTATTAGCCACACACGGTGCCTCTAGAGTTGGCATATCACATAAGGGATACTGCTATTCCACAAAATGTAGGTGTCATGCACAGAGCCAGAATACTTGGCATTCACATGGGAGATGTACTGGTCCACCAAACACACCATCTGCGCATTCATTGAATGGTAGCTTTTTCTATTTCTGTACACTTGTTCATTTCTGCGGGGGGGACAAATGCCACCTGTGTACCATTAATGGCACCAATGATGTTGGGGATATGTCCCAGGGCATAAAAGTCAGCTTTCACTGTGGGCAAATCCTTCACCTGGGGAAACACGATGTAGCTGCGCATGTATTTCAGCCGGGCAGACAACACTCTGGTCAACACGTTAGAAAACATTGGCTAAGACATCCCTGATGCCATGGCCACTGATGTTTGAAAGCAGCCACTTGCCTGGAAATGGAGCACTGACAGGACCTGCACTAGAGGGGGGATTCCTGTGGGATGGCGGATAGCTGACATCAGGTCTGGCTCCAATTGGGCACCCAGGTCTTGGATTGTGGCACGATCAAGTCTGTAGGTGATAATGATGTGTCTGTCTTCCACTGTTGACAGGTCCACCAGGGGTCTGTACACCGGAGGATGACGCCATCTCATCATCTGCTCCAGCGGATGTGGCCTATGGAGAAGAATGGTGAGCAGAGAGTCATGTACCACATAGGTTGCACAAGTGTGTTTGCAGTAATTTCAGTAAATCCGTGTGTGGTGTAGTTTGTCCTTAAATCTGCCAAATTGTGCTGTGACACAGTTAGGTGCCATGCCATGTGCCCCCCTGAAATAGCGGCTGCCTGACTTGTGAGGTGGGACAAGGGGAAATGAGGTAATTGCACTGGCGTTGTGCATCGTTGCGGTAGGCGGTCGAAGACAGCCACGCAATTCAGCATTGGTTATCATTGGGCCCTCTGGGTTCCAGGAGCCAATGTCGATGTAGGCTGGCGGTGACGGTATGCACCACCGCGGACATGAACGCCATTTTCTATCTGTTCACTCACGTGATACCTGACCTTCAACAGGAGAGGACCTACACTGCAAGTGCTGCTGTGACCTGAGTTTGAAAGCGACAATGGCTCGAGTGTCTGGGGAAAGGGCCCCTGCCTTCACCGTGGTGGTCCTCCCCCAGTACGCGCTACTCTATGGTCCTCCAGACAAACAGGTGAGTACACTGTGAGCATGATGCGTGGGCAATGCCTGTTTGGAGTGGTGTGGATGGAAGATACATGTGGGGGGGGCTGAGGCCTGCATGTGAGGATGGTGAGTGTATGTGCATCAGGGCATGGGTGGGAACTGGTGGGCAATGAGTATGATGGTCTGGACGGGTGAGTAATGTCCTTTCCTCCTGTACCTTTCCTCTAGGTCAGCGCCCACCAGAAGAAGGGTATTTGGCGTGCCATCGCCAAGGAAGTGCGGACTCTGGGGGTCTATCATAGACAGAGCACCCACTGCCGCAAGAGGTGGGAGGACCTGTGCCCCTGGAGCAAGAAGACGGCATGGGCCCAGCTGGGGCTGGCCTCCCAACGAGGAAGGGGTGCCCGTCGCACCATGACCCCCCTGATGTTCCGGATCCTGGCAGTGGCATATCCGGAGTTGGATGGGTGCTTGAGGCCATCACAGCAGCCACAAGGGGGTGAGTACAGTGTCATTAAGCTGACTCTGCGTCCTTTACGAAGTGCCTGGGTGGGGGATGTGGGCTGTGGGTTCCCCTAGGCCAGGGCGAACTTGGCAGGGTAGGTCCCTTGTTGGGCAGGCTCTGAGGTACTCCACACCCCAATATTTGTAGTGGGCATCTACAACTGGGCAGGCTCCTGTGGATTCCAGGTGTGCAGGAAATGGTATTAGGCATTGTACCCATGGCCTGGTAAATTTCCTACTAAGTGCTACTGCATGGCCTAGTTCATAGGTCTGCTCCCCCTGTGTTGTGTCTGCAACGGTAGTGGTGTTGCTGGCATTGACCATGTGTGTTTTCAGTCTTTCCTCCATCTTGTTTTGGCACCCTGTCCTTGTGTGCATTAGCATCATCTGGCAGAGGAGCAGAGGCACCGGCGACGGAGGGAGCTGCATCCCTCATGGCCCTGGAGGTTGAATCCACGGAGGGTGAAGGCACCAGTGGGACAGAAGGATGAGTGGAGCTTCACAACGGGAACAGGAGGGGATACCAGCAACAGCGACTCCTCCTCCGATGGAAGCTCCCTGGTGGTGGCGGACACCTCTGTGCCTACCCCAACAACAGGTAGAGCCGCCACCCCCCCCTACCAGCACTGCCCTCCCAGCAGCCCCTCAGCGTGTTTCCCGTGCCCGCTCACCCAGGAGGGTGGCCATCTCCTTTGCCCCAGGCACCTTAGGCCCTGCCCCAGTAAGCCCTGCTGCCCTTAGTGAGGAGGCTATTGACCTCCTGAGATCCCGCACTGTTGGGCAGTCAACCATTCTGAATGCCATCCAGGGTGTCGAGAGGCATTTGCAGCAAACAAATGCATACCTGGAGGGCATTCTTTCTGGCGTGGTGGCCCAACAGAGAGCATTTCAGGCTCTGGCCTCAGCACTGATGGCAGCCATTGTCCCTGTGTCCAGCCTCTCCCCTCCAACTTCCACTACCCAAACCCAATCCCCTCGTCCTAAGCCTATCCCAAGCACACCATCAGACCAACATGCACACACATCAACACACAAAAGTGGCTCAGGAAAACAAAAGCACCACACATCCCACAAGCACTCACACAAGCACCATCCCCATTCACACATACCAACATCCACTGCCTCCACTGTATCCCCTCCTCCACATCCTCCACCTCTCTCCCAGTCTCATCTCCACTCACACCTGCATGCACTACATCATCAGCCACCGCCTCCATCACCAGCACGCCAATCACTGCACACCGCTCCTGTGCAATCACCACCCCCACTACCATTCACACATCCCCTGTGTCCTCTCCCAGTGTGTTGGTAAGCCCTCCTCCCAAAGTACACAAACGCAGGAACACACCCACTCAACAGCCATCCACCTCACAACAGCCTCCAACCCATGCACCTTCACCCAAACTCAGCAGACTTACACCTCCTACAACCACTACCTCTTACTCCACTCCCACACCCCCTCCATCTTCCCGTCCCTGTGTGTCTAAAAAACGTTTCCTAGCTAATATTAACCTCTTCCCTACACTTCCCCCCACGTCCTTCCCCTAGGATCAGGATGTCTAGATCCCAGCCCAGCACCTCACTGTGGTCCCTGCTAGTCCAGTACGGTCTAATGGGGCACCTGTCAGAGCTGCCAGTGTGCCACCGACAGAAAAGAAGGACCACCCTATTCCACCACCTGCAAAGGTAAAAAAAGTGCCGACTTCCAGCTGGGGACAGTCACACCATCCACCCAGCAAGGCCTCGCCCAAACATCGAGTGGACAGTGCCAAGGTCCCTGCAGTGAATGTCAAGATGGGGAAGGGCCACAAGCCAAAGGGCACATCACCTCTGGGCACGATGTCTTCTGGTGAGGGGCTGGTGGCCACCATATCATCAGGGATAGCAGCCACATGCACCACAGTCACCACCACTGCTCCGACCTGCAACACCACCTGCACCGCCGCTGCCACAATGACAGTCTGCAGCATCCTCGCTGAGGATCAGCCATCTGAGGCTGCCGGAGACGGTATGGTGTCTTCATCCACCACAACAGTCACTTGCACCATGGCCAGCACTGGCAGCATCTCAGTCGCAGACTCCGGCACCTGCACCACCATCAGCACCGCCACGTGCACAGCCGATGCCACTCTGTTGGACATCAGCCCCATCCCCAGTGTGCAGCCGTCAGAGTCTGCAGGTGACGTCCTGGACCCTGGACACGCCACTTGAGACACCACCTCCAGCACTGACACGAACCAGCAATTGGCAGCCTAAGTCGTTGCAGGAAGGCGTGTAGTTCTGCCTCCATGGAGTATCGTGCTACCTGTTCCAGGTACATTGCATGGCTAAGACACCCAGGTGAGACGAAGTCAACTGCCACACCCCAGGTGCAGCATCACTGGGCACAAAGCCCCCTCCAGAAACAGTGGAGAAAGGCATCCACTCACACAGTCCTTGGCAGGATGAAGCACTCTGGGCACAAAGCCCCCTCCAGAACCAGTGGAGAAAGGCATCCACTTACCCTATCCTTGGCAGGAAGAAGCACACTGGGCACAATGGCCCCTCCAGAACCAGTGGAGAAAGGCATCCACTCACCCAGTCCTTGGCAGGATGAAGCACACTGGGCACAAAGCCCCCTTCAGAAACAGTGGAGAAAGGTATCCACTCACCCAGTCCTTGGCAGGATGAAGCACTCTGGGCACAAAGCCCCGTCCAGAACCAGTGGAGAAAGGCATCCACTCACCCTATCCTTGACAGGATGAAGCACCACTCTGGGCACAAATCCCCCTCCAGAACCAGTGGAGAAAGGCATCCACTTACCCTATCCTTGGCAGGATGAAGCACACTGGGCACAAAGGCCCCTCCAGAACCAGTGGAGAAAGGCATCCACTCACCCAGTCCTTGGCAGGATGAAGCACACTGGGCACAAAGCCCCCTTCAGAACCAGTGGAGAAAGGCATCCACTCACCCAGTCCTTGGCAGGATGAAGCACTTTGGGCACAAAGCCCCCTCCAGAACCAGTGGAGAAAGGCATCCATTTGAGAGACTGTGGCTTTGTACTCCCCAGGACCAAGCAGTGGGTAAACCACCCACTTTAGAGACTTGAGAGAATGTGTCTTTGCACTCCCCAGGACCAAGCAGTGGGCATGGAGCCCCCACAAAGAGCAGTGGCGTTGTACCATCATCCGGCTGAGGTGCCCCCCCTCCCCTTCCCCCTGAGGTGCCTAGTTTTTTTTTACCTGATGCCCCTGCAGTGTTTTCTCCATTTTGAGGCTGGTGTCATGTGTGGCCTTCGCCTATGTTTTTTTGGTACCACTGTTCCACGTACATTTCATGGGACAGTGTACAGACTTGTGTACTTGCTGTAAATATTTGTGTATACTGATTACTTGCTGTTCTCTTGATCTATCTGATTGTTCCAATATTAGACTAGTTAAACTCATTTTGTTTTGTCCTTGCGTTCTTCCAGGGGGTTACGGGGTGTATCTGTGAATTTATTGGATATGTGTATGTTGTTGTGGGTGGGGGCGTGGGATTATTGCGTGCCGCGTGTGTGCGTCACTCTCTTTTCCCTTCTCCCCTCCCCTGTGTGCTAGGTGAAGTACTCACCGTTGTCGTCACTGCCGCCACCTTCTTTCCACTTCGTGGTGTATTAATAGATACAGCAACATGGGTAGGATCTGCAATTCGGGCTCCATGGCATCTTAGTTCTTCCTTGGGTGTCGAGAGGAGAGTGGTTTCCCTCGTGTGTACTGTTTCCGCCATGCTTTTGATGGCATTTGTACCACCTTGGAAAAGATGGCAGATTGGTGCCATGTAATAGTGTGGGTGGGACATTGTCTTCTGCCTGTCTGTTGCGGTTACCGCCGCGGTGTTTGTTGCTACCGCCGTGGCGGTCGGAGTGTTAAAGTGTCTGTCTGTGCTGGCGGTTTCCGCCATGGTGGTGATTCCATTTTTTTTTACCACCGGCCTTGACGGTATTACTGCCACTTCAACACCGACAGCCAGGGTTGTAATGAGGGCCTTAGTCATCACAGGAGGGATTGCTAGAGCAGGTGTTTAAACAAGAAATTATTCATGAGTGTTTATGAAATGTTAATAATGAGTTTATGTAGAAAATGAATAACGTAGGAAAATAAAGCACACATTTGAAAATGTGACCTCAAAGAAATGGCCACTAGTGTTCATGAAATGTACTAATTGATGATTAATACTTATGAATTATTTAAAATGTATTAGATTATTGTAGTAATATGTTATATTAAGGGTTATGAAGTCTGCTCTAGTTTTATTAATTGTAGGCCTTAACTTAGCAAGTGTCTTGGCCTAGTTTTGCCAGGCCTCATGCAGAAGCTGTATTTCTATGCGAATTAATAAAATGCTGACCGAATGAATTAAACTGTGAATGTCCATTGTGTTGTTAAAAGTGCTTAATAGAAGTTTTCCATTAGAACTGACTAACAGGAGATTATGTTCCTGCTAGACTAACAATGTAATGTGTGTGAGATGTACTTTCCCAGGACGAGAACAATGAAGACACTGACTGGAGCTGAAGATGCAACAATATTGTTATCTGACCAGCCGGATGATGAGGACATTGTAAAGTGAACCAATCAACTTAATGTGAAGACTGAAATATTAGAATTCATAGATTTGGTATAGAAATATTATTGGGTAGAGTATAAATGCACGATTAATTGACCAAAGGGGAATTAGGGGATAGTTTAGGTGACTTTGATATAACAACGCAACAGAGGAGAATTATTCAGACAAGAGAAAGATTCCACACCTTATTCCGTTTTATGACTGGAGAAGGGATACGTGAATCTGTCATTGGGCTCATACTATCTGACTGAGAGCCTGATGCTTTGCTGATTATTGATAACCTGAGGACGAAGACTGATTCTGCTTGCTGACCCATATCTTGTATAGGTAGATGTGATGAAATGTGACTGTTATGCATTTTTACTCCTTTTCTTTCTAGGTACCAACTGTGCTGTTTGACAGATCCATAGCTAGATGTTTTCTTAAACTTGTGTTCTAAATTGTTTTGCATGAAGCCCAACATTCTGATGCTAATCTGAAGTCAGTTGAGGGCACTCAAATAGACTGCCGAATTACAGGGACTAATGGTTGATGAGTTGTCTTGCTGAATTTCTATGTATATTATATCTTTGTCACAGCTAACTCTGCTATTGATTTGCACTGTAGCTCTAGAATGCATTGTGATTCAAGCTTTGATTAGATTGTGTTTCTTCCACCGTTTTGGGCAACCAGTATTATTCTTATATATGTTTCATCTGATTTTGAGATTAATCTACATGATAATAATAAACATACTAAAACTTTACTAAAGGTGTGGTTATTCATGACTGAGAGGTCATGGTGCATGACATTTACTCACTCCACTGATTATTGATTTTATTGATTACTGATGATTATTGATTATATACTGGAGCTATGGTAAGAACTTCTTAAACACGTCAAAAAGTTAATTGACCTATTTGCGTCCCCTTGTAAGTTTACTTATTAAGGTCTGATGCGCTAACACAGCTCCAAACTCACACTTGCCCTGAAGGCAGCATATTAGTCGAATATGAGGTAGCAGGTTAAAGCAGCCAGTTCACTTTTCAATGTTGGCAACATAGGGGGTCATTCTGACCCCTGCAGGCGGCGGAAGCCGCCTGCCTGGCGGGAACCGCCAGAAGACCGTACTGCGGTCAAAAGACCGCGGCGGTCATTTTGACTTTCCCGCTGGGCTGGCGGGCGACCGCCCGCCAGCCCAGCGGGAAAGCCCCAGCAACGATGAAGCCGGCTCCGAATGGAGCCGGCGGAGTTGCTGGTGTGCGACGGGTGCAGTTGCACCCATCGCGATTTTCAGTGTCTGCTTTGCAGACACTGAAAATCTCAATGGGGCCCTGTTAGGGGGCCCCTGCAGTGCCCATGCCAGTGGCACACCCGTTCCCGCCATCCTGTTTCTGGCAGTGAAAACCGCCAGAAACAGGATGGCGGGAAGGGGGTCGGAATCCCCATGGCGGCGCTGCTTGCAGCGCCGCCGTGGAGGATTCCCTGGGGCAGGGGAAAACCGGCGGGAAACCGCCGGTTTCCCTTTTCTGACCGCGGCTTTACCGCGCGGTCAGAATGGCCCCTGAAGCACCGCCAGCCTGTTGGCGGTGCTTCCTCCGTCCCCTGCCCTGGCGGTCCATGACCGCCAGGGTAGGAATGACCCCCATAGTCTGCTTTTTAAAGGGGACAAATGTCCCCCTACAGACAGGTGCAGCATGCAGGAGGATATCGTTGGACATCCAAGGATCTCCTTTCCCCTTTTCATGGTTCACTCTTAGGGGCTCACTCACTGTGCACAACTTCATTGTCGCACACAGTCACTGCTGCTCTCCCAGATCCTTAGTCTCTGCACAAAGTCTCTAATACGGTGCTGGTGCAAAAGAAAAATGTTTCTTCATTTGCAAGGGCTATGTCCCATGGAAATGAGTGAAGGCCCCTTTGAGATTGTGCTGGTATATTTGTAGCATCAGCTCAAACAATATTACAGAAGCTGTCACAAAATAATCTATGGTCCTTCCTGTAATGCCGACGTGCCCAAGAGGTGCAGAAGGCAGACACATACACCCATTGTACCACAAGGGCACTTAGTATAAGACTGCCCCTAGAATTCATTCACTTTTTAAATAGGACTTGATTACAATTGTACTTCAATAGGATGAGGTATTTTCTAAACCCAGTACATATTATACCCCAGGGTGTGGTTTTGTAACTAAGTGCAATCCATGCCTTTTTGATGAGAAGATGTAAGCTACATCTAACACCCTCACCTCTTCTCTTCAGCTCCTCTGTCTCTCTCTCTCTCTCTCTCTCTCGCTCAACTCCTTTTCACATTTGAGAATTTACATTCCATCCCACTCAACCGCTTAGTAGAGAACTCTAGCAAAGGAGATTTCTAACAATGAAGGCAGGATCATGATGCTACACATCTGCTTCCTCATCGCGACTAAACTAAGCAACCTAAAAATGTATACATTTATACATTACTGTATTTAACTTGAATATTGACACATAACTGAACTTTTAAGAATGTACAAGCTTGACAGAATTAAAATGAGAAATATTGCATGGGTATCTACCTAACATCAACATAAACCCAATTTAGTATGTTGGCGTTTTTGAATGTACATTGGTACCTCACATTGTATATGCAATTTACTCTAACATAACTGTTTGCCTGTTAAACATAGTCACTTAAATGACCAAGTTTGGTACAGCACATCTCACTTCTCCTGACACAGCCACCATTCTGATTGGTACTAAAAACTTCAACTCATTTAATTCTTGCAAAGCCTGGTAACTTGACTACTCTCTTGAGGTTCCACACTATATGATCTTCCATGTTGATTGCATTCCTAACTAATTACATTAGTTTCATGGGAGATAAAAATGTTTAGTTTCATGTAGCTGACACTTTGCAAGTATACCTTATTCTCACCATGTCACCTACCTGTACCGCTATATTCTTGACAACTTTGTGCACACCAAATCTCTCTTTTTTTATTTTGCAGGCATCTTTTTATTCAACCTCTACCTTCTTTTTTGCCCCTCTTCCACACCTACACCACTCTTGGTTCTGATATACATCCAAGAGTGACACAATGATGTATGTGAATCCCTTTTACAAAAAAAATCAAAAGTGGTTTTCTCTGTCATTGTGGTGGGGTAACTCATAATGTTTAACCTTATTGAAATCTCATTTCTCAAACTCAGCTGGTTAACCATTGCCCTTTGGATAGTTTCTTTAAAAATGCAGTTGACCCTTTCTAAGTTACTGCATATTAAAAATCACAGAATACCGGCTAAAGTGAAAATCTCACAATAAACATAAAAAATTGCAATGCATTGCGAGTATAAAAATGCCACTTGCAAATGCAATATGTGAAACAGTCACACAGAAAATTTTGCGCCTCCAATTTAACATCAAATGAAAACAAGCGGTAAAGAAATTGGAACTATAAAAGGTAGATTGGAATGCATTTCTGTTTCTTCTACATGGCTTCACTTTAGTCCAAAGGAAAGGGAATAAGTGTTCAGGAGTTCCAGCATTAGAAGGAGGAGATACAACAGAATATGGAGTATCGTGGTTGTTAGAAATGGGGTCTCTGGTTGGCAATCAGTTTGCACTTTGTCGAAGCAGGGATCCTCACTCTATTTAGGTCAGTGGAGATACACACTTAAGTTGACCCATGCTCACCCTCTTGGCAGCTTGGCACAAACAGTCAGGTTTATCTCAAAGGCAATGTGTGAAGTATTTGTACCAACACACAGTAATACAGTGAAAACACTACAAAAAGTACACCGCACCAGTTCTGAAAAATAGCCAATATTTATCTAAATCGAACAAGACCAAAACAACAAAAATTCAACATACATAAGAAAAAATGATGAATTTTAAAAATGATAGAATCTTACTTCACAGAACACAATGGAAATGCTGTTACACAAAGTATCTGGTTTGCGTGAAAAATACATCTGCACATGCGAGCATGCTTCAGAAAAGTAAGCAATGCGTCAATTCATTTCTCACAAGTGAAGCTGTGCGCCGTTTATTCTCCGGTTGGGTAGGCTATGTGTCGTTTTTCTCTCCTGCAAGAGAACAATGCACCGTTTACCCGACAGGGCACCTCGGATCCGCCATGGTTCACATTGATTTTAAAGCCCAGCGAAGATACACGCAAAATCCATTCACTTGGTGATGGAAAACATAAATTTCTCAGCTGCGATGCAGGGGTTGCGTTATTTTTAACGGCTGCGTTGCAGGCCGTCGGACGAAATTTTCCCTGCACGGCTCCTGTGTGTGGATTTTCACCTTGGTTCCACCAGCTTCACCTTTCAAGGGCCCAAGGACTAAATAGGGTACAACTTGGCAGGGTAGGAGTCTCAGCAGAGAGTCCAGGTGCTGGCAGAGGAAGTCTTTGATGGCCCTGAGACTTCAAAACAGGAGGAAAGGTCAGTCCACGCTTGGAGACACTTCACGAGCAAGAATATACCACAAAGTCCAGTCTTTGTCGTCTTTCAGGCAGAAGCAGCAACTGCAGGCCAACCCAGCAAAGCACAGTCACAGGCAAAGGAGCAGTACTCCTCTTCCAGCTCTTCTGTTTGGCAGAGGTTCCTCTTGAATCCAGAAGTAATCAATCTGGGGTTTTTGGTCCACTACTTGAAGTAGGCAAGTTTCAAAGGAAAGTCTCTGTTGTTCACAAGACCCTGCCTTGCCCAGGCTTGGCTCTAGACTCACACCAGGGGGTTGGAGACTGCATTGTGTGAGGGCAGGCACAGCCCTTTCATGTGTAAGTGACAACTCCTCCCTCTACTCTAGCCCAGATGGCCCATTAGGATATACAGGCTACACCTGCATTCGTTGTGTCACTGTCTAGTGGAGATTCACAAACAGCTCAACTGTCAGTCTGACCTAGACAGGGAATACACAAGCAGGCAGAGTCACAGAATGATTTAAGCAAGACAATTACCACTTTCTAAAAGTGGTATTTTCAAACTAACAATTTAAAAACCAACTTTACCAAAAGTTGTATTTTCAAATTGTGAGTTCAGAGACACCAAAATTCACATCTCCATCTGCTCTAAAAGGGAAACTGCACTTAAAAGTTACTTAAAGGCAGCCCCCCATGTTAACCTAGGAGAGAGATAGACCTTGCTACAGTGAAAACTGAATTTGGCAGTATTTAACTGTTAGGATATGAGAAACACATTACTACATGTCCTATCTTTAACACACACTACACCCTGCCCATTGGGCTACCCAAGCCCTACCTTAGGGATGCCTTCCATGTATAAAAAAGGGAAGGTTTGGGCCTGGCAAGTGGGTACATTTGCCAGGTCAAATTGGCAGTTTAAAACTGCACACACAGACACTGGAGTGGTAGGTCTGAGCCATGTTTACAGGGCTACTCATGGGGGTGGCACAATCAGTGCTACAGGCCCACTAGTAGAACTTGATTTACAGGACCTGGGCACCTCTAGTGCACTTTACTAGGGACTTACTAGTAAATCAAATATGCCAATCAAGGATAAACCAATCACTAATACAATTTATACAGAGAGCATATTGTATTATATTGTATTGTAATAGTATTTAGATAGCGCTTACTCCCCCTGATGAGGCGTTCAAGCGCTTTTCGGTGAGTAGCACGCTACTCCGGAGCCCAAAAGGAATTAGTGGTGGATTAGTATAGGGAAATATGAGTACGGTTTTAGTATTATTATGAGTTAAATTGAGCCACGGATATGTGAGTTTGTTAGTTGGATTGACTGGAGTAATGGCGGGGTGGAGGAGGGAAAAATCCAGAAGTGTTAATTAAGAGTTTATGGTTATAGGATTTAGGCTTGGGATGAGTAAAGGGGGGATGGAGGAGGGAAGAGTCTGTGGAAAGGGTTAGGGAGATCATGGTAGCAGGTTGAGATAAATAAGGGAGAATTTAGTAGGGTTGTTTGGGAGATCATGGTAGTAAAGTGAGGTTTGGGTGAGTTAGATGTGGAAGTGCACTTTAGCACTGGTTAGCAGTGGTAAAGTGCCAAGAGTCCTAAAGCCAACAAAAACTGATCAGAAAAAAATAAGAGGAAGGATGCTAAAGGTTCAGGGAGAACCCTACAAAAAGGGCCAGGTCCAACAATGGCCTTATCTTCATAAAAATGAGAAAGACATGATTGGTAAGTGTGCAGTCCCACAGTCCAAGATCTGTAAGATCAGAATACTTTTTTTCTGATCTGAAACTTTGAATTTGCAGCAATTTTAAATCATCTAATTTCATATGCTATATGCCATAATTTTGTACAGTGAAGGTTTAGGTATGATATCAGAAGAGTTTTTTTGATAAGCTAATAACTCTGGCACTCTCTGACAAATCTGTGTGAAACTCTCCAAAACAAAAACATTGTGGTTTTTTTTGTGATTTTTGTAAATCTATGCAATTGTTTTGGAGAAATTAGTGTAAGGGGTGCAGGCTGGGCATGAAGGGGTTAAAAGGTTAGGCATGTCTGGGCCACTGGTGTTCACATATTCTCTGTTGGCCAACTTAAAAGAGCACTAGTCAATCCTGATTGGCTGACCACAACAATATGTTAACCCTGTCCCTGTGTCCTGAAAATAAATACAAAAATAGGAGGTGGCGAGGTGAGCACACCCTGATCCCAAGGGTGTGCAGGTGGACCCCAAGAAAACCACCTTCCCCTTTATTGGTTAGCCACAACATGAACAACATGTTGTGGCAGCTGTTGCAGGAAAGATTCCCATAGAAATCTAAGCAGAATTAGGGGGTTCATTGTCTCTTGGATATTGTGGTTAATGATCTAGAAAGCTAAAATTAGGACAGATTTTCTGTTTCTTCCTCATCTATTTTAATAAAACTTTCGGACATGGAGAGTGTAACATGCACTTACAACACCAGAAGTAGTCTGTCAATCAACTCCTGATAATCAAATGTCGTGTCTAATGAAAAGCTAGAGCATTAACAATTTGTTGTGAAGGCAAATTGAGGTACGCCTAAAGACCACTTTGTTGTAAATTGAACTGCTGAATTTAAGGCTTTTGCCTGATGAGCAAGCTAAAGTAAATGAGCATTGAAATACTATAGACATGAAACCAGTGGGCTAAAAGTGTGAGAGGAAGTATACGTTTTTAGTAATGTACAGCAAGATTGTATTTTGAAAAGTCTAACATTAGTTAGAGAGAATGGTGTCTACATATGTACTGCATTTCCTTTCAACATCTGCTTACTCAGCATACCCAGCTTCTCAGTCACTTAGCAGCTCCCTAATTTTAGATTAGTATCATTTTAGTAGATGGATATATATTGTATACACTGAAAAAACACAAAGGAGAAAGTGATGCTATATTTGGGATAGCTGCTGAGAGCAGAGGTGGCCACCCAGTCTGCCAACAAAACTAGCCAGCGGTGTCACAAACAGATGCACACCAAGCACACAGTTTGGGAACCACTGCCTTAGCTTATGTTAAAAACCCAGAACTTTATTGCAAAACCAGTGGTTAAAGTGAGGTTATAATTAGTTGCTGGACTGAGACACAAGTTAAAGTAAAAAAAAAAGACTGAAATAAGTTTTTATACTTTAGTGAACTAAGTAAAACTTGCACCCCATCATTGACTTCTTAGGAACTCACATATTACATTACTCGTGACAAGGTAAATGACATAATTGATGATATTAGTTATTATATTTAAATTACAGCATTGTTTCAATTACTAATGAGATCAACCAATGACCCCTACAGCTTGCAATAGGCTTTTTGAACGACGAGTAATAATAACTAATGTTAAGAGATTTCTTTTTTAAAAAGACCTGGGTGGTGTTGAATGGGTTAAAAAGTTAGGCATCTCTGGACGGTTGTTCACCTGGGATTCCCGAGGGACCAAATATTTCAAAAATAGGGCCCTATGATTGGCAAAAGGAGCTTTTTCTCCTGTTGCCCATTTCAGTACCCCAGGACTGGTCCAGGTGCCATGGTCCTGAGTGATCTTTTTAACTGGTTACAACACAGAAGAAAATGTTGCAGGTGCCATTACAGAATTTGGTTGTCCTACAAAAGTCTGACGCATAGAGTATAAACAGGCAGGTTAGGGAGACCCTGACCCAGGCACTCGTAGGCGGAACCCAAATGGATCACCACAGAAGGTAAATTTGTTTAAAAAAAGGTTGCAGGTACTACAGTACTAACACAGGAACCAGTGCTACCCTCCTGTGAAGTACCATAAAAGTCCTATGCAAGCCACTCGTCAAGTTTCACTCTAATTGTAAAATGGAGGAAAGTCGTGCAGTACCATGAAGGTGAAGTTTGCATTGCAGGTGTCACAGAAGTCCCTGACAATTTTAAAAAGGAGAAGAAAATGCAAATTAGGTACCTATAGGGGGTTTGGAGTAAGGATGGTTGTGCACCTACTGGGGGGGTACACAGAAGAGTGTTGGACGTCCGATGGAGGAGTGTTGGTTGCAGGAGGCCAGGCCCTCTGGAAAAGTCCCCTTCTGTGCCAGGTCGAAGGCCGTATTCTGCGAGGTGGTTGGGCACTTGATAGGAGGCTGGACATCTGCAGGACGTTGGGCTTCTGGTACTCCTGTGGGACCTGGAAAAGGAAGGAAAGACCCCAAAGGAAGTGACACAGCACTCTGTCTATGGCTCTGTGGCTCCTGCAGGAGTATGGCTGTACCTTATGAGACATCAAAAAAAAAATCAAAGCAGGCATGTTTTGAGCCAGAATGTGAATAGTAATTAAAACAGCCCACAGGCTACAGATAAAACTTGTAGAAACCAACTGGATACCATTTGCCATAGTCTTTAGACACTGGCAAATAGAACAAATCAGAATCCAAATCCATCATGGCATCCAGAGAAACTGGGAAGAATCACCAATTAACCAGTGCAAGCAATGTTCCTAATTCACCATCATCACCAAAGGATGAGGATGTAATTTTAAAGTTCCTCAGCACCACTATCGACTAGCCCTGAAAATAAATTGGTCATGTGGAAGGTTTTAGCCATCCACAAGGACAAATAAATAATGCTTACTCGGTTACCTGCACCTTTTGCAGTTATGTGCTGCCTCAAGGAAAGTTGTGGTAGCAGTCCATGGGGACATCTGAAATGTGGAAGCATGTTTGTTCCCATAACCTGAATTACATTGCCTGGGCAGAGATGGATAGGCAAACGAAAGGAGATCATAAAAAGAGGAAAGAGCAACACCTGAGGTTCATTTGCATGCAGGAGAAAAGGATGACCCTTTTTAATGCACTACTACGCAACATACTGCACTATGTGCAAAGGTGTTGTGTCCTGAGGGGTGACAAAAATAGAAATATAGAGGAGCAACACGGAGAAGTTTACAAAAATAAAAATATGTTAAAATATAAATCTATGGTAAAAATAGATACAAATAAATACAAAACCACATCAAGAAAAAAAGTTCACTAAGACGCAAAAAGATTAGCTTGGCAGTAGATTGTCCCTAATGGCAAATTCAGAAGAAGAAAAATATACAAAAGATTTTTAAAACAAATAAAAAATAACTAAATGTCAACAGGCAAACTGCATAAAACTATCTCACCAAACAGCTAGTGCCACTGTTTGGAAGGGATAGGGTGGATTACCTGTAAAGGATTAGACGCAGTTAAAGACTGGAGGCATGGCCATCTTTCCTAAACTCAGTGCACACAGACACAGGTTGTGCAACATAATATTAGCACACTCTTAAACACATGCACATACAAAAATAAAATTTGGTAGCAGAGAGCACTTTTTCATTCCTTATAATATATGACATGTTGCTTTTCCCTCCCACAGAAAAACTTAAATCCTTGCTTTCGTCCTCTTTTTAAAGACAGTGATGGCATACTTGCTGATACTTAATTAGAGTGCTAGAATACTTCCTGATACATTGGATACATAAGGATTTTGTATTGTCAAAATGTAGCAAGTAAATTGTTGCAAAAACATACTACAAAGGATATAATGCAAGTCACTTTAATAAACAGCTGTAATCCAGAATGTGTGGTAGATTCCAGCATTCCTGTTATGAAATCTTGCATGCAAAATGTATCTTCTCTCTTAACAAGTGTTCATTTTCAGGGAATCACTGTTGAATAATGATGCCTTCATTTTCATTGTGTAAAAAGCAGTTGTAATTCTATTGTGTGACTTGCATTACTCACTGTCTATTTAAGATTATTATTAATGTATAATGTTTAACACACCCATTCATATAATTTAAACGAAAAAGTAATTTTGTTAATTTGGCAATAGTGCCTATGGGATGTTACTTTATTTTCCTGCCTCCGTTGTTTCCTATCATTATTGCAGTACCTGATGAAGGCCATGTGTGGTCTTTGACTTACGTCAAGGCTGGGGAGAAGTACATTAGATTCCTAAAGGTTTTGACACCTCTAAGGATGCAGTAACTTTAAAAATGTACTTCAAAAATAGCAGTAGTCATAATTTTGTGAATGTGTGTTTGTATTATCATTGCCCTTTCGCCTTTACCACATAAACTTATAGATATGTGTGTGGAGATCTCCACCACTTTGGCAGAGATCTCCACACAGAAAAGGATAGATTTGAGCTGCGCTCGCTGGGCAGTGTTCAATGTTCGCATTACAAATTGTGTTAAAAGTCTATATAATCTTACTAAGTCATTACATAATGGGCGCAGATTGGCTGCTGCTAAATTTTGTATGTTTGGATATGGTGTGTAGGCAGGTAGAACTGGCCATGAGGTCCTGTCGTTATTGAGGTGACCCAATCTAACGTGTTCAACACCGTGTGGTAGGGTGCCTTTGAACCATTCCTTGTATTTCTGATATTTTAACGCGTTTCTAACGCATTTCTAAGTAATTATATGCTGTGTATTGTGCTGGTGGGTTAGCCGCTGTGTATTCATGAAACGTATTAGAATTGTCATTGACTGCAGGTAAGGTGACCTGTGAGTAAAATGTTTCAGTTTTGTGTGCATTATCAATCAATCAATCAGTTTTTGTAAATCGCGGCTATTCACCCATGAGGGTCTCAAGGCTCTGTGAGGGCCTCAAGGTGCTTATTGTGTGCCTCTGCCACAAATGTAACATCTCCACCCAGGCCCATTCTGAAGTACATGTTGTTTGACAACATGCTTACAATTTACAGGAATAACAACTGGAGTCACCATTTGTAAAAAACTGAAATTAAAGTAGGAAAAGCTGAGTGGGGTATCCTTTCAAATGTTCAAGCTTGAAAAACCTACACACAAATATCGACGCTACCTATACTGTTGACGAAATACTTTCCTAACACCACAGATGTCTCTGTATAATGCTGAATAGGAGACCTTGGTCACACAAGAGAAAACTACTCAGGAGTAGGAGTGGGTGGTAAACTCTGCTCCAGTGGTGGAGTTTTTGTAGCTTTGCCCACTGCGTGCTCCACTTGGAGCACAAAGTTTGGTTAAGGCTCCACCAACCACTGCACGCTAGAGTTTACTTCCCACCCTTACTTTATTTCAGCAGGAGCTGCTGTGCGCTCTTTTATCTTTTATGCACTGCATATTGCAGTCTCTTTTTTATGTCCATTGGGGCTCCTCTCTTATCCTCCATTTATTTATATGGCACTTTTTTCTTTTCTGTTCTCTCTTTCAGTCGATGGGAAGCAAAATTCTTTTAACCTGAACCAGAAGTGCTCACCATGCACAAATGGCAGTATTTACTGGCAGACTTGTGATGGTTGTATCTGCAGTACTGCCAAGGATCTGGGTGAGTGCAGGCAGTGCTGGTATTAAGAACATGTCTTGGAGGAGACTGCTTTAAAGTTGGGTTGCACAAAGGACCACAGTGTGCTGGAATTTGTTTTCTGCAGGGGAACTGCTGCAGATGCACCAAAGCTGGCTTGCTACGCTCAGGGTTATAACTGGAGGCACCAGCCTCCCTTGCCAAAGCTCCCCTCCAGGGTGACCAGATCCAAAATGCCTACTTGGGCAGTGCTGCCCATTACCCTGCCAGCTTTCACCAAGACGGGTATGTGGATAGTGTAATTGTGCCTCATTGTATCAATCCATGCAAGTTCTCTGAATGTTTTTGCACGTTCATTTGTAGGTGTTAACTGTTTTCCCATCCTGAAAAACGCTATTTGTGTACCTGTGCAGGAAAGGATTCAGTTTGTTGTACATTTCTTTATTCATTAACGTTAATTTTTACATGTCAAACCAGCACACCCGCATTAAGAAAATAAGGCAATAATACGTTTCACATCTGAATGCCACCAGTAAGGAACACATTTATAAAACCACCCTCATTCCACAGTTTTTCCCATAGTAAAATGGACACACATTTCCATAAATTTCCAAAACATAATCAAGTTAACTGGGATGCCTTTCAGTGGATCAGCACAGAGTATCCCCTCAGTTACTCATATATGAAAGCGGATAGCTGAACCAGTTTGGCAGTTCTCTTCTTAGAGCAATGAAAGGTATAACCTCATAGGCACTGTGCATATGCCACTCCAGAGCACAGAATGTGCAACCCCGAAAAAGTAGCAGCTCATACCTTTATCTGCCCCATTCTCCTGCAATGCTTTAAATAGATCCAGTGATTGTAGAAGTGCTGAGCATCTTCATATTTTCCAGCATGCACTGCTAAATGAACGGTTTTATTTACTGCATTTGAACTGCCACCTAAAAAGTACACACATGCATGTTACTGACATTTGCTAATTAGTATGTGTTTGAGGAGGAACAAGGCTAATGAATGTGTTGATGCTTTTCAGCAGTGTTTGAAATTACCCTCTCTTAAATTGCTCCCAGTTTTGGCAGCTAAGGCAAGAGAAACTCAAAGGGATTAAACACTTTGGCCAGGGTCACACAGTGCAATCATGTGAGGTAGCTGGTCATTTAACCAATAAAGACTATCGTCTATGATTGTTTGTGTATGCCACTTAAATAAATCGCTGGTCTGAAAGCGACCTTCCCCAAAATATGGAGTGGAATGGTTTCAGGTATTAAGCAACCACCACATGACCAAATGAGGGAGCCAGACACTCAAGTGAAATAATTAGTTCCAACTGAAAACCATCAACATTTAATGGACTGTGTAGGCCTCTTTCAGAATTCTACAAGCATTGCTTGGATCTGGATGAATCTGCTATGTAAGAAGTTGAACGTCCCAGGTGCTTTACCTGCTTTCTGCTGTCCGTGGAACTCTGCAGAATCTGGGGAGGTTTTAGGTAATTCTCTGGAATTCCATAAAGTAAAACTCTGCAAGTTCTACCCATCCCCACCCAAGGGATCTGTTAAATAAATACCTGACCTTAAAGCATTGGTGGTGTCATGTTATCAATTTTCTACCCAGACAATAGGACTACATATTTAGGACAGAAGAACGTCAGAATGTGGGAGACAGTCATCAGAAACTGCTGGCCCAATTCCTGGCTAGTTCACAGTGCCTCATCAAAACCCCTACGCCTTTTGGGGTGGAAGGTGATTAGGGCAACCTAAACATGACACACTGACTCCCCAGGGAAGTGCTGGGAACAGATTGAACCCTTTCATTGTATCACTCATGCATGCCAAGGTGAGACACAAAGGGATACAAGATAAGTTTTCAATACATATATTGAAACAATTGCAATATGGCATAAAGAGAATGAGCTGCAATAATTAGGCAGATGAAAAAAAACTAAGTAGTCATCATTATAAACATGGTAAAGAAATATAAACAATCTAACCATAATGAATGTTGTTCTAGAGGTTTAAGAGGTTCCTACCTAACTCCAAGACTAAGCTGAGAGCATAGTGGGTGTACCCTTCTGCCTGACCTGATCCAAGGGATTAGCCTCACAACCATACATGAAGACAGTGGCAGGAGCTGGACTGAGATGTGGATGGCAATCCTCTCTGGAAGCTGGTGGATTGGTGTCAGCAAAGCTGCATGTCAAACACAGCATTCATCCCAGGAAGGTCATGCCTAGAGTGCCCTCTGCCCCTTGCGGGTCAATGCACCTTGTATATAATAAAGCCATACTGTGTAGAGGCTGTCACCTGAATAGGCAACACAAGAACTAGGATTCCGTAAAGTGGTCCTAGCCTTGAACAGAAAGTACTGATTTCATACGTAAGAAAGGCTAACTAAACATGCAACTCATAACTCATTATCCTAGTAGAATATAATGCAAGAAATGCATGTAAATGTCATTGCTAAAAGCAACTTACTTTAAACGAATACAATATGAAGTGTAAAATGAAGCTAAAAAAAGGGAGAACCAACTAGGGCCCAGGAGGTCCTTGTAACGTAGTTACTGGTAAACTCTAGAACTCACTACCTTTCAACATGAAAACAAAAACTCACTATTTTAAGAAGCTTTTGAAAATTGACTTTTTAACAACTACATGATTATCATTTACTTAATGTCCCAATAGCCCACCATCCTCTGTTGATTTTATTCCACTATTTCATGTAATGCTCTTCCTACCTGGTCTTCCCCTACATTTGTGTTCTAATTGTGGTCTGCTCTGTAATTTAGCACCAATAATTTTTGTTATCATGTGCTTTAGAAATAGATATATCTTAACAGAACACCCTTCCCCTTAGATATCTTTTCAGACACAGAGCTATCAATTTGATAATAATGGGTGTTAGAAAAGTAATGCAGGGGCAGATGACTTAGGAAGGACTGTGACTAATCTTTCTTCAACAACCAAGCCTTTGAGCAGCTTTCCATTATTCTCCCAGCATTTTGCTTTGGCTAGGTAGAAGTGTGAAGTAGGCGTGAAAGAGCAGGAACTCCAGACAAGGATATGGTTGTCCTATGTTCACCAAGCTGAGATTAGGCAGAATATTTTTATTATTACTCAAAAGATAGATGCATGATATGCATTAAAATCTAACCAATGACACTGAGAGGGGTAAGGAGAGACTATACAAGCCTGGTGCCAGTCTCCCTATAATAGTAACCATACAAACAAAAGGGGGCACCACACTCAGGAAACAACAAACACTCATGCCAGTAATGCTATTGGTGAGGATATCAAGAAGAGGAGACTCTCACAGAGTAGTTTGTCGGCCTGTCTTCTGACATAAGAGTGAAAGAGGGGTGCTATATGCTCCTCTTTTGGGTAAGTTTCATAGTGAGTTTATTTCTGACAAACAGAGGCACCTGAGTGATCGCATTCCGAGGCTTCATGCCTCAAATCATCACTATTACCATATTTGTTTACCGCTAGTAGGGACTTGTGAATCAAGCATTGGTTCATATTTCTACAGTCAATCCTGAGAGCTCTAATTGTTCTGTTGTGTGCCTGAGTATGAGTGTGCATTGTTTGGCACTAAACTACATTGTTGAAATCCCACAATCTGCGCTCCATTGCAGTCGGCCTCAACATTTGACTTTGTCCCGATCCGGTGCAACTAGATACCACTGTTGGTTCTTCTTCGCCGTAAAGGTGAACTTGAAGTTTGCTCTGCCTTACCCTGACAAGAATTGTGGCTGCTGCTTGACCAAAGATCACACTCCATCCATCCAACAACCAATTTTTCACAAAGGTCTATTAAATCACCTACCATGATGTTTACAGGAACTCACAAATCGTAACCTCCCACATGAAGTATCCGAGGTAGAATTCAGTGAAGAGAGGATAGTTTTGGAGTGAAAATAGACTTTGAATGGATAGTTAAAGTGTTCCGTGTGTGACAATTTTTTAATATAAAAAAGAGCTCAAAATATATATTGAGGGAAGAATGTGCTGTAAGGAGGCACTGCATTAAGAAGAGGGGAAAAAACCCAGCATTGCAAGAAAAATGATGAAAGATGAGATAGTTAAATATATAAGTGACTCTGATTAAGTATTTTCTTCATGACTTAGAGAAGTTGGTCATTAATGGGCAGCTCTCAAGAGATTTCCTGTCATTTATCACTTTTGTCCTGAGGCACTGATATACTGTGTCTCAAAAAGGACATATTGGGGTCTTGATTTTTGTCGTGAAGTGTCGCTCAGCAGTCAGGGATAATCTACAAACTCAGATACAATGTTTTACAATTGAATAACCATGCATAAAGGTCAATATCCAGCTACATATCATAGGCTATAAAGCTCTTTATCCACATCATAGTGTACTAGGATTCAAAACATTACAGTAAACCAGAGAGTACTAACAGCCTCTGATGCAGAGATGGGACCCTAAATGTTATGATAGTGCCCATGTCTCTAAATATTATCGAAGATATGTAGATGAACTTTCAGTCACATGTTAACCATTGAAAAATGCTGAGCTTTAGCAATGTTTACTTGTCAATGCCCTGTAGGTATGGGACTGTGCTAAACCTGGGAGCTCTTTGCATGGTTTAAGTTTTTGCTTCTGACCCCATGTTTTTGGATCCTGTGCTGTAATTCTTTTTTGCTGGTCACTTTCACTTTACCACTGCTAACCAGTGCTACATTGCAAGGGCTCCCTGTCTAAAAGTTATTGGCAATTGGTTTTCCATGATTGGCACACTTGGTTTACTGGTATATTCCTAGTATAGTGTACCATGTGTGCCCAGGGCCTGTGAATCAAATACTACTAGTGGGCATGCAACAATGATTGTGCCACCCACACGAGTAGCCCTGTAAACATGCCTCAGACCTGCCACTGGAGAGTCTGGCCGTCATCCAAGCTTGAACCGCCGAGCGGCCACCGATGCTGTTGCAAACCCGCCGGCCGCATTACAACATCCCCTCTGGGCCGGCAGACAGAAACAGATTTCCGCCGGCCGGCACAGCGGGGATGTTGGGCGTAACATTGCAGCCGGCTCCTTATGGAGCCGGCGGTGTTGAACCCGTGCGACGGGTGCTGCTGCACCCGTCGTGCTTTTCACTGACTGCTGTGAAGACAATGAAAAGCAGGATTTACTGTGCCTGGGGGCCCCTGCACTGCCCATGCCAAGTGCCCCAAGTGCCCCACGACTCCCCTTCCCTCCAGCCTTTTCCATGGCGGTCTCTACCGCCATGAACAGGCTGGTGGGAAGGGGAGTCATAATCCCCAGGGCAGCGCTGCAAGCAGCGCTGTCCTGTCGGATTATAACCACTGGGACAACAATGGCGGAAAACTGCCAGTCCCGGCGGTGCGACTGCGGCGCTACCGCTGCAGTCAAAATATGACGATTTGTACTGCCAGCCTTTTGGCGGTATGATTGCCAAAACAAACCTGGTGGTCTTTGACCGCCAGGGTTGTAATTAGGGCCTCTGTTTGTGCGGTTTTGCACTGCCAGTTCAACTTGGCAAGTGTATCCACTTGTCAGGCCCAATCCTTTCCTTTTACTACATGTAGGTCACCCCTAAGGTAGGCCCAAGGCATCCCCATGGACAGGGTGCAGTGTATTTTAAAGGTAGGACATGTACTGTTGTGTTTTACATGTCATCAGAGGGAAATACTGCCAAATTTGTTTTTCACTATTGCAAATCCTATCTTTCCCGTAGGTTAACATGGGGATTGCCTTTAACTATCTTTTAGGGGCAAGTTACCATTGGGAGAAGGTGGAGATATGGAGTTTGGGATCTCTTAAATCACAATTTAAAAACACATATTTTGGTAAAGTTGATTTTTAGATTGTCTGTTTGAAAATGCCACTTGTGGGCATTTTCTTGCTTAACCATTTGTGCCTCTGCCTGGCTTCTGAATAAACATCTGGGTCAAACTGACAGTTGGGCTGTTTGTGAATTCGCTCTAGGCAGTGACACAATGGAAGCTGAGGATGTCCTGCATATCCTGATGAGTCTTCCTGGGCTAGAGTGGGAGGGAGGGGCTTATACCTGCACTTGAAAGGGCTGTGTCTGCCCTCCAACTTTAAAGGCAGAAATGGGTATAAATGTTGGACTGCTGACCTTACATCTTTAGATTACTTCTGGATCAAGAGGTACCTCTGTCAAGGTGAAGGGGTGAAGGAATTGATGCTGGAGGAGGACCTGCCACTCTGCCTGTTGCTTTGCTGTGCTGGCCTGCTGCTGCTGCTTCTGCCCAAAGAGGGAAAGGACTGTCATTGCTCTCTGAAAACCTGCTTGTGAAGTTTCTCCAAAAACTTGGACTGAACTTGCCCCCAGTTCTGAAGTCTCAAGGACATCAAATAATTCATCTGCCAGTGCCTGAGCTCTTCTGCTGAGAGTCCTGACTTGCTAAGTGGTACCAAATACAGTCCCCGGGACCTTAGAAGTGGAAGCTGGTAACCTGCGTGGGAAAATCTACACACCGCTATGTGCGTGTCAGAAAAATCAAAGCAACGCCTATCCAGCTGCTAAATATTCGATTCAGCGCCTACCTTGTGGCTGGAGAATTAACACAGCAACTGTTCTCAAGGCAGACCCTTCACACAGCACAGCGGAATTTTTCATGCATCTTCCCTAGGCATTAAAATCTTCAACGTAACTGAACAGACTGGAGGCTACTTGACTGGAAATCGGCGCAACCTTTTGCCACAAGAAAAGAATAGATGCCTCACTTACACAGCAGAGAAAGAATCAACGCACGCATGCATCGTTTGATTTTCCGATGCACGCTCACCCATGTGGCTTTATTTTTAAAGCATACCAGGAACTGTGTCCTAAAACAATGCATCTGTTGATTTCTATGGCTTAAGACTGTTTTTTACTTTAAAAAATTCATATCTTTGCTTGTGTATGTTGGCTTTTGTCGATTTGGCCTTGTTTGATTTAGATAAATATTGGCTATTTTCTAAACTGGTGTGGAGTCCTTTTATGGTGTTTTCACAGTGTTACTGTGTGTGTTTGTTCAAATACTTTACACATTGCCTCTGACATAAGCCTGACTGCTTGTGGCAAGCTACTAAGGGAGTAAGCAGGAGTCATATCTGAGCTGTGTATCTCCCTTACCCTGACTAGAATGAGGGTCTCTCCTTGGACAGGGTGCAAACTGACTGCCACCTAGAGACCCAATTTCTGACAGACTGCCCTTTGCATTACTTAAATGTTCTTTAAGTCACAGCATTTCATTTGCGGTCAAGGGGAAGCCTTGGAAGGCCACTTGAGACACAGAGACCAGGTTCCTGAAATAGTTCCTCTTTGGATTTGCAGCCAAATCATTGATTGGTAGCTCAGTAACAGTGGTCACTGATACTAAGCTTGAGGTTTACAAACAATCCACAACTCACACACATGCACATTAAAGGATTATTTTGAGCCAGGGAAATTTGGCTTAAAGGATATTTTCGAGTGCTTTCTCAGAAAAAACAAGGAAGAGGGTTAAGGCAGAATATCAATTAATTCAAGATGGGTCTTGTCCATATGCATTCGAGACATTCCTTTAGTCAGCCACCTTTTTCCAGTCAGAGCTTCCTGGTTCTCTTAATGTGCACTAATTAGGTGGTGGGAATCTCACAATGCTCAGGGCTCCACGTGTCCAATTGCTTGACAGAATGAAATTACATAAAAGCAAACAAGGGACGAAAAATGGGGTCATCGAAGGATTAGGAATGGGCATTGTCAGGGTAGAAACACATTAGAGAGGCATGGAATAGAGAATGCCCATTATTCATGTTATGGAGGCTTGATCCAGGGTATACAACTGCCACATCCTTCTGAAAGTTATCCATCCTTATTTTTCACCACAAATGCATCACACATTCAGCATATGACACCCACAAAAATTAGAAGTATTCACACTTTGGGAGAAAAGTGAGATTTTACAAAAAATACCCATAGGTTCTCGTTAAGGCGACTAGGGAAAAGGGCATATTATGCTACTATTGACTACCAACTGGCAGTTACTGACATTACTCTCACCCTTGAAATAACCTGACGTTTGTGCAGTAAAGGTATGCCAAACTACACTCCCTTACAAATTAAATGTATGCTATGTTAACTGCATCGCAAAATATTCCAATATTGAGAATCCAAGTATGTCGAACTTTACGGCCTCCATATTGTTTTATCGTTTTTCCATTATATATATAAAGGAGGCTGCAACACAAACTTGCACCTTTATTCATTCATACTTGTTATTGCGATTCATCCAATCATCAGCTGAACAGTAGAAAATGTTTCTTCAGGAAGCATATGCTTTAAAATGGCCTTAGTACCCTACTCTGCATATTTGTATGGAGTTAAATGAATGATTTGATTGCCTCACTTGAAATAGACAGCACATGAACAGCAGCAGGAGAAATATACAATTTGATGTTTTATTCTGTATTCCCTCGGCTTTTCCACAAATGCATTTACAAAGGGAAAGTGATTACGTTGCTGGTATGGTCCCAGAAATTGCTTTTTTCCAAAGAGCATGTGAATGGCAGTACACTCCATTTCATTCCATTCTGCTATGCTATTCCACTTTAGAAAACTCACAAAGTTCTGGACAACTAACAGGATTATCTGTCCTTGGTAGACCTATTGTAGCCAATACATGACATGTACTTCGAGTGTGCTCTGGGTCAGACCCTTGCTCATAACCAGGGAGCGTTGATGTCTATCACAGATATCTGCTCTTGAATCAATGATTTTCTGCCCAATTTTCGTGTTTGTTCTGCATAGGAGCATTTCAGTCTCACTGTGTCCTAACTGTGTGAGTTGTATCCTTCTCCGGCTAACTTGAGAGGACACTTTTTTCATTTATCATTCAGCACTCAGTGGATATGGATGTGTTTTCTTGCTCTCTTCCCAGCATGTTCCTCTCTTGCTGATTCATTCTAATTTTAACCTTTTTTCCTACTCAAATGATTCTCCCTGTCTAACTACCCAAATGTACATTTTTTTGCAATAGTGTTCACTTTATTATCCACTTTCAACTCACTTTTCCAACATGGCCGTCCACCATGTTAGAAAGGTAAATTAAAAATCAACGAATAGCTACAATGATTCATGACACACATGTGCCTACATTATGACATACATGCACTCATGTTAATGCTTGGCATCCACCTTGGAACAGGATTTACATGATAGAAAACTAGTTGATGGCAATGAAAACTCTGTTGTTTTGCAATGCACATGTTTGCATGTGAAAAGCAATACAAAAAGCATTGGCAAACCCAATAACTCCCATTTTGGAGCTGCAATCCATTTTCTTTGCCAGTGCTTGCATTTTGTAATGAAAGGTTGAGCCAATGTCACATGCCTACATTTACTACTAGATGGTTTGCATCAAGATTCTTTTTTACAGCTTGTCAGTTGCTGTGCCTATTGCAGTGTTCGCAAACCTAGCACCGCACATGGATTGGGTTTTATCTAGTGATGCGATGAGACTATTGTTTATTTTCATTTCAATACACATAATTACAAGTTACAGATAATGAGTGCTCACTTATATTCATACATAAATGTATATTTACATTGATCATAAGGAATGATTTCACATTATCAGTTACCCATAGTAGAGGAAAGTCCTCCTTTTTGCCCTGGTCACCCCCAAACATTTTGGACAGATACTGGTGGTTACTGACTCTTGGCTGTGCCCTGGGTACTGCTTACCAGTCCCAGGGCCAGTGCCGTGTGTAAAATGGATAGGTAAATTAGGCTAATTATAATTGACAGTATCAACCTACCTATAATCCCCTATTATATGGTAGGATATGTAGGTTTAGGCCCCCCAGCATAGGTAGTACCCCAGTAGGTGCACTGCTAAGGTGCCCAGTGTCATTTTAAAGACATGCATGCCTTACTGGCTGCTTTTAAACTAAAGTTATGTGCAAATTCGACTTTGGAATTAAAAGTACTTCCAAAGTCTTAAACTACTTTATTTTTACATGTCGCCCCTAAGGTGTGCCCTAAGTGAACATCGGGCTGGGTGCTATGTAACTATATGCAGTACCTTATAAAAAATTTTTATAAACCCTGGTGAGGTCAAATAGTCAAATTAGTTTTTCCCTCGCTGTAGTGAATGGGCTCTATAGACTAAAATTGGGACGCTTTATTTTAATGAATTGAGTCCCATTAGGAGCGAGATATTTCAGGTTTGGTATCAAACTGATTGTTATAATATATCCCACAACTTGCCATTGTTAGATTTAATATAACTAGTTCAGGGAAAGAGTTTGAGAACTCTACCTGAAGGTTGCCAACTTCAGCTCTGCAGTGTCCTTCTCCTATTGGCCGGCCTCTGGCAGCCTGGACAGGCTGCATTGATGAGATGTGAAGTGGCCTTGGCTAAAGACAAAGAATGGGCCTAGGGGAGGAGATCTGCCTCAGGAGATGGAGTAAACAGGATGAGGGGGAGGGTAGCAGCCAAACTGGATTTCAAAGGAGGCAAGAGCTTTTGGAACAGCTCAGGGCCTCCCCCATTTCCTGCAAACCTAGACAACCAGGTGCCCTCCACAAGATTCAGAAGGTTACAGAAGACTGGAGAACTTTTGTTAAAAACTACCCTTAACGGGACTGACCTTCAGTGGTGAGTCAAGTGGGGTTACCTCAGCCACAACCCGGCCTGACTTGCGAATTCATCCCTGGGAAAAGCTCCGGTGCCCCAGACTTCCAGGATTTCACCGGAGGCTCCTGGAAAGGTAATCCAACGACCATGCATCGAAATCAGATATCCCAAGTGGCGTTTTTAGTTTCTAAGCAATAAAAAACACTTATTCTTTACATTTCATATCTCTGGTTCCCCTTATCCAATTTTATTCATTTTGGTGTTAAATTAAAGGTAAAAATATTTCCTATTTTTAAAATTGGTTTTGCATTTTTAAACTGCTTTCTGTGTTTTTTAAATTTCCATTTTCTGATACTTGAATGCTTTTCACACTTTGGGGGTCATTTTGATCCTGGCGGGAGGCGATAATGTGGCGGTGGTACCACAAACAGGCTGGTGGTACTTACCGCCACATTATGACTGTGGCGGTCCCGTGTTGGTAATATCGCCGATACCGCCAGGCTGCTACCAGCCTGCAGCCGGGCGGTCCCGGCAGACCTGGCGGATGTAATCCGCCAGAGCAGCGATGCAAGCAGCGCTGCCCTGGGATTACGAGTCCCCATCCACCTGCCTGTCCATGGCGGTAAACACCTTCATGGAAAGGCTGCTGTTATAGGTGACTCGGAGCCCCTGGGGGCCCCTGCCGTGCCCTTGCACAGCCCTATCGCGCATTCCACTGCCCACATTACGGGCAGTGGAGTGAGCGACGAGTGCTGCTGCACCCGACACACCTCAACATTGCCGCCGGCTCCATTACGAGCCGGCTTCAATGTTGTAGTGACTTTTCCGCTGGACCAGCGGGCGGAAACGCTGAAATGTCATAATGTGGTGCCAAACAAACAGCCTGCGGCTTCGGTGGTCTTTTCAAAAGACCGCCAAAGTCGTAATGAGTGCCTTTGTCTCCTAAGTTAAGCCTTGTTGCTCATTGCCAAGCTACCAAGGGTTGAGCGGGGGTTAATTTATTGAGACCTAACTGAACCTAGTGGGGGATGGTGGCCTATGGCTAAGTGTAGGTACTTCCTGCCCTTACCAATAATCTACTTTTCAACAAATAGCTAAAGTGTGTTCATGTTAGGTTAGCCTTAATTACTGAAGACTCAGTTTGAAAGGCTCCATGTTAGATGAAAAATCCTATTTCTGCTTGCTGTGCATAATCCTTTTTTAAGAATGCCTAGTGCCAGCAATGTTCTTATTAACTGAAATGTTAGCCTGTGTGTTAAGATGATCAAAAGTTTATTTTTAATGAGCTGGATAATACATATTAACACTTGTCTGTGAGAGAAGCAAGTGAAGAATATTCCCCCCCTTATGCAATATCTATGAAGGGCACAATGCTGGAAAATAATTAAGTGCATGACTCATTAGAAGAGAGCTGACAGCAAAAAATGTATAACAGTTTAGTTTTGATTGGTTCCTTTTCTGTGGGAACTATAGGAGTGGATTATTTGTTGAAACCCATGTTTTAATTGTATATCACTGATTTTAGTTAAATAGACTTGTCCCTGTCCACCTTTGGAGGTGGATGTCCCTCTCCCGCTGCCATAGCCGCTCAGTTTGCAGAGTCAGGTGTTTCACACACCATCTTGGTGGTTAGTCTTTATGGGTACACTTGTGAAGATGCAAAAAGATGGTTCCCAAAGCTTTGTGGGTGGAGTAGTAAAAACTGTCAAAATGAAATAGAACTGCAACAAGAACATTTTAATTTAAGACTAGTGGTACAAGGAAACATGTTTGTCAACTAATTGCTTAGAAATAGACTTAGAAAGCACAGTGAAATCTATCTGGAACAATTCAGAAGCTTCTGGAACAAGCCAGAAGGTTCAGGAACAAACCAGAAGGTTCTGGAACAAGAAAGTAGACTTTGAAAGCACACGGAAATCCATTGGGAACAAGCCAAAGCCAGAATTCTCTGGTACAAGCCATACGGTTCTGGAAATAACGATGTGATGGTGCAGCCATCTCTGATTTCAAGAGGATACAAGTAATACTTCTTGGACCACATACTATTTCTCTGTGAACCTTGTGCTTCCTGGAGAGAGTCCTCGATGATCTATAAGAGATAAAACAGGCAAGAAAAAGCTAAGCGCACTTATGCCCTCATTACAACCCTGGCGGTCGGTGTTAAAGTGGCGGTAATACCGCCAACAGGCCGGTGGTAAAAGAAATGGGAACACGTCCATGGGAGAAACTGCCAACATAGACAGCCACTTTGACACTCCAACCGCCATGGCGGTAGCAACAAACACCGCAGCGGTCACTGCCAACAGCCAGGCAGAAGACAATGTACCATCCACCAAATTATAACTCACCAATCCGCCAGCTTTTCCGGGACGGTACCAACGCCATCAAAAGCACGGCGGAAACAGTCTTTGGAAGGGAAACCACTCACCTCTCGACACTCAACGAAGAACCAGGACGCCATGGAGCCTGAGTTACATGTCCTCCCCATGCTGGTCTACCTCCTCATACACCAGGAATATTAAAGGCGGCAGCAACAACCACGGTGAGTACTGCACCTAGCAAACAGGGGAGGGGGGAGGAAAAAGAGAGTGACACACACACGCAACACCTCCAACCCCACCCTCACCCACAACACCATACACACAAACACATGCAGCAACATTACATTTACACACCGTAATACCTTGGAAGAACGCAAGGACAAAAGGAATTGAGTTAAACAGTGATCTTTTAGAAATAGGCAGAAAAACCTAACAAATTCAAAAACAGTATTTACAAAAATATACAATATGTACATAAGGTGGTACATTGTCCTTTGCAAATGTCCGTGGGCCACTGGTCCAAAAATCATGGGCCAAGCCCACACTTGACTCCTGCCCCAGTACAGAGAAAACACTGCAGGGGCATCAGGTCGAAAACACACAGGCACCTCAGGGGGATGGGAAAGGGGGGGCACCTCAGACAGAAGATGGAATAACGCTACTGTTCCTGGAGGAGGGCTCCATGCCCACAGCGATGTCCTGGGGAGTGCCAGGCCACAGTCTCTCAAGTCTCTCAATTGGGTGGTTTGCCCACCGCTTGGTCCTGGGGAGTGCAAAGGCACAGTCTCTCAAGTGGGTGCCAGTTTGCCCACTGCTTGGTCCTGGGGAGTGCACAGGCACAGTGTCTCAAGTGGGTGCCAGTTTGCCCACTGCTTGGTCCTGGGAAGTGCAAAGGTACAGTCTCTCAAGTGGGTGGTTTGCCCACTGTTTGGTCCTGGGGAGTGCACAGCCACACAAAGTCTCTCAAGTGGGTGGTTTGCCCACTGCTTGGTCGTGGGGAGTGCAAAGGCACAGTCTCTCAAGTGAGTGGTTTGCCCACTGCTTGGTCCTGGGGAGTGCAAGGCACCAGTCTCAAGTGTATGCCTTTCTCCACTGGTTCTGGAGGGGGCTTTGTGCCCAGTCTGCTTCATCCTGCCAAGGATTGGGTGAGTGGATGCCTTTCTCCACAGGTTCTGGAGGGGGTTTTGTGCCCAATCTGCTTCATCCTGCCAAGGATTGGGTGAGTGGATGCCTTTCTTCACTGGTTCTAGAGGGGACTGTGTCACCAGTCTGCTTCATCCTGGCAAGGATTGGGTGAGTGGATGCCTTTCCCCACTGGTTCTGGAGGGTGCTTTGTGCCCAGTGATGCAGCACATGGGGAATGGCAGTTCACATTCCCTCACCTGGGTGTCTGAGGCATGGGATTTGAAGGGAACAGGTAGCAGGAAAGTCCATGGACGCAGGGCCAGACTCCATCCTGTGGCAAGTAACACTGCAAACTAGTGGCTGTTGCGGTGCTGGTGGGGGTGCTGCCAGTGGTGGGGGGAGGCTCCAGCCCATCTCCTGCAGCCCCGAATGGACTCACACTGGGGCGGCTGCTGCTGTTAGTGGTCGTACTGTCAGCGGTGCAGGTGGCGGTACTTGCAGCAGTGCTTGCGGCGGGAATGCTGGCGGTGGTAGCCATGGTGCAGGTGCCGGTGCTGCCAGTGGTGGAGGAAGCCAAGAGCCCTTCTCCTGCAGCCTTGGACGGCTGGCCACTGGGGATGCTGTTGCTGCTGACAGTAGTGATGGCACGGCAGTGCAGGTGGCTGTGCAGGTGGTGGTGCAGGTGGCGGTGCTTGCGGCGGGGATGCTAGTGGTGCTGACCGGGGTGCAGGTGGTGGGTTGCTGTCAGTTCTGATGGTGGCCACCAGGCCCCCACCTGTAGGCTCCGACGCTTGAGGTGCCTTCCCTTTGGCTTTTCTGCCCCTTATTCACCTTGGCAGGTAGCAGAATGGTTTGGTCCTTTGTAGAGGTCAGTGGCACACGGGCTGGCCTGATGGGTGCCTCCTTAGAGCCTCTGGGAGTTGCAGGTACCACAGCAGACGCCGACTTGGTGGCTGAGGTGCTGGCCTGGGTTCTGGAAACCCTTGCCCGAGGGGAAGGATGGAGGGGGGAGGAGGGGTAGGGAACAGGTCAATGTTTGCCAGGAAAGGTTTTTTAGACACACTGGGGAGGGAAGATGGTTTGGGAGTGGAGGAAGAGGGAGTGGCTGTAGGAGGTGTCTGTCTGTTGAGTTTGGGTGAAGGTGCATGGGCTGGATGCTGTTGTGAGGTGGATGGCTGTTGGGTGGGTGGGTGCTTGTGTTTGTGTACTATGGGAGGAGGGGTCATAGACACACTGGGAGAAGACACAGGGGACATGTGCATGGTTGTTGGGGTGGTAACTGCCAGTGATGGGTGTGTTGTGATGGGTGTGCTGGTGATGGAGGTAGTGGATGAGGATGTAGTGCATGCATGTGTGAGTGGAGACGATAATGGGTGGGAAGTGGATGAAGAGGAGGAGAAGGACACAGTGGAGGCAGTGGATGTTGGTGTGTCTGCATGGGGATGGTGTTGGTGTGAGTGCCTGTGAGATGAAGTGTGGTGCTTATGTTTACCTGAGCCACTTTTGTGTGTTGATTTGGGTGAATGCTGGTCTGAAGGTGTGCTTGGGATAGGCTGGGGTTGAGGGGATTGGGTCTGGGTAGAGGAAGTTGGAGAGGGAGGAGGCTAGACACAGGGACAACGCCTGCCATCAGGGAGTTGGCCAGAGCCTGCAATTCTCTCTGTTCATCCGCCACGGCCCTCCAGGTCTGCTACACCCTGGATGGTATTCAGTATGGTTGACTGCCCAACAGAGAGGGATCTCAGGAGGTCAATAGCCTCCTCACTGGGGGCAGTTGGGCTGACTGGGGAAGGGCCTGAGGTGCCTGGGGTGAAGGAGATGCCAACCCTCCTGGGTGAGTAGCAAAGGAAACGCGCTGAGGGGCTGCTGGGAGGTCAGTGCTGGAAGGGGGTTGACGGCTGTACCTGTTGTTGGGGTGGGCAGAGAGGTGTCTGCCACCGCCAGGGAGCTTCTATCGGAGGAGGATTCGCTGTCTGAGGCCTCCCCTCCTGTCCCCGTCGTGGTGCTCACCACGCCCACCGTCCAACTGGTGCCCTCACCCTCGGTGGATTCGTCCTCATGGCCCATGTGGGATGCAGCTCCCTCCGTCCCGATGCCTCTGCTCCTCCACCAGATGATGCTAATGCAAAAAAGCACAGGGTGACAAAACAAAAAGGGGGGAGGAAGTCAGAGGATACACTTGGTCAATGCCAGCAACACCACTACTGTTGGCGTACACAACACACAGGGAGCAGCCCTATGCACTAGGCCATGCCCAACCATTTACTAAGACAGTCACCAGCCCATAGGATTCAATGCCTAACACCATTAGCTGCACACCAGAAACCCACATGACCCTGCCCAATAGTAGATGACCGTCAACATTATTGGGGTAGGAGTGCTCCAGAGCCTGCCCAACAAGGGACCTACCCTGTCATGTTCGCCCTGGTCTAGGGGCACCCACTGCCCACATCCCCACCCAGGTAACCCCTAACACACGCAAAGTCAGGTTTCAGATTCTGTACTCACCGCCTCGTGGCTGCTGGGATGCCTTCAAGCACCCATCAGACTCCGGATAGGCCACCTCCAGGATGCGGAACATCAGGGGAGTCATGGTGCGACGGGCACCCCTTCCTTGTTGGGAGGCCAGCCCCAGCTGGGTCTCTGCCGTCTTCTTTGCCCAGCGGCGCAGGTCCTCCCACTTATTGTGGAAGTGGGTGATCTGCCTGTCAAAGACCCCCAGGGTCCGCACCTCCTTGGTGATGGCACGCCTAATACCCTTTTTCTGGTGGGTGCTGACCTGCAGGGAAAAGACAGCAGAAAAGGTAATTAGTCACCCGTCCCGACCGTCATACTCATTGCCCATCAGATCCCACACATCCCCTGACACACATACATTGACCACCTTACATGTTGCACTCTGGCCAGGTTGCCTCTGCCCCCCCAACATGTGGCTTACACACACAGCAGTCCATACATTCATGTCCCACGCATCATGCTCACAGTGTATTCACCTGTTTGTCTGGAGGACCGTAGAGTGACGTGTACTGGGGTAGGATGCCATCCACCAGTTTCTCCATCTCCTCCGCAGTGAAGGCAGGGGCCCTTTCCCCAGGCACTCGAGTCATGGTTGGTTCCAGACACAGGTCACAGTAGTGTAGGTCCTCTCCTGTTGAAGGTCAGTTAGCGGGTGAGAGATTAGATAGAAAATGGCAGTGACGTCCGCGGCGGTGTGTACAGTCACCGCCAGCGTACATCACCATTGGCTCCTGGAACACATAGGGTCCAATGATAACCAATGCGATTTTGCATGGCGGTCATCGACCGCCTATCGTGGTGGCGCACAACGCAAGCGCAGTTACCTCATTTCCACTTGTCCCTCCTCACAGGTCAGGCAGCCACCATTTCAGGGGGCACAGGGCATGGCACCTAACTACGTCACAGCAGACATTGGCACATTAACTGACTCTCGAGTTCACATAATGTTTCTGTAAAGTAAACAAATCATCCTTATTGCAATATAAGTATGAATATGACCTTCTGCTCACCGTTCTCTTCCATAGGCTTCAACCGCTGAGGCAGAATATGAGATGGCGGCATCCTCCAGTGTACAGACCCCTGGGGGACCTATCGACAACGGAGGACAGACACATTGGGCCTGATTACAACTTTGGAGGAGGTGTTAATCCGTCCCAAATGTGACGGATATACCACCAGCCGTATTACGAGTTCCATAGGATATAATGGACTCGTAATACGGCTGGTGTTATATCTGTCACTTTACCGTCACTTTTGGGACGGATTAACACCTCCTCCAAAGTTGTAATCAGGCCCATTATCATTACCTACAGACTTGATCATGCCACAGTCCAAGAACTGTGTGCCCAATTGGAGCCAGACCCGATGTCTGCTATCTGCCAACCCACAGGTATCCCTCCTCTAGTGCAGGTCCTCCCAGTGCTCCATTTCCTGGCAAGTGGTTCCTTACAAACAACAGTGGCCATGGCATCAGGGATGTCCCAGTCAATGTTCTCTAATGTGTTGACCAGAGTGTTGTCCGCCCTGCTGAAACACATGCACAGCTACATCATGTTCCCCCAGGTGGAGGATTTGGTCACAATGGAAGCTGACTTTTATGCCCTGGGACATATCCCCAACATCATTGGTGCCATTGATGGTACACATGTGGCATTTGCCCCCCCTGGAGAAATGAACAAGTTTACAGGAATAGAAAAAGCTATCACTCAGTGAATGTCCAGATGGTGTGTTGGCAGACCAGTACATCTCCCATGTTAATGCCAAATTTCCTGGCTCTGTGCATGACGCCTATATCTTGAGGAATAGCAGCATCCCATATGTGATTGGCCAACTCCAGAGACACCAGGTGTGGCTAATAGGTGAGCCAAAGGTCCCCACACAGTATGAGTAGGTGTCTGGGTATGGGGTTGTCCCTAAAGGTTAGAGTGTGTCTAACAGTTGTCCCTCAATATTTGCAGGTGACTCTGGTTACCCCAACCTCTCATGGCTACTGACCCCAGTGAGGAATACGAGGACAAGGGCAGAGGAACATCACAATGATGCACATGGGCGTAAAAGGAGGATTATTGAAAGGACGTTCATCCTCCTGAAGGCCAGGTTCCGGTGCCTTCATCTGACAGGTGTGTCTCTGTACTACTCACCCAAGAAGGTGTGCCAGATCATCGTTGCACAGTGCACAACCTGGCCCTGAGATACCAGGTGCCTTCTGCTCAGGAGGATATGCCTGTAGATGTTCTTGTGGCAGCGTTGGAGCCTGTGGACAGTGACGAAGAGGAGACAGAGGAAGAAGATGTTGACAACAGAATCTATATTATTCGGCAGTACTTCCAGTGACACACAGGTAAGACACTGTAACTTCACTTAACAATTCAGTTATCTGATGGACATTGTACAAGGCAGCCTGTTTCCTTATATCTATGGCCACAGACTGTACCCTTTAGCATCTCTATTTTCAGATCTCTGTGCCCCACTCAGGCTTGTGCTATGTGTACTGCTGCCCACCAGAGGTCATTCCAAAGTATATTTCACTGTAATTTTGAGTTGCAATGTGTTGATAATGTTGTACTAATACATAGTTCAATCATTTGACAGACTCCAGATTGGTATTTGTTCCAAGGCTGTTTATTTAGGTGCTCGTAAGTAGAGGGGGTGGTGCAAGGGGCTGGGCTGATGGTGGAAGGAAGTTCAGGGTAGAGTCCAGTCTCTTGGTATCACAGGTGCATTGTCCAATGGGGCATAGGAAGGGGAGTAATGGCAGTTCAAGGTGGACAGGGTGATAGTGTGGGACAGAAGGGTGACAATCAGGAGAGTCTTATTTCATGGCGGTGGTCTTAGCAATGTTCTCCGTCTTCTGCCTGGATCGCAAGGACCGTTTGCGGGTGGTTTTCCTTCTGCAGGGGAGTGGGGTGCTGGTGGCATGTTGGTCCTGTGGCGGGGCCTCCTGTCCACTAGCGCCGGCGGAGGTGGAAGGCTGTTCCTCGATTTGGATAGTGTCAGGTGCCCGTTGTTGTGCCACTGCCTCCCTCATGGTCTTGCCCATGTCTGCCAGCACCCCTGCAATGGTGACCTGGATGGTGTATATTTTTGTTAGGTCATCCCTGATCCCCAGGTACCGTCCCTCCAGCAGCCGCTGGGTCTCCAGCAGCTTGGCCAGTATCTGGCCCATCGACTCCTGGAAATTGTGGTATGCTCCCAGGATGTTGGAGAGTGCCTTGTGGAGAGTGGGTTTCCTGGGCCTGTCCTCCCCCGTCGCACAGCAGTCCTCCCAGCTTCCCTGTTCTCCTGTGCCTCTGTCCCCTGAACCATGTGCCCACTGCCACTGACCCCAGGTCACTGATCATCCTGGGTTTGTGGGGTTGCCTCGGGTCCCTGTTGCGGTGGACACACTGCTGATTGACGTGTCCTGGGGACAGTGGCATGGGCCCGCTGGGTGGGTGCTGTGCTGGTGTTTCCTGAGGAAGGAGGCTCTGTGGTGGGTTGGGACTGTGGCAGGGTAACCGAGTGTCCAGAGGTCCCGGATGGGCCAGGTTGGTCATCAAGATTCAGGCGTGCAGAGCTGCTGTCGTCACTGTGGGCCTCTTCTGTGGAGGGGACTGGATGTAGCTGGTACCGCCTCTCCGGTGATGTTGAGTAGGGGTCCTGTGGGGATGCAAATGCAGTGTTAGTGTATCTGCATGGGCCATATTGTGCATGGATGTGTTTCCCTCTATGATTGTGATTTCCCTGTCAGCTTGGCCTTATGTGAGTGGTGATTTACTGGGCATGCTTTGGTGATGAGTGTCCATGCAGGTCTGTGATGGGGTCCATGCATTGGTGTTGCATGCAGGGTTTGTATTGGGATGGGTGGGTTGTGATGGTGGGGCATATGCAAGGTGATGGAGTGAGGGGAGTGAGGGTAAGGGTGGGGGTATGTGATGGCATGCGGGTAGGGTGGGGGATATAATAGTAAATATATGACTCACCAGAGTACAGTCCTCCTGCCACTCCTGCGAGGCCCTCAGGATGCATTATCACAAAGACTTTCTCCTCCCATGTTGTTAGTTGTGGGGGAGGAGGTGGGGGTCCACTGCCAGTCCTCTGTACTGCTACCTGGTGTCTTGCTACCATGGAACGCACCTTCCACTGTAGGTCATTCCACTTCTTCCTGATGTCATCCCTGGATTTTGGGTGCTGTCCCACGGCATTGACCCTGTCCACCATTGTCCGCCATAGCTCCATCTTCCTAGCAATGGACATCTGCTGCACCTGCAAGGTCAAGGAAATACATTTTTACATCCAAGTCTGAAAACTACCTAATTATTATTCATACTCTTGCATTATACTCTTCTTAAGTTAATTAAAATGAAAGATGAAATAAATGAATAAAAGCCGAAGGCAAACGTTCTAACAAGGTCCATGTAATTTATTTTTTTAATTTACAAAAGGTATAAAAGAAATTCATTTAATGACAAATTATTTTTTTGCTTGTCCAGTACGTGGTTTAGAAGTAATCATATTGACAGAGGGTTGATAATTGAAAAAACAGGTTACAACTGTCTCTGGAGATGGTTAGGCAGGCTAATACACATTTAAGAAAATTATGTAGGTGTTACAGTCATTTTTGATTAAGGAAATTTATAGTTACTGTGTTTGTATTTGCACCCTTTAAATGTAATGAATTCTTCGTGAGTTGAAGTATTCATTTTTCGGAAATATATTGCACACTCCTGTTTGACATGAAGACCTGAAATACCTCAACGTGTTTTAATACATGCAAGAATGTATTCTTTTACGGTATCTATTTTGTGCCATTACTGCTATTTTCCCTTTACATCTGTTAATATTTCAGTCATAACAGCTGTGGATGCAGGGTTGAAAATGCTGTTATATAGCACCTATTTCTGCTTTTCATGTAGTTTCTTAGATGGCACAAATTCTACACTGGGGTAATTTTAATGTCTGCTGGCCTGCCTTTCAACTGGAATGAAGAAACAAGTAACACAAAAGATGTTATTCTCGTCAATTCGCTCTTGCCGTGCTTTCATTGAAACTTGAAACCAAGTGTAGGTTTTCTGCATTTTAATGTCTTCTAATAGTACAATTTCTCGTTTCCAGTGTAAAGACATGAGTTAGATGAGGATGGTTTTAGAGACAAAAGCTGATGTCCCGTCTGCCTCCCTCCTTCTGCCACTTCAGTTAGAGGGTGGTGCGGGTGATGTTCCCGATGACAGGCCCTTCATTGGCTTTCCCATAGTGTATGACCAACTGGGTACCTTGACGCCAATGTAAATGCCATCGGGTGGGCTGACAGTTTTAGGATGGCGTGTCTAATGCCATCAATGGCCTCACTGTTTAGGATCGTCATTGAAAATACGAAAGGCTTACCCATAAATCTGCGAAAAGGACACTAGTTTTGGGTGAGCAGGATTTTAGATCAGACTTAATATTTTTTTTTGCTCCTTTTAGAGCCGGCTATGAGGAGCAGAGAAACCAGGCGCATGTCCTTTGATTCTTCCCTCTTACCCTACCTGAAAAATAGTTCATATTTGAATAGACAAACGGACCTGCCAGAGAACTGTGGGTCAAAATTACCACTGCTTTGCACGGTGCAAAGTCAAACAAACTGAAGCAAAGTGGTGGAAAGTGTCTGCAAAATATTTTGTGCTGGAAAGTAGCACTGCCATAACATAAATACTGCTTTGAGCTGCTTCACATTACTTTCAGTGAGCAGCTATCCCTTGGATTGTTCATGAATGTTCCCAAACTACCAACCGTAGTTTTGATACAAAGCTCTATCTACTGAAATTGTTAAATAGGTGAAAACAACATGCACACACCTTTACACTATGGTGCAAAGAGTGTGACTGAGGTGCTAGGCATTCTGTTTGTGCGCCAAGACTGGAGGGAAACAGCAGAAGTGGTATATCTTAGTAGATAAATCTCTGTGCTGCTCTTTCCCTAGTACAAAGCAGTGTAGTTATATTTTAGTACATGAGCCAGTGTAGTCTATAAGTGAGTCCTTCTCTGCCACTACTAGCTCACTCCCAAAGGTTGCTTACACAGACAACCTGGACTATTATATTAAAGGCCTTTATTATGCCCAATATAACACAGAAGAAATGTAGAAAATGTTGCCAAAAATTAAGAGCACATTGGGCAGAGTGAACATAAGTAAAGTACTCAGAATGGAAAAATGTAACATTATATTGGTTCATATGTATTTGCTTCAAACTCTACACTTAATTAATATTGACTAAAAATTTGCCGTTATGAGTGAGGAGATACAGCAATTACATTGCTGAAACTTTGCTGAACTGAGTCCACAGCTTGTTACCAAGCAATTTCTGAGGAATATGCCAAACATCCTTGCAGATGTTTCCTGCTGGCAGATCAATCTTGTCTGCCTGAAGAACCCATTCCTACAAGGATGCATGAGAAGGTATTTCTGTGATTATTATGTGTGACGAGAACATGTAAAAAACTAGTAAAAACATAGCCACGTATAGAACTCATAGACTTTTATTAAACCTCTATGTAAGAGGGAAATATGGTGCATTAGGAATATAGGAAAACATTACAATTTTTTTTACAAATGCATCGAAAATAGACCTAACACAGAGGACTGGAGCAGAGGAAAATACCATTTCACACAGAATTATTGGGGCTTCAATTTACACCATATCAAAATTGGGTTAGTTGAGGAAGTTGTGAGTCCTTCCCAAGTAATAGGTCCAAAACCTTATCAGTTGGCATACATAAGTTCTATAAATTATCCTATACTTAACTCATAGTACCTGTCGCACAGAAGAACCAGGCGTACCATAGAAAAATTGAATAAAGCATTTATGGTTATTAAAACAATTACAAAGTCAACACACAGCACAGTAACAATCTCACAAATAATTTCTAGAAATCGAGGGCTACAAGACATATGAATTTGAAACATATTTTGGCTAAAAGCACCATAAAAAAATGTACCAACAAAAAGTCACTGTTCACAGTTGACTGGGGCCTACGTGCGATTTCAGGCTGACTGGAAAAGGAGCTGAGGTCGGATACACCAATGGGGTTGTCCTTGCCATACTTTTTACCTTTTGACCTATTTTGTATTATGGAGATTAAAATACTCCAGTGGTTCAAGAATAAAGACTGTATCCAGTGAAGTCCTCTCAAATTTGGTATCAGCAATGGCAGAGAACCCAATTAAGCTTTTGATTTGGTGGGAAAAGCTCAGTGTGGAAAAAATCAAGCCCAACAAAGTCCTTCTTCAGCCAGATACTTTGTCCCCACTTAGATGGAGACAGAATTGTTATAATGTGTTTGAGATTAAATTGCTTTCCTTCCTCAGGTCTCACTTTATACTTGAGTATAATGGGCAGGCCTCATCCTACTCATTTTGAAGTTAACAAAGTTCTTGATCCCTCCCTGCTGCATTTCCTGTCAGAGAGTGAGTTACGTACATTGCACCCAGGCTATCCTTCCAAAAGGCTCAAGTCATTGACTCTGATGTGGGAGCAATTTCCACATCTCATTAAGGGGAAAGCACTAACAGGAGGCAGCTGCAGGCTGACTAATGCTAATTAGTTAATTGGAGATTCAGGTAGGGAAGGTATAACTTTAAAAATGAGTCTGTAGCTTTTCCTAAACCAAATATACAACAGAATGTCTTTTAATGATACTTTAGCTTTTCTCAGAGAAACAGCTACACCCTATGCATTGAAAATAGCTTTTGGGGGGTAGTCACTGTAGGAACATGCCAACCATAAATGTGTGTGTTTCACTTTTAAGATGAAGGCACCCTACCTTGTGGGGTACATGGCCTAATTAGGGATGACTTACTAAACAATTTGAGTTAGGGTCCACTAACGTCAAAAGGAAGTTTAAAGTTGCAGTTAAGAGGCTATGGGGGTCATTCTGACCTCGGCGGTAAAAGCCGCTTACCGCCGGTCAGAAGGCCGCCACAATACCGCCGCGGCCGCGGTCAGCTGCCACGGACATTCTGACCCACAACTGCAAAACCTCCGAAAATCCGCCCTCCACTGCAGTCCGCCACATCAGCGGCCAGCGGTAAACTGGAGAAGACCAAATCTCCACCGCCACGCCAACAGAAATACGCCCATCCCATTATGACCGGCAAATCGACGCGGCGGTCATTCAACCGCGGTATTCCATTGGCGGTACACATCGCCGCGGTCAAAATACACACACCTTTACAAACCCCTACCACATTGGACGATTTGAAAGGCACACACCTGAAACACATACACACACCACTCCCACACATCCAATACCATATAAAACACACACCCACATCACCCACAAACCCCTACCAACAAAAACCAGAGACGAAGGAGAGAGAGACACATCAGAGAATAGATAGCCAGACACACAGAGGCACACCGCAACATCACACACACCACATAGAAGCACAAAGCACCACACACCAACACACACATCATCACCTACACCACCCCACACCTCATACACACCACCCCATGGCACCACAAAGGCACCCACGCTTTTCGGACCAAGAACTCCGGGTCATGGTGGAGGAGATCATAAGAGTGGAACCCCAGCTCTTCGGCTCACAGGTCCAGCACACCACCATAGCAAGGAAGGAGGAGCTCTAGCAGCGGCTTGTGGACAGGGTCAACGCGGTGGGACAGCATCCCAGAAATCGAGAGGACATCCGCAAACGATGGAACGACCTACGGGGGAAGGTGCGCTCGATGGTCTCGCGACACAACATCGCAGTGCAGAAGACTGGCGGGGGACCCCCACCCACTCCACCCGAATTCACAACATGGGAGCAAGAGGTACTCAACATCCTGCATCCTGATGGCCTCGCTGGAGTACACGGAGGAATGGACTCTGGTAAGTACAAGGCCAACCACTTCACCCCCCCCCCAGCATGCTAACCCCCACCCTCACCCCCAACCCCCCAGCACACATCCTCCCTGAGAATGTCTCCCCAGCACAACCCACCCAACACCAACCCCTGCATGCCACCCCCAAACTATGGACACCCATCACCTAAGCATGACCACTGCACATACCCATCACCCCCCCCCCCACAAAACATCCTCACAACACCTCCCCCAAGGGAATGCCAGCACTGGGGGACAAGGGCACCCATAAAACGCAAGCTAATGCACACACAGAAACAATAACCATACCCTCTTACCCCATGCAGGACCCGAACGACAACACACCGGTCAGGAGGGACCAGAAATGTCCATCCCACCCCCAGAACAGGCCACTAGTGATGACAGCAGCTCTGTCGACCTGGAACCTGACGACCAGCCCGGACCATCGGGGACCTCTGGGCAGTCGGTTCCCCTCACCCAGACACAGGCCACTGCAGACCCAACCCCCTCTGGGAACAACAGCACAGCTCCCACCCAGCGGGCCCATGCCTCTGTCTCTAGGACAGGTCAAGCAGCGGTGTGTCTACCACTACAGGGCCCCCAGGGTAACCCACCAACCCAACAACAACAGGGACCTGGGGGCAGTGGGAGTGGGCACACCGTCCACGGGACAGAGGCCCAGGGAAACAGGGCAACTCGGAGGGCTGCTGTGCGACAGGGGGGGGAGGAGAGGCCCAGGGAACCCACTCTCCAAGAGGCCCTCACCACCATCATGGCAGCCTACCACCACACACAAGAGACGATGTCGACGGTACTGGGCAGGTTCCAGGAGATCCAGGCACAGCAGGAGCAACGCTACATGGGGTTCAGCGACCAACTCAGCAACATCTCAACCGCTATGGGGAGCATAGTCCAGGCCCTGAACCGTATAGAGGACACGTTTCGGGACCATGTGGCATCACACAGGGCCCCTGTCACTAGCCAGGAACAGGAACAGCCTACCACCTCCGCCGGCGCTAGTGGACAGGAGGCCCCACCACAACGACAGCCCACCAGAACCCCACCTCCTGCTGAACAACAACCGCCCCACAAAAGGAGCCTAAGATAAAAAAAAACGAAAGAGTAGGATGTCAAGTCCCCCGCCAGCATCACATACCCCCTGAAGTCCTCCCACTGTCCCACATTGCCACCCTGTCAAACCTTGAACTGCCCCTGCTCCATCCTGCCACAGGCATATGGACAATGCACCTGTGAGACTGAGAACTGGACTCCGCCATGGACATTACTCCACCCCCACCCATCACTGTTTCACTATCATGTACCAATATCTATGCACTAATAATAAATCACACATTGCACTGAAATCAATCAGGACTCAGCCTGTCTTATTTACAAATGTATGACACATTACATATCAATTACGTATTGTGAACATTGTGAATTACACATACCGAGGTAACTTAGCATTAGTCCATGGGCCAACCAAGCCGAGGTCACGCAGTGGCTCATACAGCACAGAAAAGGGAAGGGAAAATCAAACATCATGTTCATAGGTCTGGGGGGAAACCGACAAAGTTGAGATGCAGGAGGCTTTCAGGAAATGTAAAATGGCATGGGTGATTATTACCTGTGTGCTACTGGAAATACTGTTCTATTACTCTGTCCCTGTTGTCTGTGTCGTCCTCTGAGTCTTCCTCCTCTTCACTCTCCGCAGGCTCCACAGCTACTTCAACACCACCATCTGTACCATCCTCCTGCAGGAAAGGAACCTGAAGTCGCAATGCCAGATTGTGAAGCATACAGCAGGCCACGATGATGTGGCACACCTTCTTTGGTGAGTACATCAGGGATCCCCCAGTCATATGCAGGCACCTAAACCTGGCCTTCAGGAGGCCAAAGGTCCTTTTGATGATCCTCCTAGTTCGCCCATGGGCCTCATTGTACCGTTCCTCTGCCCTGGTCCGGGGATTCCTTACTGGGGTCAGTAGCCAAGGCAGGTTGGGGTAACCAGAGTCACCTATTAGCCACACACGTTGTCTCTGTAGCTGCTCCATCACATAGGGGATGCTGCTATTTCGCATCACATACGCGTCATGCACTGACCCTGGGAACTTGGCATTTACATGGGAGATGTACTGGTCAGCCAAACAGACCACCTGGACATTCATCGAATGATAACTTTTTCTGTTTCGGTACACCTGCTCATCGTCTTTTGGGGGTACCAAAGCCACATGGGTCCCATCAATGGCACCAATGATGTTGGGGATATGTCCAAGGGCATAGAAATCACCCTTCACTGTAGGCAAGTCACCCTCCTCTGGGAAAATGATGTAGCTCCGCATGAGTTTCATCAGGGCAGACAACACTCTACTCAAAATCTTTGAAAACATAGGCTGAGACATTCCAGATGACATGGCCACTGTGGTCTGGAATGACCCACTTGCCAAAAAATTGAGGACTGACAAAACCTGCACCAGAGGGGGAATCCCTGTGGGTTGGCGGATGGGGGACATCAGGGCTGGCTCCAGCTGGGCACACAGTTCATGGATAGTGGCACGGTCAAGTCTGTATCGAAGTATTATATGGCGTTCTTCCATTGTCGACAGGTCCACCAGCGGTCGGTACACGCGAGGATTCCTCCTTCTCATCCCAAGTCCCCGCCATTTTCTATCTGCTTAATCACTCGAGACCTGATCATCCACAGGAGAGGACCTATACTGCAAGTGCTGCTGTGACCTCGGTCTGGAAGATACAATGGCTGCTGCGACTGGGGAAAGGGCCCCTGCCTTCACGTCTGAAGAGTTGGAAAAGCTCGTGGATGGGGTCCTCCCCCAGTATGCGCTACTCTACGGTCCTCCAGACCAACAAGTGAGTACACCGGGTGCACACAGAATGGGCTATGCCTGTGTGGATTGGGGTGGATGTAAGTTGGTGGGGTGGGGGGCGAATGAGGAGTGCAACGCCCGACAGATGAGAGCATGTGCCATATGGCAAAGTTGGTGGGGGGGGCCAATCACATCTAACATGCAGGTCATTGATGATTTCCTCCTTTCCACCCTGTACATGTAAAATAGGTCAGCGCCCATCAGAAGATCGAGATTTGGCGTGCCATCGCCAAGGAAGTCCGGAACTTGGGGGTCCACAACAGACGGGGCACCCACTGCCGCAAGAGTCAGGAGGACATCCGCCGCGGAACAAGGAAGACCGCAGAAACACTGCTGGGGATGGCCTCCCAACCTAGGAGGGATGCCAGTCGCACCATGACCCCCCTGATGTCCCGGATCCTGGCGGTGGCCTACCCAGAATTGGATGGGCGCTTTAAGACATCACAGCAGACACAAGGGGGTGAGTATCAGCACATTCTCCTATCTTTCTGCGCAGTGGAGGCGTCTGGGTGGGGGAGGAGGGCTGTGGGTGACATTAGGCCAGGGCGCTTTCTGTAGTGTAGTCCTCTCCCTTAGGCTTGGCCCTGTGCCCCCGGCCCCCACCTAGGTAGGTTGACAAGTACAGCCATTGAAGGTCCAGCATCTCCCATGTGCGCGTTTGACGTCTCTTGGCCTGTTGTCCTAGTCAGTAGTACTGAGTAGTGTACCCCGAATGCGCGGCTTAGTGCATTAGGCTCCTGTGTCTGTCCTCTCCACCAACGGTGTTGACATAGCATGCACTCAACCTGGTCTTCTTTTTTTCTCCCCCCACCCTTTCTCTTCATCTTCTTGTGCATGTGTGCATTAGCATCATCAGGCGGAGGAGATTTGGCATCGGAGCACGAGGGAGCTGCAGGACACAAGGCCCCGGTGGGCCCAGGAACAGACACCGAGGGCACCAGTGATCCGGAGGGCGAGGGGAGCACCACGACGGGGACCGCTGGTGAGAGCAGCGAAAGCGACACGTCCTCGGATGGGAGCTCCCTAGCGGTGGCGGCAACATCCGTGCCCCCCGCCTCTACAGGTACAGCTGCCACCCAGCGCACCAGCCCCGCCCTCCCAGCAGCCCCTCAGTCTTCGCTCCGTGCCCGTTCGCCCAGGAAGGCGCGCGTCTCCTTCGCCCCAGGCACCTCAGCCCCTGCCCCTGTTGCCCCTGCTGCCCTCAGTGCGGAGCTCATTGACCTGGTAAGGACGCTCATTGTTGGGCAGACAACCCTTTTGAATGCCATCCAGGGTGTGCAAAGGGAGGTGCAACAGAGCAATGCGTACCTGGAGGGCATTCATTCGGGTCAGGCTGCCCATCAACGAGCGTTCACTGCTCTGGCCTCAGCACTGACGGCAGCCATTGTCCCTTTTTCCAGCCTCCCTCTTCTTACTGCCTCCAGCCTTTCTCTGTCTCCTGTTCCTCAGCCTATCCCATCCACACCATCAGACCAGCCTGCACACACCTCAACACCCAAGAGCAGCTCATCCAAACACAAGCACCACAGATCCCACAAACACTCACCCAAGCAACACCCAGATGCAGACATGCCAACAGCCACTGCCACCCCTGTGTCCCCCTCCTCCTCGTCTCCCTCCTCCCTCCCTGTGACATCTACACTCACACCTGCATGCACCCCAACATCAGCCAGTGCTTCCATCACCACCTCACCCTCCAGTACAGTCCACACTCGTGCAGTCACCACCCCCACTGCCATTTACACGTCCCCTGTGTCCTCTCCCACTGTGTCTGTCACCCCCTCTTCCAAGACAAACAAACGCAGGCAGCCACCCACCCAACAGCCATCCACCTCACGACAGCCTACAGCACCAGCACCTTCACCCAATGACAGCACACCTGACTCTCCTACAACCACCTCCTCTACCTCCACTTCCATCTCCACTTCTCCTACCCTTTACCTTGGCCCTAAAAAACTTTTCATGGCTAACCTTGACCTCTTTCCCCCCGATGAGCTCCCCCATCCATCTTCAAAGAGTCCCAAGAGCACCGCAGCCACCACCAGCCCAGCTTCGGGTGTCACTGTTGTGCATGGGTTCTGGAGCCCACCCTTTGCCAGCAGTGACACATCGATCAGCAGCAAGGACACGTCCAGCCCCCCCCGGCAAGAGGACCCGCAAAAACAAGGGCCGCCGTGCGAGGACCGACAGGGCTGCCCCCAAGGAGCAATGTGCGGCCACTTCACCACCCACACCATCTAGGGGAGGCAAGGTCCCGAGAGCCCCATCAAAGAAGCGGAAGGGCAGCAGGAGCGCGGAGAAGGTGGACCCCACATGCCACATCCCAGCTGGGAAGGAGGACACTAAGGAGGCCAGGAGTCCGTCCCCGAAGGGTCCAGAAACGTCACGGTCCGAGGGCGACTGAGCAGGGAGTCCAGGCCAGGTCTGGCTCCCTTGACCTGCTGGATGAGCACCGCTGAACAGGGCCCGCGGGGCAGAAGAGCACCGCTGAACAGGGCCCGCCGTGGAGAAGAGCACCGCTGAACAGGGCCCGCGGGGCAGAAGAGCACCGCTGAACAGGGCCCGCCGTGAAGATAGGCACAGCTGAACAGGGCCCCGCCGTGCAGAAGAGCACCGCTGAAAAGGGCCCGCCGTGGAGAAGAGCACCGCTGAACAGGGCCCGCCGTGAAGATAGGCACCGCTGAACAGGGCCCGCGGGGCAGAAGAGCACCGCTGAACAGGGCCCGCCGTGGAGAAAGGCACCGCTGAACAGGGCCCGCCGTGGAGAAAGGCACCGCTGAACAGGGCCCGCGGTGAAGAAGAGCACCGCTGAACAGGGCCCGCCGTGGAGAAAGGCACCGCTGAACAGGGCCCGCGGGGCAGAAGAGCACCGCTGAACAGGGCCCGCCGTGGAGAAAGGCACCGCTGAACAGGGCCCGCGGTGAAGAAGAGCACCGCTGAACAGGGCCCGCCGTGGAGAAGAGCACCGCTGAACAGGGCCCGCGGTGAAGAAGAGCACCGCTGAACAGGGCCCGCCGTGGAGAAGAGCACCGCTGAACAGGGCCCGCCGTGAAGATAGGCACCGCTGAACAGGGCCCGCGGTGCAGAAGAGCACCGCTGAACAGGGCCCGCGGTGCAGAAGAGCACCGCTGAACAGGGCCCGCCGTGGAGAAAGGCACCGCTGAACAGGGCCCGCGGTGAAGAAGAGCACCACTGAACAGGGCCCGCCGTGAAGATAGGCACCGCTGAACAGGGCCCGCGGGGCAGAAGAGCACCGCAGAACAGGGCCCGCCGTGGAGAAAGGCACCGCTGAACAGGGCCCGCCGTGGAGAAACTCACCGCTGAACAGGGCCCGCGGTGAAGAAGAGCACCGCTGAACAGGGCCCGCCGTGGAGAAGAGCACCGCTGAACAGGGCCCGCGGGGCAGAAGAGCACCGCTGAACAGGGCCCGCCGTGGAGAAAGGCACCGCTGAACAGGGCCCGCGGTGAAGAAGAGCACCGCTGAACAGGGCCCGCCGTGGAGAAGAGCACCGCTGAACAGGGCCTGCGGTGAAGAAGAGCACCGCTGAACAGGGCCCGCCGTGGCGAAGAGCACCGCTGAACAGGGCCCGCCGTGAAGATAGGCACCGCTGAACAGGGCCCGCGGTGCAGAAGAGCACCGCTGAACAGGGCATCGCCGTCTCAAGCACCGCTCCGCTGGGCCCTTCATCTCAAGCACCGCTCCGCTGGGCCCTTCTTCTCAGGCACCGCTCCGCTGGGCACCGCCGTCTCAAACACCGCTCCGCTGGGCCCTTCCTCTCAAGCACCGCTCCGCTGGGCCCTTCTTCTCAGGCACCGCTCCGCTGGGCACCGCCGTCTCAAGCACCGCTCCGCTGGGCCCTTCATCTCAAGCACCGCTCCGCTGGGCACCGCTGTCTCTCCACCTCTCTGCTGGGCCCTTCCTCTCAAGCACCGCTCCGCTGGGCCCTTCTTCTCAAGCACCGCTCCGCTGGGCCCTTCCTCTCAAGCACCGCTCCGCTGGGCCCTTCTTCTCAGGCACCGCTCCGCTGGGCACCGCCGTCTCAAGCACCGCTCCGCTGGGCCCTTCATCTCAAGCACCGCTCCGCTGGACCCCGCTGTCTCTCCACCTCTCCGCTGGGCCCTTCCTGTCAAGCACCGCTCCGCTGGGCCCTTCCTGTCAAGCACCGCTCCGCTGGGCACCGCCGTCTCAATCACTGTTTATGGTTCACTGTGCCCACCATGCCTCCTCCTTGACCAGTGGAGACTGTCATCCACCTGATGGACTGTGGCTTTGCACTCCCCAGGATGGTACAGTGGGCAGCCCACCCACTGTAGAGACATTGAGAGACTGTGGCTTTGCACTCCCCAGGATGGTACAGTGGGCAGCCCACCCACTGTAGAGACATTGAGAGACTGTGGCTTTGCACAGTGGGCATGGTGGCTCCTCGTGGATCTGGCGTCGTGGACTCATGTGGCTGTGGTGCCCCCCCCTTCCCTTCCCCCTGAGGTGCCTGTAGTTTTTACATCTGATGCCCCTGCAGTGTTCTCTCCAAAGGACTCAGGTCTCCTGTGTGGGCTTTGCCCTTGTTTCTCAAAACTTTGGCCCACGGACATGATGAATTCGTAGGATGTGCAGGACTTGTTACTTCAGTTATACACTGATGTGTATGTCATTAGTTTTCTTGTGAATATCTTTCATGGTTGTACGATAATTTTCAGGAGCTTTTTGGTACATAAATATTTATTCCAAATTTGATTATGTCCTAGCATTTTTCTGGGGTGTTTGGGTGGTGTCACTGTGACTTGTTGCTCTGCATTGGTGTGTACATAGTTGGGGGGGGGGGTCGCATATGTGTGTGCCCGTAACCTTTCGTCCTCCCCCCTCCCGTGTGTCGTAGGTGCAGTACTCACCGTTGTCGTCTGCGCCGGACTTCGTACTCGTGGTAGATGAGAAGGTAGACGAGAGCAGGTAGGATGTTTAATTCGGGTTCCATGCTGTCCTCCTTCCTCCTGGAGTGCGTAGTGGTGAGCGTTTTCCCGTCCGTAGTCTGTTTCCGCCGAGTTTTTATCGGCGGTGCTCCCGCCCCGGAAAAGGTGGCGGATTGGTGAGTTGTGATAGTGTGGGCGGTACATTGTCTGCCGCCTGGCTGTTGGCGGTGACCGCCGCGCTGTTTGTTTGTACCGCCGTGGCGGTCGGAGTGTTAAAGTGGCTGTCTGTGTTGGCGGTTTCCGCCAGGGTCAGAATCCCATATTTTTTACCGCCAGCCTGTTGACGGGTTGGCCGCCGCTTTAACACCGACCGCCAGGGTTAGAATCACCCCCTATATGCTTAATCCTGAAGCCATGTTTTCCTTGTCAGCCTAGTATATGTCCCAATTATGCTACAGCCAACAGGTGACATATACTATGGCTTTACTGTCAGGTTAAATATGACAATTGTGGATTAGCTAATTTTATCATGTTTTAGGGATCAGAGTATATACACTGGGGATTGAACAGTAATACCCCATTGTGCAGAATTCGAAACCACCAGTAGCAGTCAGTGACCATGCAAAAAGAAAGATTTACTAACGCTGGCCCAATGGCCAAATGCATTTTTTCTTCAAGTAGGTACTGTCATATAAATGTGGTCCTCCTTCTGCCTCACTCATGGGAAACTTTAGATTTTCTGACCTTCATTAAAACTACTACCTGTACAAGCAGGTGAGGTGTGCTCCCACAGTAAAAATACATGTATTTGATCCAAAGTAAGAACTACAAAATTTCCAATGCATGTTTTGAGAAGTTCATTGCTTTATCAGGGCAATCTAGAATATTTGAATCATTCAGTACAAAATAAACAAAGAAAAGAAAACAATCACTATAAGTTACAGTATTACAATACTATGGGATAAGGTTAGTGCAAACATCATCCTAACAGACTGGAGACGCAAGAGACGGATCTCCATACAGTTGCACAATCCCTAGCTATTTTTTTCACCAGCATAAAGTTTCCTAATTTTCCCTACCTTGATGGTGCATTTCTGAAGTCTGCTGCTAACAATGTCTAGGAAGAATAGCTCATAGAAAAGGAATAACACTTTGAGCTTTTATCAGCAGTCTCCCTTTCCCTCAGAAGTGTTACTGGCCATTAACCTAATACTGTACTTACATTCCAGTAAGCCAGGGGCAATGAAGTGCAGTCTCTGACATAGATGTAACATATTAAAATAAAAGTAATTTATGGTGTTTCACCCTGTGGCATTTGTTCCGATTTCCTCAACTTTGTCTACAGAAATGATCTTCTACCCTCAGGTTGTGGAGAAGTTACACACTTGCCCCTACATGTACTTGTATAATGTACATGTGTTTGGTAGCCTAGCTAGACTGAAGGTAAGGGTACTTTAATATTCTAATAACTAAATGACTACTACTGATTTTGAAAAGCCAACAAGAAGAAAGGGTCATCGTCACCTCAAGAGACAATATGGTAGGTATGAAAGCAGTAACAAGAGGGCCTAGAAAAAAAACTCTTAGAGAAGGATGAGAGAAGTAAATGTTGTGGACAGAAGAAATCAAGAGAGGCAAAGGTGTAAGAGACAAAGATGTAGAAAGCATATGCATATGAGGTCAGCACAGTGTCAAAAGGTTAGAAGATATGAAAATAAGAGTTTTGAAAGAAAACAGAGATGAGGTGCAGGAAAGATGATTAAGGGGGTTATTTACAAGAGGGGATCAGGGGACAAGGAGGAGATAGGGGAAAAGCTATGTGAGAAGGATAAAGCACAGGTGATAAGGATGTCATGAGGGTGAAGAGAATGAGTGAGTATTTAAGTGAGGAAACTCAGGTAAAAGGAAGGATGTGCTAATAGCTAGTGAGCTGTAACTGATATATGAGCTGCTGTAGAGAAAACGTGTTAGTAGGGGCGGGGAGAAGATGATGTTGACAGATAGAAAAAATGAGATGTGATTGAACAGAAAGAAATGGAAGACATTAAAAAACAGGTGATTAAGATGGTGTAGAGAAAAGTTCTAGAAAGACATAAAAGGAGTGTGAATGAAGCACATATCTGAACAACACCACAAACAAATTGAGCAGTGATAACCTATTTGAATATGACCCTAGAAAGATGCAAGATTGAGCAAACCTCTGGAACATTTTTCCAGCATCACATGCTTCAGCCAAAGACAGGAGTATCTGAATTTTCCAAAACTAAATCTGGGTTTAGAATTTGCAGGATAGTGATGTATCAAGCTACAAGCTAGCACCTCTTAGCAGGTAAGCAAACTGTATTTAAACTATTAGCTTATATTTTGTTTTAAAAACATAAACAGAATCACTTCTGCACTCGTATGGAGCACGGTGCATTAAAAAATTCAGTAAGGAAGAATAGATAAAAGTACTCCAAACAGTAATTGATAGCAAAAACATATTCAAAATACTCTTTTTTTTTTACCTCTGTTAGAAATGGGGTCTTTTTTTGACAGTCAGGTTTCCCCCTGTTCAAGCAAGGACCCTCACTCTAGTCAGGGTAAAAGAGAATCACCTCAGCTAACCCCTGCTTACCCCTTTGGTAGCTTGGCAGACCAGTAGGCTTAACTTCAGAGTGCTAGGTGTAAAGTATTTGTACCAACACACACAAGAACTTAATGAAAACACTAAAAAATGGCACAACACAGGTTTAGAAAAATAGAGAATATTTATCTAAACAAAAGAAGACCAAAAAGACAAAAATCCAGAATACACAAGTCATCAATTAAACTTTAAAAAGTACTTGTGTCGGAAATCCAGCCGCATGATGATTAAAAAAACACGCAGCGCGGGTTTCGATCTCCGAGTCTCCATCAGCGATGATGCACGTCGTTTCTCCAGCTCCGTGCATTGATTCTTCGGTCGCGTTTCCGTCGATTTTCAGCCGCAGAGCCGGTGGCGCGTCGTTTCTTCAGCTGCAGATAGGAGTTGTGTCGGTTTTTTCCCCCGCATGGTGCTCTGTGCGTGGATTTCTCACTCTTGGGCTGCCAGCTTCTCCTTTCAGGGTCCCAGTAATTGGATAGGCACCACAGGGCAGAGTAGGAGTCTCCCCAGAGACTCCAGGTGCTGGCAGAGAGAAGTCTTTGCTGTCCCTGAGACTTCAAACAACAGGAGGCAAGCTCTAAATCAAGCCCTAGGAGATTTCTTCTCAAGATGAAAGACACACAGCGTCCAGTCTTTGCCCTCCTACTCTGGCAGAAGCAGCAACTGCAGGATAGCTCCACAAAGCACAGTCACATGTAGGGCAGCTCTTCTTCCTCATCTCTTCAGCTCTTCTCCAGGCAGGGGTTCCTCTTGTTTCCAGAAGTGTTCTAAAGTCTGTGGTTTTGGGCGCCCTTCTTATACCCAATTTCTCCTTTGAAGTAGGCCTACTTCAAAGCAAAGCCTCTCTTGAATGTGAAATCCTGCCTTGCCCAGGCCAGGCCCCAGACACTCACCAGGGGGTTTGAGACTGCGTTGTGTGAGGACAGGCACAGCCCTTTCAGGTGTAAGTGACCACTCCTCCCCTCCCTCCTAGCACAGATGGCTCATCAGGATATGCAGGCTACACCCCAGCTCCCTTTGTGTCACTGTCTAGTGTGAGGTGCAACCATCCCAACTGTCAAACTGACCCAGACAGGGAATCCACAAACAGGCAGAGTTACAGAAATGGTATAAGAAAAGAAAATGCTCACTTTCTAAAAGTGGCATTTTCAAACACACAATCTTAAAATCAACTTAACTAAAAGATGTACTTTTAAATTGTGAGCTCAGAGACCCCAAACTCCACATGTCCATCCGCTAATCTTATTTAAAGGTAGCCCCCATGTTAACCTATGAGAGGGACAGGCCTTGCAACAGTGAAAAATGAATTCAGCAATATTTCTCTGTCAGGACATATAAAACACATTACTATGGCGGTCATTCTGACCCTGGCGGTAAAAACCGCCAGGGCCGTGGTCCGCGGGAGCACCGCCAACAGGCTGGCGGTGCTCCTTTGGGCATTCTGACCTCGGCGGTACAGCTGCGGCCAGAAGCGGAAAGTCGGCGGTGTACCGCCGGCTTTCCGCTGCCCAGGGGAATCCTCCATGGTGGCGCAGCTTGCTGCGCTGCCATGGGGATTCCGACCCCCATACCGCCATCCTGTTCCTGGCGGTTTCGGCCGCCAGGAACAGGATGGCGGTATGGGGTGTCGTGGGGCCCCTGGGGGCCCCTGCAGTGCCCATGCCAATGGCATGGGCACTGCAGGGGCCCCCGTAAGAGGGCCCCACTTAGAATTTCAGTGTCTGCTTAGCAGACACTGAAATTTGCGACGGGTGCTACTGCACCCGTCGCACCCCTTCCACTCCGCCGGCTCCATTCGGAGCCGGCTTCCTCGTGGAAGGGTGTTTCCCGCTGGGCTGGCGGGCGGCCTTTTGGCGGTCGCCCGCCAGCCCAGTGGGAAACCCAGAATGACCGCCGCGGTCTTTTGACCGTGGTACGGTCTTCTGGCGGTTCCCGCTTGGCGGGCGGCTCCCGCCGCCCGCCAAGCTTGGAATCACCCCCTATATGTCCTACCTTAACCATACACTGCACCTTGCCCTTGGTGCTACCTACGGATTACCTTGCGGGTGTCTGACATGTAAGAAAAGGGAAGGTTTAGACCTGGCAAGTGGGTATACTTGCCAAGTCGAATTTACAGTTAGAACTGCACACACAGACACTGCAGTGGCAGGTCGGAGACATGATTACAGAGCTACTTATGTGGGTGGCACAACCAGTGCTTCAGGCCCACTAGTAGCATTTGATTTATAGGCCCTGGCACCTCCAGTGCACTTTACTAGGGACTTACTAGTAAATCAAATATGCCAATCATGGATAAGCCAATTACAAACACACTTTGTAAAGGAGCACTTGCACTTTAGCACTGGTTAGCAGTGGTAAAGTACCCAGAGTTAAAATAAAACAGTAAAAGTCAGAGTCCAGCACACATCAACAACCTGGGGAACAGAGGCAAAAAGTTAAGGGAGACCATGCAAAGGATGAAAAGTCTGACAACCTCGTACAGATTTGATACAAATTAATCAAATAAGAGAAAAAGAGAAAAGGGGCCAGATGTAACAATGTTAAAAATGGTGATTTCCAAATTGTTATTTTTACTGAATCACAATTTGGAAATTACAATTCCTAATGTATGAGAGTTTTATTTTTGAAACAGCAATTCTTAGTGGGTCGTAATCGACCTGCTTCATGAATATTAATGATGTAGGTCACAATGTGCAAACCACCAGGAAGCACAGCCATCACAGGTATGGTGGCCTGCTGGGATCAGCAGACCACCACATCTGTGATTGCTTTATAATATAACAGACTTTTTTTTTTAACTCCAGCCCGTTTAAGAGAAACAGGACTGTGTTTTAAAAGAGAAGTTTCTTTCTTGTTTTGCTCTTTTAGAAGATGCAGTGGTCCCATGGGACCACTGCTACCTCTTAAAAACATTTTATTTACATTCACAAATGGGAAGGGGACTGCATTACCACAACACTTCTGTAGTCAGTAAATTATTAAAGTTTGATGGCAGGAATTTGATTGCAAAATATTAATGCACATCATTCAAATTTGGGTATTTAAAAGGGACATCCTATTTGTGCCCTTTCCAAATATTGCACTGGTATGTATTCACAATCCGAAACAGCAATTTGGAATATGTTACAGAATTGTAATTTGGAATGAATGCACACCAAAAGGTTTTATTGCATTCACAAGTGTACCGATTCTGCAAATCTGGCCATTTGTGAATGTGAATAGCTTAGATACATCTTGCCCTGAATCATTCTTCTTCATCAAATGAGACAGGCCAAAATCCCGGACAAAATTATACTGAAAGATGTCAGATTTTTTTTTTTTTTTCAAATTATATTTTTGTTGGAAATTATTACAGATAAAGATGAAAGTGAATAGAAAATATTTGGCATAACAACATTTAACTTTTTAAACTATTGCATTGAGAAACATGGTATAAAGTGAGCCCTAGGCTCAAGGTATTTTGACCTTCTCTAACGAATTTTGCATAATCCTCATGTTGCTTACTTACCTTCTTTTACTACTGAGATTGTTTTACTGATATTTTAACTTGTTTTTACATGTCCGTGGTCAGTGGCATTTTAACACTCCTCTTCTCACTAAAACAGCCATTTTCCACCCTCCTGCTTGTTCCAACTAGAGCCGCGATTTTGAGAGGCGGTCTAGTCTTTCTTGCCTGCAAGCCCCGGCCCAATATAAAGGGCTTGATGAAGCGAGCACACAGAAGATGCGTGCAGCCGGTGTGCCGCTGGCACGCCTAAGGCAAGCCTAAGGCAAGCCCATCTGCGCCTGTCCGCGCCCGATCGAGACCAGGGACCAGGAATGCTACCCAGGGCTCTCCCGAAAGCTTAGTCTACTCAGCTTCTCAACTGTTAGCTATCCGGAAGGACACTTCTCACCTCTTTAAATCCTGACTCCCCTATTATACATTGCAATATGTGTCACTGGTTTCCCTTGTCTCATTTCCTATTCCAGCAGCGGAACAGCTTTGGTGGAGGTTGCTAAATCCTTCCACTCAACTGTCGTTCCCTGCCTGCGCATAAACTCCATATTTTCTCACTACTAATTGATCATGCTCCGGAGGCATTATTTCTAACATAAGCCTGGCTATCCAAGGACTATGGTCTGGATATAGCTATGGCTCTTCCCCATTATTATTATATACACTGATTAGACAGACCTCGCTCCAAAGGAGTTGTAATCGCAATCATTGTTAAAAATATTATAAATTGTACTACCCAAAATTTGTCTTTTCCAGACTATGAAAATCTCTTTTTCTTGTTAACAATCAATCCTACCTTTATTCTCTCCGGAACATTAATTTATCGTCCTCCTGGTCTGGAGAGGAAATTTCTTCAGGCTTTACCAGAACTAATATCAGACTTTGCCTGTAGGAACTCTAACTTCACCATTTTGGGTGATTTTAATATTCACGTTGATGATGAATATAACAATCTGGCAAACACTCTGTTGATGGATATAGCAGCTTTAGATCTGCCACAGTTGATCCAAGACCCCACTCATATTAAAGGACACACCATTGACTTGGTGTTTAGTAATTTGTCAAACCTTTCGGTTTTGCCTCTACTCCCTCTAGTTTGGACTGCTCACTATTAAATTTCTCTTTCACTCCCTCCTACCCCTGCACCCCCAGAGTCCTCATCTAGCACTACCACCCATCGCCCCTGGTCTAAGCTAAGTCACAAAAACTGGATAGATATTTTAGAACTTCATCGTCCGTTCTCCCCAACTAATGAGACTTGCTTGGCGTCAACATTTAATGAATGGATTTCAAACCCCCTTGACAATGTACTTCCGGCTAAGACCATCCACAACATTGCACGTACCAAGAAGTCCTCTTGGTTTTCTTCTAAGATACGGCAACATAAAAAGATATGTAAACAGTTAGAAAGGAAATGGAGAAAACCCCATGACGATGACTCTGAACGGAAATATAGGGCAGCAATTAGAGACTATCATACGGAAATTAAAACCGCACACGGAGTGTTCTATGCTGCCAGAATAGAACAATCCTCCAATTCCCCTAAAGAAATCTTTAAAATTTTTAAAGAATTAACTCCAGACCCTTCTCCTTGCAGCCCAATTCAAGCATTTTTGGAGCACAGTAACAATTTGGCAACTTTCTTTCATTAAAAAGTTCTTGATATTCAATGAGGCTTCTCCCTTCGCTCCGCACAAGAAGCCACTACAGCATTTCAAGACTCTTTGAAAGTCACTTTCACAGCATTTCAGCCTCTGACTGAGAACCTAGTTCTCGATCTCCTACGCACTATGAAATCAAGCTCTCCCCTTGATCTGGCCCCACCATCTATATTAATCCTCAGTGCGGACGTTATTTTGCCTGTTCTAACTAGGATTCTCAATAATTCTCTCACCTCTGGTCAGCTTCCACAAACCGAAAACATGCTGTCATCAAACCTTTATTAAAAAAGCCTAGGCTTGATCCTAGGTCATTAAGCAATTATAGACCAATTGCCCTTCTGCTGATAAAATCTAAAATTATCGAAAAACATGTTAACAAACAAATTTCAGGCTTTCTCAAGGATTACAATCTTCTACATCACACTCAGAAGGGTTTCAGATCTTTGCATAGCATGAAATCAGCCCTGTTGGTGGTTACCGAGGACACCCGTCAACGCTTGGATTCAGGTGGCTATGCAGCAATTATCCTTTTGGATCTGAGTGCTGCATTTGATACTGTAGATCATAATATTCTCCTTCAGAGAATCTCTCGGATGGGCTTTTCAGGAACCCCAGTTGAGTGGCTGTATGATTTCCTGAAGGACAGGACCTTTCAAGTCCTAGATCAATCTTTTTTTTCTAACCCTCTGCCACTCAGTTGTGGGGTGCCGCAGGGCTCCTCTCTAAGCCCTACTCTTTTTAACATTTATATGTCCCCCGGCAAGAATTATTGAGCCACATGGACTATCTCTAGAATCTTATGCGGATGATATTCAGTTGGTCTACTCCTTCTCTGCTAAGAATACCCAAAAACAGGCTACCTTATCTTCCTATCTCTCAGATATCGCCAGATGGATGATAGAGAGCAAGCTTAAGCTCAACGATGGGAAAACAGAAGTTATGATCGTCAGGAATCCTTCCTTACCTAGGTCCCCATCCTTAGCAGTGAACTTGCCTAAGGATCTACCTTCGCCTTAAGATTCCGTAAAAAGCTTGGGCTTTTGGCTAGACCCACACCTTACAATGAAATGCCATTCTAAGAAACTGGCGGGTACCTGTTTCGGTTTTCTAAGACCCCTTAGGAAAATCTTTAAATTACTTCCATTTTCAGCCAAAAGACTTCTACTCAGGCTCTGATACTTTCACGTCTCGATTATGGGAACATACTGCTCCTGAGCTCTCCTTCACATTTTCTAAAGAGACTTCAGGTGGCACAGAATGCTGGACCTCGCCTACTCACAGACACCCCCAGACATTCATCTGCCACTCCAACTTTGGCTTCCCTCCATTGGCTTCTGATTGAACAACCCGTTATTTTTAAAGCTATGTGTTTTATTCACCGAGCCCTTCGAAACAAGGGTCCAGTCTTCGTCAGATGAATGATCACTCCCTATACCCCCAGAGAATACTCAGATCTTCTTCAGCTTTTTTAATTAACTCCTTTTGTGCTAAGAAAGTTAGATGGGGAGGTAGATCCTTTGCCTGTAGAGCAACTAAGATCTGATACTCCCTCCCCTTGGAACTTCTTCATGACATGTCAGAATCTTCTTTTCGTAGAAAATTGAAAACTGTATTGTTCCCTGTTGAGGTCTGTTCCTCTTACCTAGTGATCTTCCTCAGCGGTGGGAGGCCTTCGGGTAGCCATGCGCTCTACAAATCCTCGAAACTAAACAAAACTAAACTAAGAAGTCAATCCAATTGACTTCAAAGGAAGAACACGGAAGAGGGGCTATTTTCAAGACGGTTGATGGAATCTTTAGTTTAGTGATATTTATATCCATTGCAAATATTTCACAGTGGTATATATGTAGGCATTTAACCATGATAACATAACTAATTATGGTTGTTTTGTAATACGTGGCTACTGAGGTTTAACCATTTTTTTAAAATAAGGCTTTTAGTTTTTTGATCAAGTCCTCTTTCTTTAAATTCTACATTACATGGACAAAACATAGTCATTCCATGGCTGGACTCTGTGGCCCCACAAGTATTACCAGCGCACTGTAAGTGACAATGGCAAATTGGAATGGCAATTTTACAACCAGGATCGTGGAGGCAGGGCTCTCCAGTTGGATGTTGCTGAATAACTTTAGTAAAAACAGAAAGTAATATTACTCACATGCTCAAAAATGCTTGAGTGAATAAGCACCATATTGATTGACTAACAATAAGCCTGGTTCAATGTTTCCTTTTTCCTTACATCTCCAGTACACTCGTTCACCCCACCCTCATGTCCACTTTAATCACCACTCTCTACTCTTGTCTCCAATGTCCTCTAAAGGGTCGTTGTTAGAAATGTAAAGCAAAGTAAGGGCGACGAGTAAAGCTAAGCTATACGCAAATGTAAATAAATAAATATAGATTTCCGTTTCAGAGTGCACATTTGCCACCGGCTGGCCAATGTACAACTTCACTATGGTAGTGTCCGTAGAGGTACTAATGTCCCACCTCATCAGTGTTGGACAGGTGGGATTTGACTGTGAGTTTCACTGAGCATAGCCAGCTCCAAAAGCAGGGGTTGGATACTTGCAATAAGCAATAGGCTGTTGCCCCTTCTTTCAGCTTGGCAATGAGCTGCCGCTGTAACTCCGTTCATGAAAATGAAATTGTGCTAGCAAAATATGGGCAGCGGAGAAACAGGTAGCAAACACATTTAACCACTGTCTTCTCATGCCAACCTTTGCAAGTGTGTCATTTGTGTGCAACACTGGCTCTGTGCTTCAAAAGCCCATTAGTAAATATGGCTTAAACCTCTGTGCTGCAGAATACAAAACTGAATTTATCTATGTGTGTATTAAATAATGCATTCCCTCATTTGCATTTTTGTTTGATGTATCTTTGATTATGTATTTTTGTATGCTATGTTTATGTTCAAATCATCGAATTTGTTTCTAGTATTGACTTCAGTGGGGCCAAAAGAATTAAACAAAAATTATGTGGGGCTCGACAGAAGCTAAAAAGTCAAAAAGTGCTGTTGTGCGTCTTAAAGTGCAATTGTTCAATCAAAGGTGAAGAAATGCCTGAAAGAATTTCAGACAGAAAACAATTATAGCAATTACATTTAAGTCTGTTTGCATGTCCGTTCTGAACTTAAATCAAAACAATGTTAGTATTTTAGAAATAATCGGAACATCCTTCCAAATTCACCTGTCGTCATTTTAACTTTGCAGCGGATAGTAATAACCCCAATTGCTGGGCATGCTTGGGAGATAACTTTTAAATCTTTCTCAAATCATTACACAATTTCAGCTTGTGGAATGCTCAAGTAGTAGTGCTCATGAATTACTCGTCCACTTATTATTAAATAATTGAGCACAATTTTGAAAGGTATCTGACGACTCTAATAGCTTGATGATATTTGGTGGCGGCAAAATGACTTGTAATAGAGTTGCATAATCATTAAACTACTTCGAGATGACCTTTAAAGCCGTTCGGTTCCGAAGTGTCACAGTCAAAGGTAGAGGATTATAAATGCAAATGTTTAGAAATCTCAAAAGCACATTAGACAGACATCATTAAGAAAAAGGTGATACAACATGTAGAATAAAAATCCAAATTCAATTTGGATAAAAATCACTTGGTTAACATAAGTGGCAATGGATATGCTGCAGTGAGATTGCAGACATGTATGTGATATATAGCATTGTTTAAAATGGGGTCACTAGTTGGCAGAGATTTGCACTCAAGGAGGGACCACAATCCTAGTCAGGGCAAGTAAGATACACACTAAAAGTTTATCTGTAATCACCCTCTGGTAGATTTGCACAGAGAAGTCAGGTTAAACTAAAGAGGTGATGTGTAAAGTATTTGTGCACACGCATATTAACGCAGTGGAAACCCCACAAAAGGACTCCACAGCAGTTTAGAAACACAGATAATATTCATCTAAGTAAAACAAGAACAAAACAACAAAAATTCAACATACATAAGTGAAGTTATGAAGTTTCAAAGATTAAATCAAAATGCAGTGTTTAGAAGTCAATAGCTCCAACCGGGGTGATCTGGTTGAGCTGGACCGTGGCAAATCCAAAAGTTTAGTCCGTTCGATATGAAGCACGGGTTGGGTACAGGAGTCATGGAGACCCTCTGTCAGTACTTTTATTGTGATGATACTCGATGAGGATTCATTGATCCAAAGGAGAGGATGTGTCGAGCTTGCAGGCAATCCATCTGTTCCTGATCGGGCAACGTCGTTGATGTGTCGATGTCCTCAAGCGATGAATACTAGCTCCAAAGCATCAGTACTGCGTCGGCCAAGCTGAGGCTGCATTGTAATTCAGGGTTGTTGTGTTGCATAGTCGGTGAGCAGTGTCCACGGCTCCAGTGCAGACAGCAGAAAAGCAGTGTTTCTGCAGTGGGATGCGTTGGTTCCGAGTGATGCGCTAGTTTTGTAGTGTCATTTGTTGTTTTGCAGCACCACACTCACCTCCAAGGACCCAGGACTGGATTTGGCACCACTTGGCAGACCAGGACTCGCAGCAAAGGAGCCCAGGTGCCGGTAGCATGATGTAGGTGAAGTCTTTGATATACCTGAGGTTTCAGGAACAGGAGGCAAGCTCAGTCAGGCCCTTGGAGAAACTATACATTGCAGTATGTAGAAAGTTAGATCCAGCCCTCTCACTCCCAGGCAAGAAATAGTAACCAGCAGGTCAAAACAGTAGAGCAAACAGTAAAGTGGCAGTCCATCCTGACAGCACAGCAATCCTTCTTCCTGGTAGAATGTCCTCAGTCCAAAAGTGTTCTGAGTATATGGTGTTGGAGGCCCAACACCTATAGCCAAAAAGGCCTTTGATGTAGGGAGTAACTTCAAAAGAATTCTCTGTAGTGCACAACGTTCCCATCAATGTAGCCCTGGATCCAGACTACCAGTAGGGGGTAATCAGCCCTGTGTGTGAGGGCAGGACACAGCCTATTTAGATGTAAGTGTGCATTGCCTCTCCCTCTCCCTGCCCAGGACGACTATCAGTATGCAGATGAATGCAGATGTATCTCTGTCACACCCAGCCTTTCCTGTTTGTGGCTGTCTGGAGAGAATTCACAAATGTAGCTGCCACCTAAACCCAGACATGTAATCAGAGTCAGGCTAAGACACAGAAAGGTTAAAGTAAGAAAATGTGAAAAC